>NC_053428.1:17889482-18230256 GCF_007990345.1 Gossypium hirsutum | reverse complement strand
TTTTATATAATAATCAATTATTATAAACAATAGTTAATGTATTTAAAAGTTTGAATTTTAATTCGATATTGGAATTGTAAAAATTATTAATTTATATCATTAAATAAATGAATGCTCCTAAATAACTGTAATGAAGTATACATTGTTTCATTTGTACAATGTAATTATGTACTACAGCAAAAAAATTGTATCCTAATAACAAATAAAATAGGTGAATTTACACATGCTTATAGGTACAGAGTATTGGATGTATAGATATAATCTGGGATAGCTAACAATCGAATACATATCTCCAATTTCTCATGACTATATTATATAAAGATAAATACAGTTATCAACAATTGGCCAACTCCCCTATCACTATGGCCCAAATGTAGAAAATTTGGCAATATTTTTCTCTCTAAAAACTAGACTTTGATGTATCACACTCACCAAACATAGAAGATCTATATGATGGGGAACAATGAACCTCATAAAGTGCCTATACTATGTTTGAAACGTCAACAAATTTTACTACATGACTAGACGTTGCAAAAAAATCAATTATGGTGAAGGTCATTGTGTAAAGCTCAAAAGATCTGGGTAATTCAGAAGAATTAACATCAAAATAACAAGCTATGACGGACTGCACTGAAAAATCAATGGATAAACTGTCAAGCTCAATCTTTCGCACAGTTGATGAACAATAAATGATCAATAAATAGATGTTCTCTACAACATAGTAGACAGAGTAAATCAATGAACAGTGCAGTGTTAGGTTGTGATTATTGTGCATGTGCCCATTCTAAGCACTAAATTTTTGTCCGACTAGAGTTTGTGTTTAATTTTCAAAATTTCAAAAAAAAAAAAAAATTTAAAAAATAAAAATTGCATTTTGACACCTAAACTTTTCCTAAATTTCATTTTGACCCTTAAACTTTCTTTAAATTTCACTTAGACCCCTAAACTTTCATTAAATTTCATTTTAATCCTAAATTTTCTAAAAATTACATTTAGCCCCAGAAGTTTTGCTGCATTTGCGATTTGGTCCTTCAGACAAGTTACATGATTTGGGGCACCCACTTCCAGATTTTCAGGCCATAAACATGGGTGGCTGCTCCTTCCCCACTTGCTACCTGCAAAAAAGAAGCAAAACCAACTATAAAAAGGAGTTTAAACTCCAAAAATGAGGACACCCACGAAAAAAATAAAAAAAAAACTTGCAAAAAGAGAGATTTTTCGAAGGAAAAAAGAAGAAAAGAGAAGAAAAGAGAAAGAGGAGAAGAAAAGAAAGAGTACCGGCGTCGGAGGAGGTAGCGGCGGCGCAAGCGGTGGTGGAGGCTAGACTTTGAAGAAGAAGAAGGAAGAAGAAAAGAAGAAAAGAGGAAGAAGAAAGAAAGAAAAAAAAAAGAAATAATAAAAAATATTATAACAGTCGGGTCAACCCGACCCGACCCACCTACGACCCGATCCGACCCAGCAGCCCAAGAAAAAACAAAAAAAAAAGAAACAAGCCCAAAAAAAAATCAAAGCAAAAAAAAGCAAAAAAAAGAAGGGAAAGAAGCAGCACAAAAAAAAAAGGGCAGGCCAACAATAGGCCCAATTCCAGCAGCCCAACAAGCAGCCAACAGGCCACCAGCCAGCAGGCCCGCGCAGGCAGCCCAACAAGGCAGCCCAGCAGAAAAAAAAAGGAAGAAAAAGAAGAAAAAAGAAAAAAGAAAAAAGGAAAAAAGAAAAAAGAAAAAAAGAAAAAGGGGTTCAATTTTAGCAACCCGTTCGGCGAAGCTCGTGTTTTAGATTTTTCGGTAATTTTATTTATTTCTCTTTTAATTTAATGCTCGTATTTTTATGTTATTTCATTTTAATATTATTAGCATTTTATGCATTTTATATATTTTTATATTTTTGTATTTATATTTACAATTTAATTAAATTTTAATTTTACTTTATTTTAAATAATTTTAATAAATAAGGCAACGAATCGGTTTAGCATCGAGTCACCGAATTCATCGCTATGTTGGGTGAATATCGATGGCTTATGTTAAATTCGGGACCCGTTTTAAAAATAAAAAATGTTCAAAAATCCTCGTGTTTCAAAAAAAATTTCTCGTGTTTTAATACAACCGATTAAATATTAAATTGAATTGGTTTGACACTAATTCGTCGATTTCATTGCCATGTTGGGGTGAATATCATCGATTCGTGTTAAATATGGTACGTTTTTCTAAAAAAAAATTCTTGTTTCAAATTTTCGAATCTTTAAAAATTACTCGTATTTTAGAAATTTTCGAATTTTCGCGTTTTCAAAAGTTTTCGTGTTTGAAAAAAATTTTCGCGTTTAAAAAATTTCTCGTATTTCAAAAATTGTCGTTTTTTATAAATCTTCGTGCTTTCAATAATCCTCGTGCTTTTAAAAATTCTCATGTTTCAAAAATCTTCGTGTTTTCAAAATTCTAGTGTTTCAAAAATTTTCTTGTTTTCAAAAAAAAATTTCGTGTTTTAAAAAAAATATTTCCGTGTTTTAAAAATTTTTCGTGTTTTAAAAATTCTCGTATTTAAAATTTTTTTTTAAGAAAAAATTTTGTTTCAAAAAAATGTCTTGTTTTAAAAATTCCCGTGTTTCAAAAAAAAATGTCGTGTTTTAAGAAAATTTCGTTTTTTTCCAAAAATTTTCGTGTTTCTAAAATATTCGTGTTTACAAATTCTCGTGTTTTCAAAAATTCTCGTATTTTAAAAAAAAAACTTTCGTTTTAAAAAAGAAATACTGCGCTTCAAAATTCTCGTGTTTTTTAAAAAAAAGGGGTTCTCGTATTTCAATCGGATCACGACTAAATATTAAATGGAACTCGTATTTTTGAAAATTAAGACAACATGCGTTTAACGAGATACCAATTTTGGGCGTCGCGAGGGTGCTAATACCTTCCTCGCGCGTAACCGACTCCCGGACCCTAATTTTCTCTGGATTTTGACGTGGACCTAAAATTGTCTCTTTTTTTTAGAAAAGTTTAAAAAAAATTCTTCTAAAAAAGGATTTTATTTGGTGTCCGATCACACCTAAAAAAGATCGGTGGCGACTCCTCTTTTGTAAATAAAATTTGAAACTTTAATTTTTCAATAATCATTTCAAATAGCGCCTATTGCCAAATTTTTAGGTCGCTACAGCTGGCGACTCCACTGGGGAAAGCCTTTTTGAGAGTCGTGTCTGGAATTAAACATGTTTTGTCAAAATTTTCAAATTTCCTTGTTCAAAGTAAATATTTGGTCGTGATCCGAAAATCTCGTTTTCAAAATTCATGCATTTGTATCGTGCTGTAAATATTTCTTCTAACTTGCTTATTTGGTTGTTTTTCAGTTTTTAATTTTTATGGTTTTAATTTTGGTTTAGTTTCTTTAAGTGAAACGTAAAGGTTTATGAGTTGTTCCCCACACACCGTGCACTTGTATTTTCGCATAACATGAGCTCTCTACCCGGGCTCCGTCCGTTTAAGTGAAAGTAAACGCTACGCCTTCGTGAGTTAACTCGTCCCTCCGCACAGGCTAGTGAATACTTTCGGGTTACATATGATTTATGCTTTCGTGAGTTAACTTGTCCCTCCGCATAGGCATAAGTAAATGTAACCCCTCGAATTGAACTCGTGAGCCTGTGATAGGCTATGACCGAGGCTCCGTGTTAATCTTAGTAGATGATAGTACGGGCAATTCGAGTACCTATCTAGAACCAAAACCGCATATAATGAACCATACGAGCCACCTAACTAGAGCCATGCTGAACCTCCGTCCGTTTAGTAGTCACCAAAATAAGTGCACGGGAGGAACGCCTCTTACCTTTTGCACTTTCGCTTTCTATGCAAGGGAATCGAGTCCATTGGACCAAGTAGCTTAATTTGTTAGATTTTCCACAATTTTTATCTGATCATATGTGTTTTGCTAACCAATGTTGTTTGTCTGTATTTCTATTTTTCATCATGCATCATATACATCTTGTTAGGAAAGGGTTGATTAGAGATTGGTTGCCAAAAAGGGGTTTCTGATAGAGGAGTCAATTACACGAGTGACCGAAACGTTGTGTAATAGACTCTTTTGATTAAGGAAATGCCTAAATAGGGGCTATCTTGAAATTAACACCAATTTCTTGCATTTCTTTCATGACTAACAGTCATTTGACATTCATGCATTCATTCATTCATTGCATATTCCATACTCGTTCGCTGAGGTTAAAACATACAATTCGCTAGTTGTGCATACCATACGGGAAACCAGGGACATTCCACGGAAAATTGCCTAGCCTTTAACAGGAGAGTTCAAGGACTAATTGATGCGGGTATCCTATGATTCGATAGTACCAGTAATGCAACTGGGAACCCGTTCCCTAACCATACTGAAGGGAATGTGAGCACAGTGGGGAAAGAAGATGAATGGCAAGTCAGAAGATGTGTTTCAGAAATAAGGACGCCTCTGCAGAAAATCTGAGAGGCACTGGTTAAGAATGGATTGCTCTGTCGCCCCGGCGATAATCTCAGAAAAGAATGTCAGGTTCTTTATGATTTTCATGGAATTGTAGGGCACGACATTCAATCATGTGAGGAATTTAAAAGGTTACTGCAAGACCGGATAGATAATAAGGAGATTGAGATCATTAATGAAGGAGGGGCCAATGAGAAAGAAGTATGTGCCTCTGACAATCAATCGTCAGGTTGTCCGTATAGCGCTGATCGACCGTTGGTAATTTATTACGACGCGATGAGAGAGCCATTGAAACCACAGATGGTAATTGAAGTACCATCTCCTTTCCCGTATAAGGACAACAAAACAGTACCGTGGAGATATGATGTTAATATCGTTACACCGGAAGTTGAAAAGTCCAAAGCCATAATTGAAGATGTTGGGGAGGTTGGTCATTTTACTCGAAGTGGACGATGCTATTCTAAAGAAGTTGAACCGGTAAAGAAAAGTAGTGACTCGAAGCAAAAAGGGAAAGCAGTGATGCACGAGGTCGAAGTCGAGCAAGAAATTCCACCCGTGCAAGAAACTAAAAAGCCTGTGAATGAGGAAGAAGCTCAAGAATTCTTGAAATTTATTAAGCACAGCGAATATAGTGTGGTGGAACAACTGAGCAAGCAGCCAGCACGAATCTCAGTTCTATCTCTACTGTTAAATTCAGAGCCACACCGGAACGCTTTATTGAAGGTGTTAAATCAAGCTTACGTGGCCAACAACATATCTGTCGAAAAGCTTGATAGGTGGGTAAACAATCTGAATGCGGACAACTTCATCTCTTTTAGTGATGATGAGATACCGCTAAATGGTAGAGGTTCGGTGAAAGCGCTGCATATCACGACCCGCTGCAAGGGCTACATAATACCGAACGTACTCATCGATAATGGGTCAGCATTAAATGTTATGCCATTGGCTACACTTTCCAGAATACCGATAGATTTGTCCTACTTAAAGCCCTGTCATTCCACGGTAAGGGCCTTCGACGGGACGAGGCGTGAAGTCATGGGAAAGATCGAAATCCCTTTGGAAGTGGGCCCCTACATATATGAGGTCGAATTCCAAGTCATGGACATTACACCCTCTTATAACTGCCTTTTGGGAAGACCTTGGATTCATTCTGCTGGAGCAGTCCCGTCATCCCTCCATCAAAAAGTGAAATTCATCATGGATGGTTGTTTGGTCACAGTCGAGGGCGAAGAAGACATCATCGCATCTATCTCTGCTGATGCGCCATATCTGGAAGTAAGCAAGGATGCAGTGGAATGTTCCTTTCGATCCCTTGAATTCATCAATGCCACTTTCGTCGCTGAGGGAAATAGAATTCCAATGCCAAAACTGTCGAGAAATACCAGAATGGGTGTCAAGTTGACCGTAGGAAGGGGAGCTCGTGCGAAAAGAGGTTTAGGGAGATATATGCAAGGAATAGTGAGGGCTTTAAAGCCAGTGCACCACAAGGCCCGATACGGTTTGGGGTTCCAGCCTGACATGCGCCAAAGAAGAAGACAGTGGAAGAAGGATCAAGAAAGAAGAATTGCAAGAACTTTGGGCCGAGAACCAGAATGGGAACCAATAGAGTACCCTCTTTGTCAAAAACATTTACATCTGCGGGAATGATGTACCCTGGACAAGAGGATCCACGAAACATGCTGGGATTAATTGAAAAGGATTTTCAGAATGTTAGTATAAATGTCATTGACAAAGAAGCTGGTGCAAGTAAAGATGTCTCGAGGATACGCCCTTGCCCTCCTGGTTTCATGTTGAACAATTGGATTGCTGAGGAGCTTCTTGTAGTTTATAAGCCTTCAGAGTAATGCTAAACATCAACCTTCTATTGTGTCCTTAGATATAATAGAGTTCTTTTGTAAGAGTTTGCATTCGCTCTTTATCATTTAAATGAATATCAATGAAGATGCATTTTGTCACGATTTTTCGCATTATCGCTAATTTCATAATCATTTTCTCATTTCATAGCCTATCCTTACATTTGCCTCATTGCCATGACATAACATTTTGTTTGTTGTTTCCAATACTTGGATGTCCCCCGATAGCTTCATTTTCCATTCAACTTTCAGGTGCTCAGATATTGACGACATGAATAAGCCCGTTACGAATCTTGAAATTGATTTTGAGAAGGCTGTTTGCTTAGGAGAATTTGAAGCCGAAGAAAATGCTGAAGATTATGTCTCGTCTCCTGAATTGTTAAGAATGGTGGAACAAGAGGATAAACAGGTTCTGCCTCATGAAGAATCTGTAGAAACAATAAATTTGGGCACTGAAGAGAGGACATGCCAGGGCTAGATGAAGATTTAGTGGTCCATAAGCTCCCATTAAAGCCAGAATGCAAGCCCATCCAGCAAAAATTAAGACGGATGAGGCCCGAAATGCTGTTGAAAATAAAAGAGGAAGTCAAGAAGCAATTTGACGCTGGCTTCCTACAAGCCTCCAAATATCCAGAATGGGTGGCTAACATAGTCCCGGTACCAAAGAAAGATGGAAAAGTACGAATGTGCGTGGATTACCGTGACCTGAATCGAGCAAGCCCAAAAGATAATTTTCCCTTGCCACATATTGACACGTTGGTGGACAACACAGCAAAACATTCATTATTTTCTTTCATGGATGGATTCTCGGGGTATAATCAGATCAAGATGGCTTCTGAGGATATGGAGAAAACTACCTTCATAACAATGTGGGGAACGTTCTGCTACAAGGTGATGCCATTCGGGTTAAAGAATGCTGGGGCAACATATCAGAGGGCTATGGTGACGTTATTCCATGACATGATGCATAAAGAAATAGAGGTCTACGTCGACGATATGATTGCTAAATCTCGAAGAGAAGAAGAGCATGTAATGAACCTCAAGAAGTTGTTCGAAAGGCTGAGAAAGTTTCAGCTAAAGCTTAATCCAGCCAAATGTACATTCGGGGCTACCTCGGGAAAGTTGCTAGGCTTCATTGTCAGTGAAAGAGGTATCAAAGTTGATCCAGATAAAATAAAAGCCATCCAAGAATTACCACCTCCGCGCACGCAAAAGGAAGTTAGAGGATTTTTAGGGAGATTAAATTACATCGCCCGATTTATCGCTCAACTTACCAACCAATGCGACCCAATCTTTCGGCTTTTTCGAAAACATAACCCGGGAGAATGGAACGAGGAATGCCAAGTGACCTTTGATAAGATAAAACAATATTTGTCCAGTCCTCCAGTGCTAGTACCGCCAACTCCGGGAAGACCATTAATTTTGTATCTGACAGTGTTCGAAAGTTCAATGGGTTGCGGACTGGGACAACATGACGAGTCAGGAAAGAAAGAAAAGGCGATCTACTACCTCAGCAAAAAGTTCACTGAATATGAGGCAAAATATTCGTCCGTTGAGAAATATTGTTGCGCTCTGGTTTGGGTAGCTCGGAGACTCAGACAATATATGTTGTATCACACGACATGGCTAATTTCAAAGCTGGACCCAATAAAATACATGATGGAATCGCCGGCACTATCAGGAAGAATGGCACGATGGCAGCTCCTCCTTTCGGAATATGACATTGCCTATGTAAGTCAGAAGTCAATAAAAGGGAGCGCAATAGCTGACTTCTTAGCAACTCGAACGACAGAGGAATATGAGCCTTTAAGATTCGATTTCCCAGACGAAGACTTAATGTGCATCACAGAAATAGAATCCGAGTCATCAAAAGAGAAGTCATGGAAGATGTGCTTTGATGGTGCGTCAAATGCTTTAGGGCATGGAATTGGAGCAATCCTGGTATCACCAGACGGGAATCATTATCCGTTCACTGCAAGACTGAACTTCTTCTGTACCAATAATATCACAGAATATGAGGCCTGTATCATGGGGCTTCGTGCAGCTATCGAACGAAACATCGAGATCTTGGAGGTGTACGGGGACTCAGCCCTAGTGATTTACCAAATCCGTGGAGAATGGGAAGTGAGGGACTCAAAATTGATTAAGTACAGTGATTTAGTGGCTGGATTGACCAAGAAATTCAAAGAAATAACTTTTCATTACTTCCCACGAGAAGAGAACCAACTGGCTGATGCCCTAGCCACTTTGGCTTCAATGTTCAAAGCAAGTAGAGAAGCAGAAATAATGCCCCTCAAAATGAGCATATACGAGGTCCCTGCACACTGTTGTAGCATTGAGAAAGAAGTAGACGGACGGCCTTGGTTCCATGATATCTTAGAATATATCAAGAATCAAAGGTATCCCGAACAAGCGAATGAGAACGATAAAAAACAATTAGAAGAATGGCAGCGGGATTTGTTCTTGATGGGGATATCCTGTATAAAAGAGGAAAGGATCAGATGCTTTTGAGATGTGTGGACGATGTTGAAACCAGAAAAATACTTGAAGAGGTCCATGAGGGAATTTGCGGAACGCATGCCAATGGTTTCAATATGGCCAGAAAGATCATGAGACTCGGTTATTATTGGCTGACAATGGAAAGTGACTGCATCAATGTTGCCAGAAAATGCCACAAATGTCAAATCTACGGCGATAAAATTCATGTAGCCCCTTCACCCCTTCATGTCATGACTTCTCCGTGGCCTTTTTCTATGTGGGGCATGGATGTCATAGGGCCAATTTCTCCAAAAGCTTCAAATGGACATCGATTCATTTTTGTGGTTATCGATTACTTCACAAAATGGATTGAAGCCGCTTCGTTTGCCAATGTGACGAAGACTGCAGTGTGCAAGTTTTTGAAAAAGGAAATCATTTGCCGTTATGGTTTGCCTGAAAGAATCATCTCAGATAATGCCACGAATCTGAACAATAAGATGATGAAAGAAGTGTGCGAGCAGTTCCAAATAAAGCATCATAATTCCTCGCCCTATCGCCCAAAGATGAACGGGGCTGTTGAAGCAGCTAACAAGAACATTAAGAGGATCATTGGGAAAATGACTGAGACATATAAAGATTGGCACGAGAAACTTCCATTTGCTTTGTTTGCATATCGCACATCTGTGCGAACATCTACGGGAGCAACTCCTTTCTCTCTAGTCTATGGAATGGAAGCTGTGCTACCTATCGAGGTTGAGATCCCCTCTCTGCGAGTATTGATGGAATCAAAGTTAGAAGAAGCAGAATGGGTTCGAGCTCGATATGATCAGTTGAACCTCATTGAAGAAAAACGTCTAAGGGCAATTTGTCATGGGCAAATGTACCAAAAGAGAATGATCGCAGCCCATGACAAGAAGGTACGACCAAGAGAGTTCCATGAAGGAGAACTCGTTCTAAGAAAGATTCTCCCAATACAAAAAGACCTACGAGGAAAATGGGCACCAAATTGGGAAGGACCATACGTTGTAAAAAAGGCATTCTCAGGAGGAGCTTTAATCCTTACCGAGATGGATGGGAAGGAGTTACCGAATCCAGTGAATTCAGATGTGGTGAAGAAATATTATGCTTAAGATGAAAACCCGAAAAGGGCATCTTAAAAAAAAAAAAAAAGGATCAGGGCGAAAACCCGAAAAGGGCGTCTTGATTAATACAAAAAGATTAGGATGAAAACCCGAGAGGGCGTCCTAATGAAACAAACCTGGCGGTCGAACGGTAGGTCAAGTAGTGAGACTACAGTATTTGAAGCACTTCTGAAAGCTCAAAATTTTCTACACAAGAAGCCATGCTCGAAAAGATTATTGATTGAGGAACGTGGAAGAGTTCATGTGTTGAATATCTAGAGCATTTGTATCCGTTGTATACGACCTTTTCTTTCTTTTTGACATTTTTACTCTCATTGGTTAACTTTCTTTGTTTGCCACATTTGAAATCAAGGAATATGAGATATCCTTTTTGTCCCTACCTGAACATTCTCATGTATCTCATTATGTGTTTATTTAATGATAAATAGTGAAATGACATGCTCTAAACAAAAGAAATGTCAAGCATTACCCGGATAAGAATTTGATAAGTGCAAGATCTTCAAAGCAAGAACAAAGTTTAACCAAGGGCAAAAGGGTGATATCTGAGAAACGTCGATTACTCGTAAAGCTCGAAGACAGGTATGAGGCCTGAAGAGAAGGTCGAGAATCAAAGCAATGAACGCAGATCCTCAACAATCGTGGCTAAATGGACATACGACAAACATGCTTAAGGAGCACCGCATAATCATGTAGGCATAAAAGCATTTAAGACAAACATGTGCATATAATGATACATGGCATATACAGGTACTCCAACAGAGCAAGAAATCTTGAATGAGAGTCGCACTGAATCAAAGGAAAAGATACCTGAGTTCTACCAAAAGACTGGTTTTGGGTATTTTAATGTTTAATGTTCATGCTTTCCAAAGAAAATCAACTCATATCACGAGAGGTGAGTTGAGCCTTTTAATTTCTGTTTTTCAAAAATCAACTCATATTGCGAGAAGTGAGTTGAGCCTAGGGGCACGCCAAGGTATTTTTAGTTTATGTTTTAAATTGACTCATATTGTGAGAGGTGAGTTAAGCCTTTTAATTTATGTTTTTCAAAATCAATTCATATTGCTAGAGGTGAGTTGAGCCTCAGGACACGCTGAGGTAATTTTAATTTCTGTTGTTAAAAAAATCAACTCATATTGCGAGAAATGAGTTGAGCCTCAGGACACGCTGAGGTAATTTCAATTTCTGTTTTCAAAATTCAACTTATATTGCGAGAAATGAGTTGAGCCTCAGGACACGCTGAGGTATTTTCAATTTCTGCTTTTCAAAATTCAACTCATATTGCGAGAAATGAGTTGAGCCTCAAGACACGTTGAGGTAATTTCAATTTCTGTTTTCAAAATTCAACTCATATTGCGAGAAATGAGTTGAGCCTCAAGACACGTTGAGGTAATTTCAATTTCTGTTTTCAAAATTCAACTCATATTGCGAGAAATGAGTTGAGCCTCAAGACACGTTGAGGTATTTTCAATTTCTGCTTCTCAAAATTCAACTCATATTGCGAGAAATGAGTTGAGCCTCAAGACACGTTGAGGTAATTTCAATTTCTGTTTTCAAAATTCAACTCATATTGCGAGAAATGAGTTGAGCCTCAAGACACGTTGAGGTAATTTCAATTTCTGTTTTCAAAATTCAACTCATATTGCGAGAAATGAGTTGAGCCTCAAGACACGTTGAGGTATTTTCAATTTCTGCTTCTCAAAATTCAACTCATATTGCGAGAAATGAGTTGAGCCTCAAGACACGTTGAGGTAATTTCAATTTCTGTTTTCAAAATTCAACTCATATTGCGAGAAATGAGTTGAGCCTCAAGACACGTTGAGGTATTTTCAATTTCTGCTTCTCAAAATTCAACTCATATTGCGAGAAATGAGTTGAGCCTCAGGACACGCTGAGGTATTTTCAATTTCTGCTTTTCAAAATTCAACTCATATTGCGAGAAATGAGTTGAGCCTCAAGACACGTTGAGGTAATTTCAATTTCTGTTTTCAAAAGTCAACTCATATTGCGAGAAATGAGTTGAGCCTCAAGACACGTTGAGGTAATTTCAATTTCTGTTTTCAAAATTCAACTCATATTGCGAGAAATGAGTTGAGCCTCAAGACACGTTGAGGTATTTTCAATTTCTGCTTCTCAAAATTCAACTCATATTGCGAGAAATGAGTTGAGCCTCAAGACACGTTGAGGTAATTTCAATTTCTGTTTTCAAAATTCAACTCATATTGCGAGAAATGAGTTGAGCCTCAAGACACGTTGAGGTAATTTCAATTTCTGTTTTCAAAATTCAACTCATATTGCGAGAAATGAGTTGAGCCTCAAGACACGTTGAGGTATTTTCAATTTCTGCTTCTCAAAATTCAACTCATATTGCGAGAAATGAGTTGAGCCTCAAGACACGTTGAGGTAATTTCAATTTCTGTTTTCAAAATTCAACTCATATTGCGAGAAATGAGTTGAGCCTCAAGACACGTTGAGGTATTTTCAATTTCTGCTTCTCAAAATTCAACTCATATTGCGAGAAATGAGTTGAGCCTCAAGACACGTTGAGGTAATTTCAATTTCTGTTTTCAAAATTCAACTCATATTGCGAGAAATGAGTTGAGCCTCAAGACACGTTGAGGTATTTTCAATTTCTGCTTCTCAAAATTCAACTCATATTGCGAGAAATGAGTTGAGCCTCAAGACACGTTAAGGTAATTTCAGTTTCTGTTTTCAAAATTCAACTCATATTGCGAGAAATGAGTTGAGCCTCAAGACACATTGAGGTATTTTCAATTTCTGCTTTTCAAAACTTAACTCATATTGCGAGAGATGAGTTGAGCCTCAAGGCACGCTGAGGTATTTTCAATTTCTGCTTTACTAATTCTACTTTTTCAAATCAACTCATATTGCAAGAGGTGAGTTGAGTCTCAGGCCACACGCTGAGGTCTTTTCAAATTCTGTTTTTAATTTCTGTTTTTTAATTTCTGTGTTTCAAAAAAAAAAAATCAACTCATACTGCAAGAGGTGAGTTGAGCCTTTTAATTTCTGTTTTTCAAAAATCAATCATATTGCGAGAGGTGAGTTGAGCCTTTTAATTTCTATTTTTCAAAAACCAACTCATATTGCGAGAGGTGAGTTGAGCCTTTTTCTATTTTTCAAAAATCAACTCATATTGCGAGAGGTGAGTTGAGCCTTTTGCAAATTCTGTTTTCAAAAATCAACTCATATTGCGAGAAGTGAGTTGAGCCTTGGCTCACGTGCTGAGCTATTTTCAATTTCTATTTTTAATGTCTAGTTTTAAATAGTCAATTCATATTGCGAGAAATGAGTTGAGCTCAGGATCACATGCCGAGTAAAGAATAAAGATTGGACAATTGAACAAAATTTAGTGCTTTTAAGTCTTTGCACTATCCTTGTTTCACAATGATAAGCAAAGAGGGGCAGTTGTAAGCACTAAATTTTTGTCCGACTAGAGTTTGTGTTTAATTTTCAAAATTTCAAAAAAAAAAAAAATTAAAAAATAAAAATTGCATTTTGACACCTAAACTTTTCCTAAATTTCATTTTGACCCTTAAACTTTCTTTAAATTTCACTTAGACCCCTAAACTTTCATTAAATTTCATTTTAATCCTAAATTTTCTAAAAATTACATTTAGCCCCAGAAGTTTTGCTGCCTTTGCGATTTGGTCCTTCAGACAAGTTACATGATTTGGGGCACCCACTTCCAGATTTTCAGGCCATAAACATGGGTGGCTGCTCCTTCCCCACTTGCTACCTGCAAAAAAGAAGCAAAACCAATATAAAAAGGAGTTTAAACTCCAAAAATGAGGACACCCACGAAAAAAAATAAAAAAAAAACTTGCAAAAAGAGAGATTTTTTCGAAGGAAAAAAGAAGAAAAGAGAAGAAAAGAGAAAGAGGAGAAGAAAAGAAAGAGTACCGGCGTCGGAGGAGGTAGCGGCGGCGCAAGCGGTGGTGGAGGCTAGACTTTGAAGAAGAAGAAGGAAGAAGAAGGAAGAAGAAAAGAGGAAGAAGAAAGAAAGAAAAAAAAAGAAATAATAAAAAATATTATAACAGTCGGGTCAACCCGACCCGACCCACCTACGACCCGATCCGACCCAGCAGCCCAAGAAAAAACAAAAAAAAAAGAAACAAGCCCAAAAAAAAAATCAAAGCAAAAAAAAAAGCAAAAAAAAAGAAGGGAAAGAAGCAGCACAAAAAAAAAAAGGGCAGGCCAACAATAGGCCCAATTCCAGCAGCCCAACAAGCAGCCAACAGGCCACCAGCCAGCAGGCCCGCGCAGGCCAGCCCAACAAGGCAGCCCAGCAGAAAAAAAAAGGAAGAAAAAGAAGAAAAAAGAAAAAAGAAAAAAGGAAAAAAGAAAAAAGAAAAAAAGAAGAAAAAGGGGGTTTAATTTTAGCAACCCGTTCGGCGAAGCTCGTGTTTTAGATTTTTCGGTAATTTTATTTATTTCTCTTTTAATTTAATGCTCGTATTTTTATGTTATTTCATTTTAATATTATTAGCATTTTATGCATTTTATATATTTTTATATTTTTGTATTTATATTTACAATTTAATTAAATTTTAATTTTACTTTATTTTAAATAATTTTAATAAATAAGGCAACGAATCGGTTTAGCATCGAGTCACCGAATTCATCGCTATGTTGGGTGAATATCGATGGCTTATGTTAAATTCGGGACCCGTTTTAAAAATAAAAAATGTTCAAAAATCCTCGTGTTTCAAAAAAAAATTTCTCGTGTTTTAATACAACCCGATTAAATATTAAATTGAATTGGTTTGACACTAATTCGTCGATTTCATTGCCATGTTGGGGTGAATATCATCGATTCGTGTTAAATATGGTACGTTTTTCTAAAAAAAAATTCTTGTTTCAAATTTTCGAATCTTTAAAAATTACTCGTATTTTAGAAATTTTCGAATTTTCGCGTTTTCAAAAGTTTTCGTGTTTGAAAAAAATTTTCGCGTTTAAAAAATTTCTCGTATTTCAAAAATTGTCGTTTTTTATAAATCTTCGTGCTTTCAATAATCCTCGTGCTTTTAAAAATTCTCATGTTTCAAAAATCTTCGTGTTTTCAAAATTCTAGTGTTTCAAAAATTTTCTTGTTTTCAAAAAAAAATTTCGTGTTTTAAAAAAAAATATTTCCGTGTTTTAAAAATTTTCGTGTTTTAAAAATTCTCGTATTTAAAATTTTTTTTTAAGAAAAAATTTTGTTTCAAAAAAATGTCTTGTTTTAAAAATTCCCGTGTTTCAAAAAAAATGTCGTGTTTTAAGAAAATTTCGTTTTTTTCCAAAAATTTTCGTGTTTCTAAAATATTCGTGTTTACAAATTCTCGTGTTTTCAAAAATTCTCGTATTTTAAAAAAAAAACTTTCGTTTTAAAAAAGAAATACCGCGCTTCAAAATTCTCGTGTTTTTTTTTAAAAAAAAGGGGTTCTCGTATTTCAATCGGATCACGACTAAATATTAAATGGAACTCGTATTTTTGAAAATTAAGACAACATGCGTTTAACGAGATACCAATTTTGGGCGTCGCGAAGGTGCTAATACCTTCCTCGCGCGTAACCGACTCCCGGACCCTAATTTTCTCTGGATTTTGACGTGGACCTAAAATTGTCTCTTTTTTTTAGAAAAGTTTAAAAAAATTCTTCTAAAAAAGGATTTTATTTGGTGTCCGATCACACCTAAAAAAGATCGGTGGCGACTCCTCTTTTGTAAATAAAATTTGAAACTTTAATTTTTCAATAATCATTTCAAATAGCGCCTATTGCCAAATTTTTAGGTCGCTACACTTATAATCCTGAATGGAGAAATCACCCAAATTACTTATAAAGGAATAATCAAGAAAAAAGTACTGGAGCAAAAACAACCACAAAGTTAGCAAATTCCACCTAAAAAAAGGATAAAGGGACTATTGTTGGAATCTATGCAGCAAATTGATGCAAGAGCCTAAGTTAAGAAGTGACCATTAGATCGTTGGAAGTACTACTCTGAGTAGTCGACCATAAGGAACTCTATTGGTTTATATACAATCAAATCCTAAGATGAATAACCGGAATGAATATATAAGTTGATCCGTCTTAGAATGTTTAAAAATTAAGTTTTTAAAAAGTGATGCAAAAATAATCATTTGGCTTGAGATTTAGACAATATAACAACTTTTTTATCTATCTAAATTTATTATTTTAATATATACTTTTTGACATTCTAATCTCTTTCAACATTTTTCTTTCTATTTTTCCATAAATTTTTTGTGATCCAAACTTTTTTTTTAATTAAAAATTTTACAACACAAATGCTAAGCAGACCCTTAAAAAGCTCAGCAAACTGAAATAAACTTCAGCCTAGTGTAAAGGAATTAGATACTGTGATTATTGTGGATTTTAATCACAACCAAGATTTAAGAAACCAAATCTAAACTATATATAGTGTGTGTATGGACCAGATGGAACCACTAACGTTCAACTTCATAAATATCTTAAAATGGAAAATTTTATATTTAGATATTTTAAAAATTTTAAAATTTTAAATTAATAAAAAGTAAAATTATATTTTAATTCTTTTAAATTAAATGGTGAAATTATATTTTTATTATTGTAAAAATTATAATTTAATTTTGGCCCCCTAAAAGAATTTTCTAGTTTTGCCCTTGTAGATTTAATAGTCTATATTTTATCAATTTTAAAGAATTAAATCAAATTTTTATCATTTGTAAGAGAGACCAAAGTACAATTTTACTTTTACTGATTTAAAATTTAAAAAAAATTAAAAAATTTAAATAAAAAAATTATTTTAGAGGCACCTGTTCAGACACCATTAAGCAAACAAAAACCACTGCCGAAACTGTAGAGCCTAACAAAAAACTCAAAATGGCCCACATTTTTACAGGAAAAAGCAAGCTATACATAATTAAAAAAAAAAAAAGGTTGTTACACTAGAGATGAAGATTACTCTTCAGTGAGCGTAGTACAAAAATGCTGCCCTGAGTCCTTTGCCTCTCAGAAGCAATCAAGTTCACCCCACTTCCATTTCCCTGCAGAAAGATTTAAGGAGATTAGTTTCTACGTTGGAATGAACAAATATAAATTTATTATTATTATTATCTTCGTTTTATGGTCCGTGAAAATTAATTCCACCGAACAGTTATAATCGTCGGTAATTCTCCCACTGAAAGTACAAAATGCTTTACCTATGCACCCATGGTTCAGTTTATCATCTTTACTAGCTCTTCCTTATCAAAGTTCTAAAACAGTTTGCCTTGATTTTGATTAATGAAGAAACAATATTTTCATATTTACCGCGAAAACCTCGAATGACTTAAAACTCGTTGAAATAGTTAATAGGAAATGGTCTAGAATGTTAAAAGGAAAAAAAGTATCATGCACCAGGATAAGATTTACAGCTTTTAGAAATGTACAAATTGACATTCTCAAAATTAAAGTTAGGAAAGTAATATTATATTACACGTATACTGGATCATAGATCAATTGGACCTTAAAGAAGTTGCTAACACACCGTGATTATCAGTTAGATGACATGTCAGAATATGCGAGTTAAATAATTTTTATTATTTTTAAAGTTAATTCGGATTTACTTTTTTTTCTCTATATTGTAGGTTTCGGATGAAGAATAGAATGCTTGAAGTATAAAGTAAAAAGTAGTGAAAAAAATCTTTTGCTCCGCTAGATTTCAATGAGGTGGAGTACAATATTTGTTCTAAAATTTCAAACAATAAGCAGTCCGCTTCACTGCAATTTTGTGTCCAGTGAAATAGAACGGTTAAAATCATAAAAATAAGAGCGCGATTTAAGGGGAAAAGAGTAAGAAATCTACTTGGAGGCTAAGAAACAATCCACTCTGGAGGACTTTAAGCTTGCAAAGTCGAAAAGAAAAAAAAGGCCTAGAGTGTTTGACATTAATTTAATAATTATTTTTATCTTTAGATTATTTCTTTTTACTCTTTTTTTTCAATGCAAGTTTTTTTTAGATTTTTTTCTTGTGATGTTTTTTCAAATCAACATGAGCTAAATTCTATTTTTTTTAGAACGAAAATGAATCCTATTTTATAGTTAAGTCAATATTTTCTCATCAATTGTTTTGATCTTTGTTAATTATTTATTCAGTTTCATGCTTATTTAGATCTAGACTGAATAGATTAAGATTAAATTTAATAGCACTTGTGAACGAGTTAATTTGCAACAAAGATAGAAATATACTTGCCTAGCATAATATAAGTAGTGAGGAAGGCAATTTAACTTAACTAGTTATTGGAATGATCTAATTTTCTATATATAAAAAATCTAGTTAATACTATTGAATCTTAGGTTAATTTTTACATAAACTGAACAAGAGAATTGATTAACTAAAATAGATGAAGTAGAATTCTAAGGTCTTAAAATTGATTGAAAAATTTAGTAATTTTCATTATTTTAATTTAATAAAATTTTCGTAATTAATTTAATTTTACTTCATTAATCCAGATTGGGTAAAAATTAAATAATTGGTATTCAACAACTTCAAATTTGAATTTGGTGAGAACAATATTTTCTTATTGCTATATTACTTAATTTGACAAATCACATGCATAGCATGTAATTAACTTTTTAAAATAAAGCAAAAGTATTCTTTTGGCTTGATTTTTAAATAAAACAGAATATTTTCATCTATCTAAAATTTTCGCATCATAATTTTCTTATTATTTTTCGTAACAATGTCACATTTTTTTTAATATAATTTTAAAATACATCTTTTTGTGATCCAAACTTTTGTTCCAACACAAATACTAAGCAAACTAAACTTCAGGCTAGCGTAAAGGATCTAGATACTGTGATTACTGGATTTTAATTACGGCCATATTTAAGAATGCAAATCAAAACTATATATACTGTGTATACGGCCCAAATGGAGCCACTGACATTCAACTTCAGGAGGCATCATCAGCAGTAAGCATTAATATTTTTCCGAAAAGAGTACAGACACCATTAACCAAACAAATACCATTGCCTAAACTGTAGAGTCCAAACAAAAACCTTAAAAGTGCCCCACATTTTTACAGGAAAAAGCAACCCATACGTAAAACATAAAAAGGTGTTACACTAGAGATGAAGATTACTCTTTAGTAAGCGTAGTAGAGAAATGCTGCCCTGAGTCCTTTGCCTCCCGGAAGCAGCCAAATTCTTCCCACCTCCACTTCCCTGCAGAAAGATTTAAAGAGATGTTTCTCCATTGGAATAAACAAATATAAGTTGTTATTATTTTATTTATTAATTAACATATTTCATCTCCATTTTATGGTCCATGAAATTAATCCCACCCAACCGCTGTAATATCCGAAATTCAAATTTGAATTCTCTACCTGAAAGTGCAATATGCTTTGCACCTATGGTTCAGTTTATTATCTTTACTAGCTCTCCCTTATCAAAGTGCATTTAGATCACGATGAAAACCAAAACAATAGATCACGAGCATTATCAACTGACCTTCGGTTTGTCAAACTCATCAGCATCACAGGTGCTGATTTCTCTGACTAGAACTGATGATTTAGGCAAAAGTCTCCTGTTTGTGGAATATATAGCAAGGGCCCGAGGGTGATTAAAAAAAATTCATGAGCAACTGTGATATGAAATCCACCAAACGTACCTTTTTGGCTTCTCCTTCTTTGAAGAGTTGCAGGAGATATTAGGTCTTATTCCACTATCGGGGACATCAACATGGTCTTGCTTTTGAGTTGGTTCAACATCCTTAAGTGATACAAGCAGCTCCAGTGAGTCCTAAAGAGAGCAAGAAATGTTGTCAAAGAAAAAGAAAAAACTAATGGTCAATTTTGACATAAATGCAGGATGTGGAACAGACACCAATCTCATCGTTTTCACCAAGCTGACAACCTGGCTGCACATATGTACTGCTTTCATTGCTTGAATTTCTGACTGCAACACCTAAAAGGCTTAAATTATCAGTCATATTAGACTCATGGTGAAACAACAGACTGAAGGAGAAGGAAATAAAAAAATCAACCAACAAATCAACAGAACATGTATGATAGGACCCTTATCTAGTTTGCAACCACGAGAGAGACGGTAACAAGGGCCCTTTAAGATGTAAAATGTTTCATTATTGTGGTCCATAATATAAAAGTTGAGTTTCTAAATCAGACCTGTTATGCATGACTTATGATCAAGACGCTCAGTAACCACATTATTTAGCTCACTTAAATCCTCGTGAATATTTCCAGTCCCAGGAGAGCTTTCGTGAATCTAATTTGGACACCATACAATATTTCTGTCAATGCCACTCCGAATTATGCATGGCATATATATAATCTGGCAATCCTGATCCAGAAATAGGTGATACCCCTACCTGAGAGCTCTGATAGTTATCATTTGGAACACAAGTGCTTGGAGAACTAGCATCCGTTTCCAAACTTCTTACCTGACCACCCAAGAAAACAAATCCATCTTACAGAAGCTTTAAGAAAAAAAAGGGGAAATTTTCTTTCCACCAAAGGTAATTTCTCAAAAAAAAAAAAAAGTGCCAGCCTACCATGGCTTCATGCTCTTGCTCTTGCTCTTCATCAATGCATTCAGGCCCACTCAAGTTTGAAGGGATATTCTGATTTAATACCTTTATACACAACAAAATATAGGTTAGATAATATAAAGCAAAAAACATAATTAGACCTTTTCACCCTAGACATGCAATGACAAGAAACCTATAAGGAGCTCTAATTATACAACTGAATCCCCACATGACAAGGTATTATCAATTTTAAGAAGCAAGAACCGGAGTACCAGACTATGGGAAACATGTTATTTGAGAAGAAAATTTGACCTTAAATAAGACACCTTTTGGATGGGAGGATCGTGTACATAATAACATAAAAGTTGGATTAATATTTAATCAATGGCTATTATCCATGTACCTCAGAACACATGTCCTGCTTTTGACTTGGAGAAGGGTTGCCTTTTTCTCCTGAGCACTTTTTATTTCTCTGAATATTGCAAAAATCTTGTTCAAGTAAATAAACTCCGTGAAACATAATTTGGTAGATATTGTAAGAAGAAAATCTATTCAAATTCTTTCGTAGATGAAAAATAGATATAAGAAACTAGAAAGATATTAAATGAACAAAAATCACATAAGCATCAGAGAAAGTACTTGGTCGTCTCCTGGAGTACATTCAAATTTTCTGGGACTGCTACTGCATTCAGATTTGACGTGGTCGGAAGAATCCAAATCCAATTTTTCCTAATACAATAGATAAAAGTTCAAATCAAATTCTTCCCTATTAGTATTATTATGCAGGAACCAAATACCAAGTTAATGCAAGTAAGAAAACAGTTACTAGAAATTTTGTAAAACATTTTAAATAATACCTAATTACATATACCTCATCAATACCACAAGATGTCTGTAGTTCAGAATGCACCATAGACTCAAAATTCTCGCCTACTTTTACTATAGTTGTTGCCATTAAATTGTCCTTAGAGCAAGTACAACAGGATCTCAAATTCTTCAGCTCTTTCTCCATCTCAATAGATCTTTTCTTCTCATTCCTAAGATTTTCTCTTAGAATCTGGTTTTCACTCTCTGCAACCTGATTATGACAGATGGCCTATAATTAAGTTATCATTGAGTTCATACTTAAAATCCATACTAAGCTTCATAAGATTCAGTGGAAGATTATCAAATCAAACCACCCACAACTCACCTTCAGTTTTTCATTATATTGCTTCAAAACATTCCATAAAGCTTTGGCAAAACTTTGCATAATCTGATGAGTTCTCTCCTTCTTCAAGTCACCAGAATTCAATTTTATAGGTGTACTACATTTAAAGTCTGCACTGCAGCTTGTCAGATCCCCTATAACGCAATTAGAAAACATGTTAAAAATTCATAAAGGAAATATGAAAAAGTAGATAAACGGAAAAAGAACAAAAATAAAAGAAGAAACAACCTTCATCAGGAAGCCGGTTTTCATGTCCAACAATCTTTCTTTCCATCTGAAAACAAATTTATGTGAATAAATGATAAAGCATGCTTATAATGGTTTAGTCTCTAAAACCACACTTTCATGATATGGTGCAATGAACATGGAAAACATCAAATGACTTACAGCCATAAACTTGTTGAATATAGTTAATAGGAAATGCTCTAGAATGTTAAAAGGAAAAAGAGCATCGTGCTCCAAGATAGGAATTAAAGTTAGAAATGTATAACCTGACATTCTCAAACTAAAGTTAGGAAAGTAAAATTATATCCTGACATTCTCAAACTAAAGTTAGGAAAGTAAAATTATACTATGCGTATACCATATCATAGATCACATTGGACCTTAAGAAGTTGCTAACACACCTTGATTATCAGCTAGATGACATGTCAGAAGAAAAGGAGGAGAAAGCAAGACTAATGCTATCAGGAAAGAACAAACAACACACTTAAGGGGATAGAAAATACCATTAACGCATCAAATTTGACAAGTTTCATTCTCTTGGACTGCTCCGCTTTAGAGGTTGCTTGTAATTGTCTCTTGTTACAGAGCAGATTGGGCTGTGGCTCAGTGTTAGTGAACCTAAAAGAAAGACATAAATACAGTAAAAGCCTATAGCTTAAATTTAGAATGAAAACTGAGGGAAAAGAGAGAGAATTACTTGATTTTCATATAAGGTGAAGCTTGTCTTAGTAAGTATGATGCATCTATATAGTCATCTTCTCCAGATTTTACTGTTAAAATCTGGCAACACAATAAAAATTCCAACAATTGAATAGCTGGTGAAATCAAGATGAGCTAAAAATGAAATTGAAACATGAAGACCACATACCAGTGTCATCCTCTTCTTGCCTTCCAAATAATCTCGCAGGTACCTTGTCAGCTGCATGAAAATAAAGCCATACAAATTACCAACTATCACTGCTAAACATGTAAAGTTAAAAGAAGATCATGCATCTATGGGAAAATATGAGTTAAATGGGAAAATAAAACTATATCAAATAATTTAAACATATGAATTAATCAAATAAAGCATTACCAAAGAATTTTGGAAGTGCTTCTGCAGTGCCTTCTTGGGATTCTTCTGGTGCTCAAACAAAGACTGAATATAGAGATAAAGAAAAGTCAAACAAATGCTGAAAGAGTAAGATAGAGAAAGATGATTTTAAAGTAAGCTATGGAGAAGTGAATCAACAACATAAACTACAACAAACGTCAAGCAGAAATGTCATTGAGAAATACTGATCAACAAGAGACTTGAGAATGCCTAGAAGGTCAAGGAAACACGTTGAAGGCACTTACTCTTAGGCACAAACCAAAAACCATCGATGTATTATTGATAAAATTGCTTTCAGCCAATCTTGCCCCCTGCAATGAGATATTTGTTTCAGAAAGCTTATAAGCAATTTTCATTAATAGCCAAGCTAACATTAATCTGGATACATGAGTCATTGACCTTTTCTAATACTAATCGACTCCCTCAAAATTGTTGAACTATCAGATATCAATCCAACTCATCACAATCTAATTTTGCATTGTGTACAAAAATTTAAAACACAAATTCTTACATCAGCACCTCAAAATACAGTCCAAAACCAAATCTAAAATAGTTGCAAAACTTTCCTGACGTCCCATCCCAGAATTATGCATTTAGCTAAGTTAAAACTTCCATTGAAATGATACAAAAATTTAGAAGCTTACGCTAAGTTTAAATAGCAGTATTACATATATTTACGAGCATTTATAGATACAACGGTTATTTATAGATACTACACATGACTGTTTTTTCATAGAATTTTCAACCTGATTTCCAGTTCGCTTTTCTCTTTCAGCTCCTGCAAGATCAACAATAGATAAAACAGCAGAATTTGATTGCTCATCAGTTTCTACATCAGCTATTTCAGATCCTCCCCGTATGTTGATGATGCACTGGGAACGGCTGCAATGACGCCAACCAGGAATCTATTAATAAAAGTTGCATTTTGATCAATTTAAACGTGTAGTAATCAGATAATAAAATGACAGTGTAATTTGTCATTCACCTTGACTGGCTGTTGGCATTTGTTGTAGCTGTAGAACGCTTCAGAAGAGCACGAGCTATCAACAGCTCTGCCTCCGCAACATCATGAATTGGAACCTGTTTGCATTAATAAAGGAAACATCATATCAACTATTTTCCCACCATAAATATATAGGAAAAGAAAGGGAAAAAAACCTCTAGAAGCCCTTTAATGGCTGACTGCTGCATAGAAAGATCTGGTTTATCTGAGGATAAATCACATATCCTCTCGGCTTTGCCTCGCTCCGCACATATTTCAAAAATCGATAAGTAAAATCGCCTGCAAAGGTTTTATACCTATAAAAATAAATGCATAATTCAATGTCAAATGTTTCATTTATAGGTTTGGGAGATCTTAGATCACCTTGAGGACTGGGAGTCACACCCTTGAGCGGACTTGAAAATCCTTTTGAGTGTCAGAGGAACCATACCAGGCTCCCTGGGACTACCGAAAACTGTATGAGTCTTGCCGGAGCCCGTTGGTCCCAATGCAGCCAACATTCCACTTTTACCGCCGAGGAAGTCCTCAACCAACGGGTTCACCATCTTCTCGAACACTTCGGACTACACCAAGTTGCCAAAATCAACTCCATCAGAATAAATTGTATACTATTAAAAAAGATGCATATCGAAATAACATAATTACGGAAGGAAAAGCATATACCTGAGTCGATTCAGCTGAAAACACGTAAGAAAACCCTTCGAAGACCTCCGATTTAATCCTTTTAGTTTCTTGTAGCGGCGGAGGAGGTAATAAAGTAACCGAGCGAAAATCCTCGCTCACCGTAATACAACTCTCATTACTTTTCTTCTTTGAAATTTTCTTCTCTTTGACACTATTCTTCTTGGATAGATTTTGAGGCCATACATTTTTCTGCCTCCACTTTTCATTTTGTTCTCCCGCATTTTTTGTTGAGCCTTTCAGAGGCACGAGAGGACGGATTCTCAAATACACCTTGAGGTTTTCTAGGACTGAATGTTGTGGCGGTGAAGGCGAGGTAGCTGTGATGATGGTGGGAGAATTTTGCTGGATTTTTTCTGAAAGAATGTCTTGAAATGGAAAAGAAGAAATTTGAGGTAAATCAGAGGAGGAAGTGGACTGGGAGGGAAGTCGAGATGTACTAAATAAGGGCGTATCCCTGGCCTTACGGCGTGGGTTTCGACGGACGGTGACGGAGGAAGAACATGGTGTTGTAGTGTTCGTCTCCATTGCACTTCTCTCACCGCTCTCACTGTTCAAGCAAAGATGGCGGAAAATAAATATGATTTGAATTTTCGGGGAAAATCAAAAGGGAGATATCATTATGGACTACAATTTGAAACTTCGGTTTTACGAATTTAGGCCCAATAGTTAAAACTAGACTTGAGGGGAGGCTTAATTAGCCAATTTGCTTTTTCTTATTATTATTAAGCCTAATAGTTGAAGGAAATTGGGAGGTAGAATCTGAATCAAACTTGCATGGGAAGGTTAGTAGTCAGTTGCATTGAAGCTGCTAAAGAGAGCTTAAATAAAGAGCATTTTAAACAGGTTAGGTCAAACCTCAGACAAATATATGGTACAAAAAGTATGCAACAGCGGTACAATTACAAATATAAGAAAATGAACACACAACACAATTATCCCCCGTTATGGAAGGTCAACGTGGCATTTTTCTAATACCCAAAACCTTGCATGGTTAGAAATTATTACAGTTTCCTATGTTCTTTTTTTTTTTATTTTTACTACAACGGCCAGTGAGCTGAAGACTGACCAAATGCAATGAGCATCAAGTGGAAAGTAGGCATGGCCTTGAGGTAGACTGTGGAGTATTGTTGAGCAAGTGCACCACTTCTCTCATGGTGGGCCTAGCAGAGCTCTGCTCTTCGACGCATTTCATGGCTACCTTGAACAGATGGATGACACCCGTCAATGGGTACTCACTCAACCTGGGGTCTACAATTGCCAACACTGAAGCAGGATCAGCGTGTTGTGGTATGGTCTTCCTGACCCACCACACAATGTCCACCCCGTCTCCAAATTCTCCCACGGGTTTCCTTCCTGCTATCAGCTCCAGCAGCACCACACCAAAACTGTACACATCGCTTTTCTCATCCACTTTCAGTGTGTAAGCGTACTCTGTTGTGTGTATATATATCATTAGTAGTACTTTTATCTAAGTCCATAGCAGGCAAAATTATACTGGTTTATAATCTATGCTAGGCTGCTCGTTAGCTTGGCCCAAAAGTACTTTATTACATGCATATGGCAGGTAACGTCATGCAAAGTAAGGCGAAATAAAACTGGGTGAATTCAAACCTGGTGCGATGTAGCCGTAGGAACCAGCAATAGAGGACATGCACTCGGAGGCATCAGCATCCTGCAAAAACTTAGCCAGGCCGAAATCAGCAACATGAGCTTCGTAATATTCATCGAGCAGTATATTGTTGGACTTCACATCCCTATGTATAATCAGGGGCGAGCAATCATGGTGAAGATAACACAGTCCCTTGGCAGCCTCCACGGCAATTGAATACCTCCTCTCCCATTGCAAATGATCACCCTTTGACCCATGCAACATTTCTCCCAAGCTCCCATTGGGCATATACTCGTACAACAACAGATTTGTGTCCTTGTTCGATACGTAACCCAACAGTCTCACAATGTTCCGGTGCTTGATTCGGCCCAGAGTTTGAATCTCCGCCGAGAACCCGTAGTCGCGTCTTCCAGTTCCACGACCCACCAACCTTTTAATTGCAACAAGGAGACCATCTGGCATGGAACCGCGATACACGATCCCAGCTCCACCTTTCCCTATAATGTTCTCTTCCTGCAAGCAATCCAGCACGTCCTCGGCTTTGAAATTTAGCTTTTGGAAAGCAGTGAGCTTCCATGCTCGTGATTTCTCGAGCTTCTTCTTTCTCATTCTGTACACTGTGACGATCGTCAGCAACAAAGCTGTGATTAGCGTGATGATTGTGATAATGAGCTTTGAAGCAGTGAAAGATGCTGCTTGCCCATGACCTGAACCTTTAGCTTGGTTCATCAAAGATGGACAAGTACTGCGGCGCAGTAGACAGAGATTGGGGTTCCCAATAAACGAGCTGCCGTTGAAGGCTAAAAATTGGCCGCCAGTGGGGATTCTACCAATGAAATTATTAAAAGAAAGATCGAGAGTTGTGAGACTTATCATGTCTCGGATTTCACCAGGGATTTCACCGGTGAGCTGGTTTCTCGAGAAATTGAGAATGCTCAAATCCATCAAATTTTTAATCCCTTTTGGAATTTCACCAATGAGATTGTTCTGACTGAAATCAATTCCAGTAAGTGAAGCACACTGAGAGATCGAAGGAGGGATTTCACCAGTAAGATTGTTGTCACTGAGGTCGATCTTTGAAAGTGGCTTGATCTTAAAGATTTCCTCAGGAATTTCACCTGAAAACTTGTTCATTCCAAGAGATAGAATTTGCAAAGAGCCCAAATTACCGATTGCTGGAGGGATTTTACCAGTGATCTTATTATTTGAAACTTTTAACTGATTTAACGAAGCACCCAACATCTGGGATGGGAATTCACCGGAGAAGAAATTGTTGTCAACCTCGAACATAGTCAGCAAGGGCAAGTTGAAAATCCCAGCCGGAATTGATCCATTGAGAAGGTTATTCATGATACGAATCTTGGTAAGAGACTTGCAGTCACCGAGTCCTTCAGGGAGTGAACCAAAGAAGAAATTATCCATCAGAACTAACCAATCCAACCTCCCTCCCTTACACAAGTCCCGTGGTATGTTCCCAGTGAGGTGATTGGAAGCAACGTCAAGCCTATAAAGCTTCCCGTTGCGGCCAAGGTTCTCCGGTAATTCAAGCGTGAAGTTGTTCCCCCACAGTTGAAGCACTTCGAGGTGGGGAAAATCACCAACGAATGATGGGATTGGACCGTAGAGATTATTTTTAAACAAGTTGATGAGTGTAATGTTTTGCAAGGCAGAGAAACTCAAGGGTATCTCCCCTGTCAGCTCGTTTATGGAAAGATCAAGCGATTTCAAGCTGATCAAACCGGAGAGTTGAGGAGGAATACGGCCCGTCAGATTGTTCTGCTGAAGGAACAACGTGTGCAAGTGTTTCAAATTGCTCAAGCTCACAGGAATCTCGCCGGTGAGGTTGCAGGCTGCCATGTCGAGGAGTTGGAGTTGACTCAATGATCCAAACTCGTGAGGAATTCCTCCGTCGTAGGAGTTGTAATATCCAAGATACAAGAGTTTCAGATTCTTTAGACGAGCTAAAAATGCAGGACTTTGACCCTTCAAACCAATGGCGTTTAGACCCAAGTATTCCAAGCTCTGGATGTCAGAGTACTTCTCCGGTATCTCTCCCGTGAAATAGTTGCCTCCAAAACATAGATGCTTTAGATTTTTCAGGTTCACCACCTCAAGGGGAAGACGACCCGTGAAGTTATTGTTATAAGCATCGAGAATCTCAAGCTGAGTCATACCTGTAAGGATTTCTCCAGGGAAATCCCCTACGAAAGCATTGTTGGAGATGTTGAATATCTTGAGAGAAGTCAAGTTCCTCATCGTCACTGGAATACTCCCTGTAAGATTAACCGTTGAAATAGTGAGGTCCACCAGCTTGTTCAAAAGCCCAATCTCCGGAGGAATGGAGCCGAATAGAGGATGAAACGACACATTGAGAGAAACAACACTGGAGTCCTCATCGCATTTAACGCCGGAGAAATTGCAATGAGCCGACGGAGAAGAAGAGGATCCCCAGTCCTGGAGGCCAGAACCTTTGGGTCCAATCATGGAAGACTTGAGCTTCAACAGAACTTCAAGATCACTGTAACCATTGATGGTGGTAGAGATTAGTAGAAGAATGAGGGAAATACAGAGAAGAAAATAACTGTAAAGGCTTCTCATTTCTCGGTATTCCACAGTTCCTCTCTTTGCTGAGAGAGAGAGAGAGAGAGAGAGAAGAGAATGTAGCGTTAACTCTATGCAGTGCAACTCAATCCTGAGAAGCTACGTTAAGTAGAGTTGTGCAGTGCTTTGTAAAGCGAATCGTAGTCCCCAAAGTATCGAATTTTTAGATATGAAATTAAACAAATACAAAATTTCAAAAGTCAGAGAGTGAGAGTACTGATAACATGGAACCCGTAACACCCTGCAACCTAGTATGGCTCCCGGTTCCCACCGTACATTACAATATTTCACGATGGTAGCACACGATGCGTTGACATTGATTTCGATTTTGCCTTATTCAAAACAAATCCATTGATTTTGAATGAAAGAAAAAAAAAGGTTAATTTTATCCTGAATCCTTTTACATTTTGAATATTTTAAAATTTAGTTGCTCAACTTTTTATTTAAAATTTTAGTTTTATTTGTTTGATTTTAAAATTAAATTTTAATTTATAATACTTTTAATAAACTTTTTTTTTTAATTTGAACATTTGAATTTTTAATATCTAAAAGTATATTTCATGATGGTATGATATTATTTTTTGTCAAAATTAAGGTGTTTACTGTCGATTGCAATGACTAATTTTCTCATTACAAAATGCTCTCTAAAAAAGTAAATAACTGGTCATAAAATGTATTTCATTCCCATAGATAAAAATCAAACTTCATCCTCATGGTTAAAAGATGAAATAAATAATCAGCACAGTATATGTTATAATTGATGGCATGAGATTCATTTCATATCCCAAGGCATTCAATTATTATTTGGATGGCAATATTAGACAAGCTGACAACGAAATAAAAGTTAATTTTATTTGAGAAGTGTGGGGATAGAAACTACACATTTAGCAATAAGGAGCATGAATTCGAAATTACATTTTCTTTGAATGCGCTTCAAAAAAAAAATATGGGGAGGAATTTTGCAAAGATCTATTGTGGTATGTATAAAACGAAAATTATTGCTCACTTTGATTCTGAAGTTTACTTTGAGCTCTTTTATTTATATAATACGGAGAGAAAGAAGGAAATCAATTGACATCATTAGGAAAAAAATGTTAATAATGGCAACCATGTAAGCAACAGATTATGCATAGTATCGGGTTTGAGGATGGCTACATATTGGCTAATGTAGAGGGAAAACTAAGTAAATGTAGCAGTTTACTATTTTGTCCAAATACAAAGTACAAATTATCAAAAAAAGGAGAAGAAGATACTATTTAAATTTGATGAAATCAATTAACAGTTATTGTAAATTAAACTTTACTTTTTTAAAATTAGATTGATAGAAAAAATTAAGTTTCTATAATTAAAAGTCAAAAAAGACTATCTCAAAAATTAAAAAAAACAAGCAACGAGGACATTTTTTTACCCAAAAAAAAAAACATTGAGTCTGTTTTATGACTGGAAAAAATGATTTTGCTTTAATGGGAAAAAAACATTGATTTGATTCAGAGTTTTACTTTTTAATGCTCTGTCAGCTCTTCAGGACTGCGAGTCAAAACTGACGTCCTCATTGGATGACTTAATCGTTAATGTTTTCGGAGTTAAAACGATTAATCGTACTATTTAAGAGGGTCTGATAGATAAACTGTGAAATAGTAAAGGTATTTATTTATCCAAAAAGGGAATTATGAAGGTACTGTAAACTGATCCAATAGCAATAGGCGATAAGAGTGCTTTGACGGTGTGATCCGGCAGTTTGAAGGACAGGCCCAGCCCCGTCGCAGTTTTTAATATCCCTGGTAAAAAAATTCACAAGTTTGTGGCTCAAGGACGACCTTGAATCTGTGTCGTTTCCTTGGATAAAATCATGAAAGCAACGTCGTATGGTATATATTGGAATCCAGCTATTTTTCTTGTAGGATTGAAATTTGAGTTTAAACCTCAAAAGCAAAACGCCACTACATCCAAGTTTTATTTTTACGTGGGTAAGAAAGTTAAGTCTTGGAGCTTTTGGGATCATCAAATATCAATGTGGATCCTATCCTTTTAGAAGAACTGATGAAGACTGAGGATTGGCTTTTTCTGGACCTATGCCCTTTCCCGAAGAATCACCTTTTTTTTCCCCTCTGACTCCCGTGTGGTTGAGAGCTAAAAGTCCACTTCTTTTGTTGTTTTTATCTAATCTGGATTGTCCACTGGTGGGACCATAGTACTCTATTGCCTGCAGCCTTACACAACCCCTCTTCATCACGACCAATGGCAATGGTGGAAACTCTTCATCATCTTTGGTCAAACAGTTTTTTGGTATCTTCCAGTTTCAGCATATTTAACTTTCTGGAGGAACTAATTTGAAAATGAGATGCTAAATCAAAATTTAAATATGTTAAACTGTTATTCGAAATCAAGTCGTGGACTTTGTAGTAGTATTATATATCAAAACCTTTGCCTAAAGCAACTTTTTTTTTTTTAAATTTTTTTGGTGGGGTATCTTTATTCTGGGGATAAAAGAGTTGAGAAAACTTGTTTCCTTGTAGATTACTACTTAAGAAAATGAGCGCCGCACGAACTGTGTTAAGGAAGACAAGCATTTATTCTCTTTATTTAAGATCCACTACAATAGAAGCAGCATAAATTCTTATTCGGTTTGTAAAAATATGGGGTATATGTATGTGGTTAGTGGAGAATTCTATGCTAAGAATATTAAGCGAGTGTTTTAGGGAATAAAGAGACCAACTTTTAGAGCGACAAAACCTATTTGGGTATTTAGGTTTGGCCTTTCCATTTTTAATTTTAGGAGCTCTCCTTCTTCATTCGTGCATGGTTAAATGATTGACAGAAATGGAGAATCCATCCAAATTTAATATACCCTTAAATATATCGATGTTGGAAGGTACATGATAAACGATTACCGCTTGTAGTGCTTTGAAGGAGACAATGAGCTCCCACATTCCACTTCCCTTGAATAATTATTAGTATTTTACAAAAGCTGTACCGCCGATGGCTTCCACGTTCTTTTTCTTGTTCTAGATCTCAAAGTTTGTAATTCTGTAACTTTGTCTACCAGATGCAAATGAAATCTTTGTTAGCATATAATCTCAGATTTGACCCAAAAAAAGGTAGGAAAAGAGTTGAGGTTCCCTAAGGCTTTGTTGGCATTGGTCCACTAGGCATAACAAAGCTTTTTTATCTTTTTTTATTTTCTTATGAATTCCCCCAAAGTGATCTAGTTAGTAACTTACGTGCCCAACCCCTCTGGCTCGATATGTAGCCAATATGGAAAGAAAATCTTGCATACTATTCGACAGCTTTGAAGCATCTTTGCCTACTTTTACTTGTTTTAGCAGTTTGGGGGTTGAGCACCATCGACCAATTAATAGATGATATATATAAACACGGCAGTCATTTCTCAGCAGCGTTCAAGGATAAGAGTGCAGCAGTATTGGACAAAGGTCACATCTGCAGCCAGTCTTGTTTTTGTTCATCTTTTGAACTATAGTAGGCCTAGATCGCTAAGCCTGCTGATAGCGCCCCAGTGAGTTGCTTAAATGGGCAGAAAGGCCCAAAGGAAATAAGTTGATATATTAGGTTGTATTTTCAAAAAGTTAGAAAAGAGTATTCATGGAGATATTTTGCAAGGAAAATGAGTTATTGACATTAACATGTTTAAAAGCAGAGCCAAGAAACATTGATTAACAGTAACAACATAACTAAAAACATAGTAAGCAATGCTATAGTTGCTAGCAACATAAAACATCTGGACTAATCTCCTTTACAAACTTCATGAAAAAAACAAATTATGGCATACTTAAGTTCTCCACTGCAACTCAATTTGAACCCGACCGTTCCTCGAGTCGACGAGTTGATACTTCTCATTGACTCTTCTGTTATGAACAACATCAACTAGGTTTATAGAAACATGACCCAAAGATTCCTGGTAAAACATGCGAACTAAAGTTATTTCACTACAAAAAAGGAAAAAAAGAGAGGAAGAAACAGAAGCTTGTTATGCACCATGATCTGGTGAATTATCAATATGATAAAAAAATGAAAGTCCAAACGTCGTCACAATAATTGGTGTTATTAATGAGATAAGAAAAAAAACATTGACAAAAGAAGAAAACAATCCCCATCATACAAAGATAATAGAACCATTTGAACACTATGGTTGGAATAAATGCAATCGGAAGCAAACCTTGGAATGCAGTAGCCCTATCCTGGAAGAGGTACTGTAAACTTCTACGTGAAGTCTATCATTTGCGGGTCGTTCTTCTAACCTAAACTGAAATTCCTCATCCCATCTTGGATCTCTGTTTTTCTTTATACGCTGCATGACAAATAACAAGGAACACGAAGCTCATGCAGGCAAAAATATAAAAGAGGCAACATTGCTGATTCACAACCAATAATGCATCCTGGATTTGGAAACTGCCTCATCTTTTATTGTTAAACATCAGTGTTAAAAGACTAAGATGCACTGGAAGTTTGGCACCAGAATTCCGCACTATTTGTTTTCCTCAGTCAAAATGCTTGAACAAAATATTTACAGCAGAGATTTTATGGCACATACCTTCGTTTTTCTCTCCTCCCCTTTGAATAACAAACGCACATGTTGGTTTGTGTGGTACTTCCCTTCGAGATCTTGAGCTTCATGCACAATAATTACAAGCAAACCTCCACCTGCAGGTGTTCCTTCTGGAGCTTTTTCCATCATACCTGAATCGTCAATGTCATCTAACATCTCATCCTCCTTGAAAGGTTTGTACACGAGTTCAATGACAAGCTGCCCACGTGGCTTGTCATTTTGTGGATCATTTGGGTTCAGAGTTTTCAGCAGAACAAGAGTCAAAACTTTTGGCTCATCAGGTGTAAGATCTTTCAATGGAACTACATTTAGGCCCATCTCCTCATGAGTGCCAACCTGAATCAGTTAATACATACAGCTTGAGAAATACTGAAATTACATTATGGAACATACATAGGCATGCATACATGAGTATCAGGTTAGCTTGGAATGCTTTAGATGCTATCAAATTAAGTAAAGTCTTCCAACAAGGACAGAAAGAACAGTGATGTGTACTATCATTGCACATCACGACACCAAATAGAAAGGTTATGCTGGTCGCATTAGGAGCAACCTTGGAACCTACAATTAATCTAGAAAACATATAAAAAGGATCATACCTGGTCCCAGTCATAGACCCTTAACTCCAAAACTTGAGTTGCTGGATCTTTAATAACGAAACTAAATTCCTCATTCCATTCAGGGTTCAAGTTGCTGCGTTTCACTGTAGTTTTCTTGAACGCTACTTTTTCCTCCCTTAAATTTAGTTTCACGTAAGGATCTGATTTGCCAAGGAGATCTTTCCTCTGAAGCTTCACTGCCCTCACAACTGTCACATCAAGAATTCCTAAAGGTCTCTTCAAAGCTCTGCCAATTAACGAAATGTTAGCAAGAGATAGAATCTCATCTGTAACTTGAAAGCCTGGAATAAACACACTTACTGTTCAGGATCCATTATTTGCACTTCCAAGGCTTGAGGCCAGAGGTACATATTTGCAACCTGATCCTTTATGAGCTCCTGGATATTTATAAAAGAGTATTTGGGTTGTATTGAGATTGCAAACAGGATTCCTGGAAAATAAAGCGGGCCGATGGCATTCTATGGCTGGCATATAGATTCGATATATGAATGCAGTTTCCACTTCCCTTCCCATTGGAAAAGTGAATGGGGGACAGAGAAATGGGCATAATATTTGGCGTATATAACCAAGGTGGAGGCCGGAGCAGTTAACCATCATCCATAAGGTAAATAACAGTGTTCTCTAACGCAACACTTGATCTATTGCAAGAAGATAAAAGAAATGAAGTATTACCTGGACAAACCTGTATAACCCTGGAATGGCCATAAGATCCACCCCAAGTAACTTCAGCCCAAAGTCAACATGTGGCTACAAAATAAAAATAGAAGATTAAGAGAAAAAGGAAGGGAAGGGAAAGAAAGAGGTAAGGAGATCTTTGTTCAGCCACTAAAAGTCTACAATTGTCTGGGTGATGCTTCTCCTAAACCTTTTATGCCGAACTGAATCATGATAAAGCTTTGGACAGACAGAAAATAAAGACATGCAATAAAGTTAATAACATCAATTCGTAGTAAATGGAGATGATGATAAATTAAAAAAACCTCTCCGAACAAGAACAATGCTTAGAGATGTCATCAGCATCAAATACATAACATCTTCCAAGTGAAGCAATAATGCAGGACAAACTTAATTACTGAATAAATAACCATGTATGGCTTTGTTAAATACAGCATACCTTGTTCATTAGAGAGACAAATATATTGGCAAAACAAGGAAAGATACCAACCAAAGGCTTCAGAGTGATTCGAGGAATACCGAATACTTGCAAATCAAGAACCTGAAACATTTAGAAAATCAGTACTCCCCACTGGAGCCATAAATAGATTCTCTCTTTCTCATGCTTAACCATTTTGTTTCATATGCTTGCACTAATATCTGTTCTTGAGAAGGGAACAGACAGATATACATAGTGTATACACGACTAGACATTTCTTTCACGTCTCATCATGTATATTTCTTTCTCTTAATCCACCATTACACTAGCAAATACCTGAATAGTGGCTTTTAATCCATAAGCTGTAACTGCGATAATGATGTTAGGATTCCCTGCCCACTTAATTGATGGTTCCATGATCAGTTCCTTGTCATCAGTGGTATAGACTTTCATTCCTGGGATATGATTAAATCAACAATGAGTATCACGCTATAATATTGTGCAATAAGTAAAAGGGAAAAGAAGAGAATGGAATGCATTTTGTGCATTGAACCCAACAACATCATAACCACCATATGCATACTTTCTTATTCTAAATGACAATAAGCAATCATGTTCCAAGTGAGTGTTTTCAATACTTTTCTTGAATTATTATACTACAAATGGCCATTGTTCTGACTCATTTCCCTTACAAATCCTCAGTATTGAAAACTTCTCTTCCAATCTGAAAACTAGTTGTTCATCACAAATGAAATGCAAGGGTTATTCATATAATATATATATATATAACTCAGAACCTCACTGTCAACTTTTGTCAGTCTAAAGTTTGATCAAGACACATAGCATGCTTCAATCTTTTCAACATAAGTGCCACACTCTAAAAACAAGCTGATGTTCCAATCATGACTATCATAATACTCTGATGTCTGGCAAAATAACATTTTCATTATATCTGACAGATCAAAGGGTCTTGTTCCTGCAATTCGGCAATTGGAGGTTCCGTGGAAGTCTGTCTATTGTATTCGTCACATCGCTGTGAACTTCCACAATGAGTATAAGAACAAAAACCAGCGCAAACGAATTGTCAACATGGGTAAAAATATCGTATTTAAATTCGTATTTGTAATTAATTCTAGTACATTTCCTAATTTTAACGCATTTTATCGGAATATATACATAGGGTACGAGCTGGAACCACACCGATTTAGACATAAGTTGGCGAGGTTAGAGACTGATATGGCGGGCTGCAAACCTTCTCTTACACAGTGATTGAGTAGCATGGAGCTGTGGCAATGGGCTCAATGTTTTGACGAGGGGTACCGTTATAGCCATATGACAACTAACCTTGTTGAGGCCGTTAACTCCGTCTTAAGGCGTACGCGTCACTTGCCAATTTCAGCTGTTTTTTCAGCCACATTTTACAGGTTAGCAACCTTAATACCAAAAATGAGGTTGAAACAAGCAAAACAGTTAGAGGCAAGACACGTGTACGTCGAAAAAATCAGAGATACCATGAAAAATAACACTCAAAGGCTAGGTTGATGAATGTAGAACTATATTCTTGAAATTTGGAAACTTTTCGAGTGACAGAGTATATCAGTCGTCGGTCAGGGATCCCACCACGGCCCTATGGAGTTGATCTTCGAAATAGGCGGTGTGAGTGCGGGATGTTCCAAGCACTACGGTACCGTGTGCGTATGTGGCTGCAGCTTGTGCTACCTATAGTTTGAATGTCGAACAATATATCAATGATATATACGCACTTGAACGTACGTTGCGTATTTGGGGTAACAAGTTCCCTGTATTAAGGGATATATCGACATGGGAAGTGCAATCGCCTGCATTCGAGATGTTGCCTGATCGGTCACTACGTAGGAGAGTCAAAGGTAGACCGACAATAACGAGGATTCGAAACGACATGGATGTAAGAGAACAAGTCGATCCAAAGCGTTGCACCATATGTAGAACAGTTGGCCATAATCAGAGCAAATGTCCCCATGGAAACGTCTACACTGGCCAATCTTCACGGTGTGAAAGAAATTAAATGTTGTGACTGAGGTCTGTCTATATTATGATCTTTTAGAAATAAAGTTTGTATTATTTAGTGTTGAAATTATATTTAAAATTAATAGTTGCAACTTTTAATACTTTAAAAGATTTTATAATAAATTAAATAAAAAAACACTAATATATAAGTTGTGAAACCTTAAATCAATACAACAAACATCACATAATACTTGAAATTTACATAACTTAAAATTGGAAAGAACCAGGAGTGGTATCATCGTTCGGGGTATAACGGTTTACAGGCCTTCGTTGATGGGGTGGACGTTGAGGTGTATTGTACATATCTGAAGGATTGGCAACTGGGTCGATCGGGGCCTGAGGCGGGGTGGAGTACATGTTATTACCAAACATATCAACTGATGTCGGTGGTTGCTCTAGGTCAAATGGACTCGAACCGCCTATATCCGGGTGATATGAACTCGAACCACCCATGTCCGGGTGATAAGAACTCGAACCACCCATGTTCGAGTGATATGAACTCGAACCACCTATGTCCGGGTTATATGAACTGCTCTGGGACTCATCACAAAAAGTGTCAACCCATTGCTCTGATGTGTTTAAAACTTGGTCCTCCTAGTCGGGCTCCGCCATATATTGATCCTCTACCTCCACCGTAGGTTGATTTCCACGTCTGTAGCTGTGACCTGGTACTATCATAAGTTGTCCACCATATAAATAAACTCGCCATCGATTCAAGTACCACTGCATATATTCAGTCGAGGGACTGAAGTCAAACATGCAGGAGTGCATCTCAGGCCGCCTGTCGTACCGGGTATTCTATAGTGCTACATAACATTGATGTTCCACGCTCCAATCTAATGTATGTCTCCCCTGCATGGTCTTACTGTGGACATCAGCAAATTGTTGTGACTCGATCGGCACAAATTGTTTACACCTAAATTGTCGCATAACTCGATCACTGTTGTACCACTCAACGGTTGAGAAGTTGAGCACCGACGTGTTAATGCACCACATACGAGATTCAGCGTGAACCCTTTGAGGAATAAGGGTTGCAATGTTTACTGCAGAATACGGCATCCACAAGAACTGCACAGTATAACATAATAAGTCAATTAACATCACATACTATAAGCGGATAAGTTAAATAAACGCTACTTAAACTATATTAATATATATTACTTTCTCTCCGGCGTACGCCTCTATCATTTGACGGTAAATGATTAATGTTTGGCTCGCACCAATTCCCGGAGATGTCGCCCATCTGAAATCGAAACAAACACGTTGGCGGTTAAACTTTGAAAAATATTATCCACACTTATGAGTCGTTAAATGTTAAGTATAATTTTGTTTTTACCTATTTATAAGTGGCCACGAATATGGTTGGTGCCTAACAACCGCTAGAAACGGCATCTTGTATAGAGCCCAATACTGCAGTAGACCCAGACAACCAGCCATATTACTAACCCCATGTTTTATTGCACGACAGAGCTCATAGTATAATACAGCCTACACTGCAGATCCCCAGCTGTAACTACCGGCACGAGAAAAATCCTCCAATAGAGGCAAGTACTTTAAGTGGACTCTATTAGACGTGTTGTTCGGCAGAAGTACCCCCCCAATCAGCTGCATAATATAGGCTCGAGCAGCATACATCACCTCCTACTCAGTGGCAGTGCTCGATAGCTGCTTAAAATTTGCTCTCAACCATGCTAATGTTAAGCATGTGAAATTCTGTTCCCCATCACGAGGGGACTGTCCAAGCAGTCTGTGGCATACTACAGAAGGTTCCAACACTTTGCTTCGACCCGTGACCACAGCACCGTCAACTCGTAACCCAAGTTGCATAGCGACGTCTTCTAATGTGATAGTGCACTCTCCGCACGCATAATGAAGGTGTGGGTCTCCATACACCACCGCTCAACCAAGGCGGATAGTAAGTTTGGCCTCAAGTCAAACCTCCGGATCAATGCGACGTCCCCAAATCCGGCCAACCGTAAGTATGGCATGATCCGCTCGTCCGAATCGTACTTGGGAAAATGACACCGCAACCTCAAAACCCGATAACCATCTTGTATGGTAAATTTTTTATAAAAATATGATAAATCAATTATCTATATAATTTAAACATAAAAAATATATTCAAGAGTAAAATTGAAAGGTTGAGAAAACAAAAACATCACACTTATATTATACCAACGTAACCATTCTAAGTATTTTTTTTATTTAAGTTAAATTAAATAAGTAATAATATATTAATAATAGTTTGAAAATTTGTCATAAAATATTAATAATAACACGTAGAAATCAAATGTGATTATTATATCCTAACCATAGTTAAGCATTAAATTAATTAAAATAAATATATTAATAATAAAAGAATAGGAGAAATTACAGGAATATGAATTGGGGACTAGTAAAATTACAAGAAAAGAAAAATTCATTGAGCAGCAACTCAAACTCCACCAGTGTAAAAAATAAGTCCAAACCAGAAAGCAACCCAGGACAAGATGATTGGTTCAAGCAAGTTCAATTTGACACCAATGGCTACAATACGTATATATTTCTAATTTTAAAATTTTATGATATCTTATTCAAATTTTAAAGTGAGTAATAGCGAAAAATTGTTTTTCAAGGAATACTAATATTTTTTTATATGATAAAATTTAAAAACATAAAGTATTTTTTAAACAAATACTTATGTTTTCTAGTTATTTATAAATTAACCAGTAAATAATCAAATATATTCACTTTTATTATTATTGTTTTAATAATATATATATATATTAAAATTAAAAGAATGATCGAGCTCGTCAAGTAATAGTTTTGCGTATTAATCCCTACACACCGTCTAATAAATTAAGTATGAAATTAGTAAAAATAGAGTAAAGTTTTAAGTAAGTCGATTTTAAGGGGTAATTATTTAAAAAAATGAAAATATCCTAATTTATTTTTATAATATATCTATTCTATTATAATTTGTGTGATTAAATTAGATGTTTGGAGGTGAGTGCTACTAACTTTTTCTTTTAAAGTATACAAATACAATTACAAATAATGTATATCTAAATCAATTATAACAAAAATAAAGTATTACGAAGTATAATCAAATTAATAATCTAAAATGTTCAACAGAAACTAAATAACAACTAATTAGAGATAAGTATTTTAAAGCAGTCAAAACATGTTCAACAGAGTAGCAATTAGCAAAAAAAATTGGGAAACTAAACCGAATTTTTTTAATTTATTATAAATTTTACTGTTTCGTCGATCATCGATGAAATGTGATCCATATTTGCTCCATCTTCAAATCTGTATAATATAAAAAAATAAACATACAATACAATTATTTATTATATTACATTAACTATAAAATATAAAAACAAAAAAATAAAATTTTAACAAACGTACCTTTTTTTTCCCTTCACTCAACTTCTTCATCAGGGGGACCAAGCCCCACCCATATATATAACAATTTTTTTTTTTTAAAAACAAAACAATAAAAAGAGTCAAAATAATAAAAAAATATATTTAATATATATTTTTAAATTTATATGTATATTTAAATTTATTAATAGTCACATCACTGACATGATGTGACAAGTTATAACAAATATATATATTTTAATTTAAACTTTAAAATTTAAATACAAATATCTAATGTTAAAAAAAGAATTTAAAAATAATATTTAAAATTGTAAAAAATATATTATAAAACATTTTAAATATACATTACAAAATTTTTAAAATTAGTAATAAAATAAATAAACAAAATAAAATAAGAAAAAAACATAAAATTTCAAAAAAGTAAAAAAAAAAGGAAAAAGACAATTTTTAAAAAAATTTTAAAATATTATGATTTCTTATATTATTAAAAAATTATAATTTTTAAATGTATTTAAAAATTTTATTTAAAATTAAAAAAAATAATCTCAAAATACATATCTAAAATTTACAAATATATATATTAATAAAATATTTCAAATTTTTTAAAGTTAATAATAATAATTAAACATAAAAGAAAAAACAAAACAATAAAAAGAGTAAAAAAAGAAAAAAATATATTTAATATTTATAAAATAATATTTAATATATATTTTTTAAAATTTATATTTATATTTAAATTTATTAATAGTCACATCACTGACATGATGTGACTAGTTATAATAAATATATATATTTTTTAATTTAAACTTTAAAATTTAAATATATATACCTAATGATAAAAAAAGAATTTAAAAATAATATTTAAAATTGTATGTAAGATTAATAAAATATTAAACATACATTTCAAATATTATAAAACTAATAATTTCAAAACTAATTTGAAAAATATATTTTTAAAATTTATAAACAATTAATTTCACAAATATATATATAAAGTTAAAAAATATTTTTAAAAATGATAATTAAAATTTTTAAAAAATATTATAAAACATTTTAAATATATATTACAAAATTTTTAAAATTAATAATATAAATTAAATAAGCAAAATAAATTAAGAAAATAATATGAAACTTAAAAAAGAAAAAAATCTAAGAAAGAGACAAAATATAAGAAAAAAAGTAAAAAAAGTAAAAAAAAAATAAGAACTTGACAAATCAGAAAAGTGGTGGCGCCATTCAACATAGCTCCACCAAAAAATAATTTTTTAATACCCCTGACTGACGTGACAAAGTGGTGGCGTCATATCATATGGCTCCACCACTTTTTACTGTAGAAAATGAGTTATTTTTGTACATAATTAAAAGGGTGGTTTATTTTGATAATTAATTTATTTTTTAGGATTACTTTTATAAAAAAGCCCAACTGTCATTCATGGATTTTTATAATTTTTTCCATTATATTTATATCGGTGAATGCAGTGTATTTTTAATGATAAATTAAAAAATATATATGAATATACCACAATTATTTAACAAATATATTTATAAAATAAACGCTAAAATAAGTATTTTAAAAACTATAATGTCATAATATGTATTTTTCTATAAAAAGATAAAAATATTATCAAAGTAATATAATTTATTTTATAAAATAGGATTATTTTAGTTATTAATTAAATAAATTATTGTCTGATTAACTCATAAAACCAACTTAATTAAGGTTTATAGAACTAAATTTTATTATATATACAATGTAAGTGAAAGAAAATCGATATATTAAGTTACAGGTAAAATTGTGAAGTGTTTATGAATAAATTCTCCTTAGGATTTCAATTATTAAACATTGTAATTTTAATTGTTTTACTTTAAAATTTCATATAAAATAGTTAAAGACCAAAACATCATTGTATTAATATTTAATGCTTGTAAAAAGTTTTTAAATAATTTTTTATCAAGTAAATGTGAAGTTAACTCATGACACCAATTTAATTAAATACAAGTTTTATATATATAGTCAATGTTTTTAGAACTAGATCGATAGTCAAATTGGTCAAACCACCGATTCAACCAATTCAATTGAAAAATTATTAAAAATTAAAAAATAAGTAAAAATATTATAAAATAAACCAGTTTTTAGTAAATTCAAATAGAATGTACCAATTATTGATCTCATCGGTTTAAAGTCATTCTCCAAATTGATACATCAATCGATTTCCGATCTAATCTATCCAAAATGTAGTATCATATAACCAGGGGCGAAGCCAAAAAAAAATTTTTAGGGGGGCCGAAATCAAATTGTAATTTTTACAATAATAAAAATACAATTTCACCATTTTAATAGCTTCTATCTTTATAATTTTTAAAATTTAAATTAAATTATTATTATTTTTAGGAAGTGCCAAAATACAATTTTACCTTTACTAATTTTTATTGATGTAATTTGTTTTGTTTATATATTTTTTATTAAATATATTTTAATGCGAAGTTTTAAGAAAGCAATGATGAATTATAAAGGAAAACAAAGCTAATAAACAGCTACATAGAAGAAGTCATTCTATAATATTCTAATCTGTACAGAGTCTATTAGTTACCCCTCCTAATCTATTTATACTTTTCCCCAATAATCTAATTTTCACTATAGCTTTTATATTCTGTGTTTTGCAACCCTTGGAAAATCCTTCTATTTCTTTCTTTCCAAATCATATAAATATGTGAATTACAAGCAAGCTTCAAAATGAGAGTAAGAAGAGACTTTCCTTTCAACTTAGCCAACAGTCCAATGCAGCTCTTGATGCCATCTTATTATTCTTCTATGCAACTAACACAACTTCAAAATTTCTTCCCATATCTTGAAAAATCATAATCAAAGAAGAGGTGTTCTCTGCTTTCTTGCACCCTTCCATAAAGAGAGCAATTCTCATCAATATTCATACAATAAGAAAATAATTTCTCCTTTGTTGGCAAACTGTCCAATATAGCCATCCAAGAAATAATAAAGTGTATTGATAGATGATAACAGTTGGAGCAAAATATTGGTATTAGTGTTACTGTTGTCTTGGTGCAAAGCCCAATTTTCCATTAATTCATATGGCGACAATATTGTTTTACTAGTTGGTTTGACATGCGGAGTTCAGATAATTTTTTTTAAAAAGTTGACTATAAAAATTGATTTTACATCAAAAAAACAACAAAAATTCCACACAAATTCAAAAAACATATAAACATCCAAATAAAAAACTTCGACAATAAACTAAAAAAATATAAAACAATCTAAAGAGCTTAATGCCAATTTAAGTTAGTTGAGTTTGCATGGAGTTTGACTCTATTCATTATTTTTTATGTCCAATTATTATCTAATACAATTTTAAGAATGGTGATTAATGTAAGGATGACAAAGTATTGGATAGTATCCAATCCCTTTACATGTAGGATAGACAGAAGTTTAGATAAATTCATTTTGAATTTATTTTAAAATGTGTTTGATAAGATAATATTAGATTAAATTGAAAACATTAACATGTTTGGATGATATAAATTCCACCAAAATTCCCGAATATCTACCGAAGATAGGATAAGATTAGTTTCTCGAACATTTCTCCGAATTAATTGCTAAACCGTATTATCCATTACAAGATGGAATTTGGATAGCTTAGGCCTTAGTGTAGTAACTGTTATGCTCTTGGAACATCGGGACACTGCGCTGGGAAGTAAACAAAGGGCGCATGGTGAGAGGATCGTCGTGGACGTGCGCTGGGAACAGTAGCGGTTTATCACCTGCGTGCACCGAGCGTAGTGCACTGTGTAGCCAATGCCTAAGCTTGCTTGGATAATCGATACTGAGAGGGGTTAGAGACCATCATTCCCTTCTTCTCTGCACTGACAGGCAGGCAAATAAAGAAGACGCATTGACTCGTCCCTTACTGCAAGTCAACTCCCTAAGCACCCTGGAAAACAGAAAGATATAAACAACTTTCTGTTCTTCTTCAAGTTTCAATAACTTGTTCAGGTAAAGATGTCACAAAATTCAACTTGAATGCCCAAATGCAATAAGAAACCAAAGAAGATGCAGCTTCAGCTACTTGAAGCGAAGAAATTGTGGTTGTGTTGGGCTCAAGGTCCGTGATAGTAATGGTTTTAACGAGCTAAGTTGTAAATCTAATTCAACGGGCGGCAAACTAGGTGTTGATGAGCCCTTTTAGACAGATTAGGCCTTTTAAGGTCAAACTCAACAAGCCCTTTCCTTTTTTAAAGATGGATAATAATTTACTGAATAAAATATTAATATTCAATACTGAAAAATAAATATGAATAATTTTATTTAAGTGAAAAGAAGGCCCGGTCTTGCGGGGCGTATGGAAGTACGGTCGCCCAAAACTCATTGAGAGGGGTTTAAAATATTATTTTTTAATTTCTAATTTTTAAGGGTCTAAATTTTTTTTTTAACTTTTAAGGAACATAAAAGTTTATTTTATTATTTTAGCTAATGTGCCGAAATGGTCAATAACAGACCTGGTCATTAAAAAAAACTAAAATGTAATTCATTAATGAGATGCTATGTGCACTGTATAATATATGAATTTTTTATCATTTGACCACCTTTTAGGAAAACCATTTTCGGCGTTTGTTTAGAGAGACGTCAGATGACCCCATTTTCATGCATGGGCACCAATTCACAATTGCCCTTCGTCTTAATTTAATCCAATTATATTCCAAATATTCACCTCCACGAAGTTCATTTGATCGAGAAAAGATCCGATAGGATTTTTATCGAAGAAACCCAAAATAATTAAAGGCCGCCTAGAATAAAAAAATTACACAATCAAACCCATGGCCATGGCTTTTATCAATATGGTCGGTGCATTTAAACTGATATAAATCTCACGTCACCGCCTATATTATATACAAAGAAAAAAATATCAATGAGATTAGGGGACAGTGTAATTGTAAAACACACGTCAATTTGCCCAATTTAAGTAAACTTTCATGGTAGTCCACCTATGAAAAGGAAAGGGGCTATGGGCTGGCCATTCAGATTTGGCAATTTTTATTTTTATTTTGTAGAATTTTATATATCACATAACCAAAGCAAATAACAAACATCACCAAAAATTTAAATATTAAAATTTATATTATCGTTGCTAATTGCCTTTTTTAAAGTTATTGTCTTAAGATTGTTCCTTTTTGCCAAATTCCCCATAAGCTTTTTTTTTCCTCTTTTTATTCTTATTATATTTTAACCCAAAAACTAGTCATGACTTTGTGAAGGTAGAATGTCACAATCTCATTACTGTAAAAACAAGTTGACCAATATAACACCCAAATTATTTGTTTGAATCAACCACAATCTTCTCATATTTCTACTGTTACTATTAACTATATAACTAATTTACAATTGGAGAATGAATACTACTAACAGTTCTATAGTTTGTTGATAATGTGTTTAAGTCTTAGTCTCACCAACCAAAATTTGATGTTAAACTTGTTGTACCATTATTACTAGATATTAAACGATAATAATATGGAGTTTTTAAAATGAGAGAGTTTAAAATATCTTAAGATAAATAATTTAATGACGAGTGTGTGATGAAATTTTTTTAAGTAACCATCTTTGGTTGTGTAGCAACGTAAAAAATTTCACTTTCGGTCGTTAATTAAGGTGATTATTTGAAAATTTAAAAATCGACATTCGATTTTATTAAAAAAAGAGTCGCCACCGATCTTTTTTCTAGGTGTGACCGAACACCTAATAAATCATCCTTTTTTAGAAAAGAAAACTTATTCTTGCACAAAAATGAAGGCCGAATTTAGGTCTACGTCAAAAGCCAGAGTAACATTGGGTTCGGGAGTCGGTTACGCGCGAGGAAGGTATTAGCACCCTCGCGACGCCCAAAATTGGTATCTTATTAAACACGTGTTGTCTTGATTTTCAAAACTGCAAATTCAAAGTAACATTGAATCGTGATCCGATCAAAACACGGGAAATTTCAAGTTTCGTTTTCTTTTGAGAAGGACATACTGTTTTAACACGAGTCGATTGATATTCACCCAACATAGCGATGAAACCGGCGACTTAATGTTAAATCGGCACGTTGCCTTGTTTATTGAAATTAAAAATTATGAGTAAACCATTAGTTAAAATAAGAATTCTTAAATAATACACAACAACGATGCAATTAATAATGAAATACTAAAACTGAGAATATTAAAACAACAATATTAATATTTACAAAGAAAATAGAAATGATGTACTACCAATATAATAAGGAAAATAATGTATTCATAATGACGATAGAAAATAACAATATACATAAAATATACATATACATATATATATACATGGCATACATAATATGGTAAAAATCTATGTGATATAATATTGAAAATATAATCGATATGGTATTAAAAGATAGATACATAAAACATAATACTACAATACATACGCATAATATATAAGAATATATAATAAAGTATTAGAAATTTGTACACGACATATATAAAAATAAGGTGTTTAAAATACATACATAATATAGTATTTAAGATGTACACATAAGATAGTACAAAAAACATACTTAATATGGTATTGGAATATATACATATAACATAGTATTTAGGTACATATATAAGATGATATAAAAAATATACATGGAAGAGCAATAAATATAACTAATACATTAAAAAATATATACCTATATTAGAAATTATAATCGTAAATATAAATAAACTATTCGTACACTACGCAAATATATACATATATATAGTAATGATGATGTTTAAGAATATACTATAATAGTATAAAGTACATAACTAATAATACTAATACATGTACATAATAATATAATAAGAAAATGATATATTTATACAAGTACATAAAAATATCTATACATATATGTAAATAATAACAATAATATAAAAAAAAGTAATAATAGTGAAAATAAAAAAAATATGGTATTAAGAGTATACATGTAAAAATATAATATTAAAAGTATATACATAATAAAATATAGAAATATAAAAAATACATGTAAATAACATATATAAGAAATATATTCATAATATAGTATTAAAACATGTACATAATATATACGTATTAGAAAATAAAAAAAACTACTATTAATAATACTACATAAACATGTACATATGTATTCAAGATATATACACATATAATAAAACATATACTAGTAATAATAATAATAATAATAATAATAATAATAATATAATAATAACATAATAATAACATAAAGTAATGAAAATAAACAAAAGGTACTAAAATCGAATTAAGAACAGAGTTCTGGGGTGGATTTAAAAGAGGAATAAAGAGAAGATGGTTTATTTGAATGCGCGTGCAACCTGGAGGGACCAAGGGCGCAATATCTCCAACTATTATAACACCACGCTTGGCCAAGGACTAAATTGAAAGGCGCAATAAAGTCCAGGGCCGAATTAAAGGTAAAAAATATCTGATTGTAAATGCACGAAAAAGCGGAAGGGCTAAATGCGCAAATAGCCCTTCTGTTTTAAAAAACACGCGGATCTAACTGGAGCGGGTCGGGTCGACCCGACCCGGGGCCAAAACGGCGCCGTTTTTGGTTAAAGAGGGGGGCCAAAACGCACCGTTTTGGTCCCCTATAAAAGATAATTTTTTTTTTTAAAAATCATTTGAGAGGGGAGAAGAGAAAAAAAATGGAGAGAAAGGGAAAGGGAGAGGGAATCCCGGCCAGAGGGGGGCATCAGTCCGGTCGCCGGAAGTTCAAAAGGTAATTTTTTTTTTTGAAAATTTTCTTTTTATGTTAATATGTTCTATATATATATAGGTAAAAAAGGGTCTGAAAACAAAATTAAAAATAGAAAAAAAATAAAAAATCACCTTAATGTTTGATGCCTGTGTTTTGATGACTGGATTAATGCTATTCTTGTGTTTTCCTTGTATATTTTTTTGAATCTGCTTGTATATTAGAATCCTTTGTATTGAGAAAAAATCCCTTTTTTATTGATGAAAAATCCTCTCCCCCCCCCTTTTACAACTTCTCCTTCGGGCTTTATAACCCTTTTACATTCATTTTTATATTATTTCTATTTTGTCTTCTTTATGGATTGCAGAGGATGGGCACGGACGGTGGAGTGTGTGATGGCTCAGCACGCGTGGGGCGTGGTGGCCGACATGGTGGAGCAGTGTCAGGCGCACATGGGGCAACGGCGCCAGAAACCCTAGGGTTTCTGGCTTTCCAAAATTTTTTAGAGTCTTGGGCCTATCGGGCTTCACTGTTTTGGGCTGGTGTTGGGTTTTAAGTGTTTAGGTTAGTTTGGGTTTTGGTTGTAACTGGGTTTTGGGTATTTGTATTTGGGTCTCGGCAATTTAAATGGGTCATTTGGTTTTGATTGTAAACATGCCAAAATTGGCCTACAACAGCTGCCCTCTTTGCTCATTGTCGTGTAACGAGAATAGACCAAAGACATAAAAAGAGGCCAATTTTGCCTGGTCTTGCTGAGTCTTAACTTCTTTGATGCTCTTTTTGTTCAAGTAGTCTCCTTCCAGTCCACCGCATCTTGTAGCTTTGGTTCAATCCACGGCATCTTCTGACATATGCCTTGTAGCTTCAATCTACTCCAATGTAATTTCAATGATACGAAATTTGGCTTCGATCTGCTTCACTGTAACTTCAGAAAGATAAGATCTACAACTTCAATCTGTTCTTCTATCGCTTTAGTGGGATAAGGTTTGTGGTGTTTTCTTCAGAAAGTAAGATCTGATATCTTCGATCAGCTCCAATCTTTATTCTTTACTCGGCATGTGATCCTGAGCTCAACTTATTTCTTGCAATATGAATTGACCCTTTTAAAAATAGACATTATAACAGAAATAGCTCAGCACGTGAGCTAAGGCTCAACTCACCTCTTGCAATATGAGTTGATTTTTTTGAAACTTAATTTGAAAAGCAGATTTTGAAAATACCTCGACATGTGACCCGAGGCTCAACTCACCTCTCGCAATATGAGTTGATTTTTTGGAAAGCAGAATTTGAAAAGCATAAATTGAAAAAATGAAAATTGAAAATACATCAGCGTTCCCCGAGGCTCAACTCACCTCTCGTAATATGAGTTGATTTTTGAAAAGCGTAAATTGAAAAAACATCAATTGAAAATACCTCAGCGTGTCCTGAGGCTCAACTCACCTCTCGCAATATGAGTTGATTTTTTTGACAAACAATAATTGAAAATACCTCAGCGTGCCCCGAGGCTCAACTCACCTCCCGCAATATGAGTTGATTTTTTTTACAAACAATAATTGAAAATACCTCAGCGTGCCCCGAGGCTCAACTCACCTCCCGCAATATGAGTTGATTTTTGACAAACAGTAATTGAAAGTAGAATTTGAAAATACCTCGGCGTGCCCCGAGGCTTAACTCACCTCTCGCCATTATGAGTTGATTTTTTTTGAAAACAGAAATGAAACATCCACATACCAAAAGATGTTCCTTGATTCAGTATAACTATCATTGCATCCTCTTGCTCCGCTGGAGTACCTGTATATGTCATTCATGATGTTATCATGATATGCACATGTTTGTCTTAAATACCTTTATGCCTATATGATTATGCTATGAGCTTTAGGCATGTTTGTCATATATCCCTTTTTCGTCACGATTTTTGATGATCCACGTTCATTGCTTTGACTCTTGACTTTCTCTTCAGTACCCGTACCCGTCCTCAAGCTTTACGACTAATCTGTGTTTCTCAGATATCACTCTTTTGCCCTTAGTTGAACTGTGTCCTTACTTTAAGACTCTTGTATTTATCGAGTTCTTATCCAGGTAATGCTTAACATCTCTTTTATTTAGAGTATGTCGTTTCACTATTTATCATGTAAATGAACCACATAATGAGATGCATGAAAATGGTCAGGTAGGGACAAAAGGATACCTCACATTTATTCATTTCAAATGTAGCAAACAAAGAAAGTTAACCAATGATAGTAAAAAAAATGTCATAAAGAGAAAAGGGATTGCATTCAATGAATACAAATGCTCTAAATATTCAATGCATGAATTCCTCCACATTCCTCAATCAAGAATTTTTTTGAGCATGGCTTCTTGCGTAGAAGATTTCGAGCTTTCAGAAATGCTTCAAATACTGTAGTTTCACTATTTGACCCACCGTTCAAAACGCCTTGCTTTTTAAGCCAGTGCTTGCTTCATTAGAACGCCCTTTCGGGTTTTCATCCTAATCTTTTGTGTTTAATCAAGACGCCCTTTTCAGGTTTTCACCTTGATCACCCTTTTTCTCTTTTCCTTTTTTTTAAGATGCATTTTTTGGGTTTTCATCTTGGTTTCCTTTTTCAAGCATAATATTTCTTTACAGCATCTGAGTTCACTAGATTTGGTAACTCCTTCCCATCCATCTCGGTGAGAATCAAAGCTCCGCCCGAGAATGCATTCTTTACGACGTATGGACCTTCCCAATTTGGCGCCCATTTTCCTCGGAAGTCTTTTTGCATTGGGAGAATCTTTCTCAGCACGAGTTTTCCTTCGTGGAATTCTCTTGGCCGTACTTTCTTGTCATGGGCTGCGATTATTCTCTTCTGGTACATCTATCCATGGCAGATTGCCTTCAGACATTTTTCTTCAATAAGGTTTAACTGGTCATATCGAGCTCGAACCCATTCTCCTTCTTCTAGTTTTGATTTCATTAAGACTCGTAGAGAGAGGATCTCAACTTCGATGGGTAGCACAGCTTCCATTCCATAGACCAAAGAGAAAGGAGTTGCTCCCGTAGATGTCCGCACAGATGTACGATATGCATACAAAGCAAATTGTAGCTTCTCGTGTCAATCTTTATATGTCTCGGTCATTTTCCCAATAATCTCTTTAATATTCTTATTGGCTGCTTCAACAGCTCCGTTCATCTTTGGGCGATAGGGTGAGGAGTTATGACGCTTTATTTGGAATTGCTCACACACTTCTTTCATCATCTTGTTGTTCAAATTCAAGGCGTTATCTGAAATGATTCTTTCAGGCAAACCATATTGACAAATGATTTCCTTTTTCAAAAACCTGCAAACTGCAGTTTTCGTCACATTGGCAAACGATGCGGCTTCTATCCATTTTGTGAAGTAATCAATAACCACAAAAATGAATCGGTGTCTATTAGAAGCTTTTAGGGAAATTGGCCCTATAACATCCATACGCCACATAGAAAAAGGCCACGGAAAAGTCATGACGTGAAGAGGCAAATAGGCTACATGAATTTTATCACCATAAGTTTGACATTTGTGGCATTTTCGTGCGAAATTAATGCAGTCGCTTTCCATCGTCAGCCAGTAATATCCGAGTCTCATAATCTTCCTGGCCATAGTGAAACCATTGGCATGTGTCCCGCAAATTCCCTCATGGACAACTTTAAGTATTTTTCTGGCTTCAACAGCATCTACGCATCTCAAGAGCACCTGATCTTTTCCTCTTTTGTACAGGATGTCCCCATCAAGAACGAATCCCGCGGCCATTCTTCTGATTGTTCTTTTGCCGTTCTCGTTTGCTTGTTCGGGATACTTTTGATTTTTGATATATTCTAAGACATCATGGAACCATGGCCATCCATCTGGCTCTTTTTCAATGCTGAAACAATATGCAGGAACTTCATATATGCTCATTTGAAGAGGCATTATTTTTGTTTCTCTGTTTGCTTTAAACATTGAAGCCAAAGTAGCCAGGGCATCAGCCGATTGGTTTTCTTCTCGTGGTAGGTAATTAAAAGTTATTTCTTCAAATTATTTAATCAATTCTGCCACTAGATCACTGTATTTAACCAGTTTCGAGTCTCTCACTTCCCAATCTCCATGGATTTGGTAAATCACCAAGCCTGAGTCTCCGTATACCTCTAAAGTTTTGATGTTTCGTTCAATAGCTGCACAAAGTCCCATGATACATGCCTCATATTTCGCTATGTTATTAGTATAGAAGAAGTTCAGTCTGGAAGTGAGTGGGTAATGGTTCCCTTCTGGCGATACTAAGACTGCTCCAACCCCATGCCCCAATGCGTTCGATGCACCATCAAAGCTCATCTTCCATGACTTCTCTTTTGGTGACTTGCATTCTTTTTCTGTAATACACATCAAGTCTTCATCTGGGAAATCAAATATCAATGGCTCGTAATCCTCCATTGTTCGAGTTGCTAAGAAGTCAGCTATTGCACTTCTTTTTATTGACTTTTGGCTCACATAGACGATGTCATACTCTGACAGTAAAATCTGCCATCGTGCCATTCTTCCTAAGAGTGCAGGTGATTCCATCATGTACTTTATTGGGTCCAGTTTTGAAATTAACCATGTCGTATGATACAACATGTATTGCCTGAGTCTCCGAGCTACCAAAACCAGAGCGCAATAGTATTTTTCAATGGATGAATACTTTGCCTCATATTCAGTGAACTTTTTACTGAGGTAGTAGATCACCTTTTCTTTCTTTCCTGACTCGTCGTGTTGCCCCAGTACGCAACCCATTGAATTTTCGAACACAGTCAAATACAATATCAATGGTCTTCCCGGAGTTGGCGGTACTAGCACTGGAGGACTAGACAAATATTGTTTTATCTTATCAAAGGCCAACTGGCATTCCTCATTCTATTCTCCCGGGTTATGTTTTCGAAGGAGCCGAAAGATTGGGTCGCATTGGTTGGTAAGTTGAGCGATGAATCGGGCGATATAGTTTAACCTCCCTAAAAACCCTCTGACTTCTTTTTGTGTGCGCGGAGGTGGTAACTCTTGAATGGCTTTTATTTTATCTTTATCAACCTCGATACCTCTTTCACTGACAATGAAGCCCAGTAATTTTCCCGATGTAGCCCCAAACGTATATTTGGCTAGATTGAGCTTTAGCTGGAACTTTCTCAGTCTATCGAACAACTTCTTCAGGTTCACTACATGCTCTTCTTCCCCTCGAGATTTAGCAATCATATCGTCGATGTAGACTTCTATTTCTTTATGCATCATGTCATGGAATAACGTCATCATAGCCCTCTGATATGTTGCCCCAGCATTCTTTAGCCTAAATGGCATTACCTTGTAGCAGAATATTCCCCACATTGTTACGAATGTAGTTTTCTCCATATCCTCAGGGACCATCTTAATCTAATTATACCCCGAGAATCCGTCTATGAAAGAAAACAATGAATGTTCTGCTATGTTGTCCACCAATGTATCAATGTGTGGTAAGGGAAAATTATCTTTAGGACTTGCTCGATTCAGGTCACGATAATCCACGCACATTCGTACTTTACCGTCTTTCTTTGGTACCGGGACTATGTTAGCCACCCATTCTGGATATTTGGAGGCTTGTAGAAAGCCAGCATCAAATTGCTTCTTGACTTCCTCTTTTATCTTTAACAACATTTCAAGCCTCATCCGTCTTAACTTTTGTTGAATGGGTTTGCATTCTGGCTTTAATGGGAGCTTATGGACCGCTACATCTTCATCCAATCCTGACATGTTCTGATATGACCATGCAAATACATCTTTGTACTCACGGAGCAAAGCAATCAAATTATGCCTGGTGCCCCCTGAAATAGAAGTCCCAATCTTCACTTCTTGCTTCCTTTCTTCAGTTCCCAGATTTATTGTTTCAACAGATTCTTGATAAGGCAAAATCTGTTTATCCTCTTGTTCCACCATTCTTAGTAAGTCAGGAGACGAGACATAGTCTTCAGCATTTTCTTCGGCTTCGAATTCTCCTAAACAAATAACCTTCTCAAAATTGATTTCAGGACTCATAACGAATTTGTTAATGCTGTTGACATCTGAGCACCTGAAAGTTGAATGGAAAAAGAAACTATAGAGGGGCATCCAAGTATTGGAACCAACAAATGAAATGTTATGGCATGGCATGAGGCAAATGTAAGGATTGGCTATGAAATGAAAAATGATTATGAAATTAGTGATAATGTGAAAGATTATGACAAAATGCATCTTCATTGATATTCATTTGAATGATAATGAGCGAATGTAGGCTCTTACAAAAGAATTCTATTATATCTAAGGACATAACAGAATGTTAACGTTTGAAGATTACTCTGAAGACTTATAAACTACAAGAAGATCATCGGCAGTCCAATTGTTCAACCTGAAACCCAGGGGACAAGGACGTATCCTTGAGACTTCTCTACTTGCGTTAGCTCATTTGTCAATGACGTTTATACTGATATTCTGAAAAACCTTTTCGATCATTAACATTGTGCCTTATGCATTATCCCGCCCCGGGTATATCATTCCCGCAGACGTAAAGGGAATTCCATAGGCTCTCATTCTGGTTCTCGGCCTAAGGTTCTCGAGATCCTTCTTTCCTAATCTTTTTTCTACTGCCTTCTTCTTTGACGCATGTCCAGCTGAAAACCTAAACCGTATCGGGCCTTGTGGTGTACTGGCCTTAGAGCCCTAACTATTCCTTGCAGATATCTCCCTAAACCTCTTCTCGCTCGAGCTCCCCTTCCTATAGTCAACTTGATACCCATCTTGGTATTTCTCGACAGTTTTGGCTCGGGAATTTTGTTACCCTCAGCGATTAATGTGGCGTTGACAAATTCAAGGGATCGGAAGGAACATTCTACTGCGTCTTTGCTTACTTCAAGGTATGGCGCATCAACAGAGATAGATGCGACAATGTCTTATTCTCCCTTGACAGTGACCAAATAACCATCCATGATAAATTTCACCTTTTGATGGAGGGATGATGGGACTGCTCCAGCAGAATGGATCCAAGGTCTTCCTAAGAGACAATTGTACGATGGTGTAATGTCCGTGACTTGAAACTCAACATCGTATATGTAGGGACCCACTTCTAGAGGGATCTCGATTTTTCTTATAACTTCTCGTCTTGTTCCATCGAATGCCCTTACTGTAGAATGGTAGGGCCTTAGATAGGACAAATCCATCAGAATCCTGAAAAGTGTGGCCAAAGGCATCACGTTGAGTGTCGATCCATTGTCAATAAGCACGTTTGGTATTATGTAACCTTTGCAGCGGGTTGTGATATGTAATGCTTTCACAGAGCCTCTACCATTAGGCGGTATTTCATCATCACTAAAAGAAATGAAATTATCCGCGTTTAAATTATTCACCCATCTGTCAAGCTTCTCAACGGATATATTGTTTGCCACGTAAGCTTGATTCAACACCTTTAACAAGGCGTTCCGGTGGGGTTCTGAATTTAACAGTAGAGACAATACCGAGACTCGTGCTGGCTGCTTGCTCAATTATTCCACCACATTATACTCACTATGTTTGATAAACTTTAAGAATTCCCGTGCTTCTTTCTTATCTATCGGCTCTTTCACTGGTTCAACTTCTTTCGAATAACATCTCCCACTGCGAGTGAAATGACTTACTTCTCCAACGTTTCCAGTTACAGCTTTGGATTTTTTGTCTTCAGGTGTGACGATATTGACGTCGTATTTCCATAGTACTACTTTATTATCTTTGTAGGGTAAAGGAGATGGTACTTCAATTATCATTTTTGGTTTCACCGGTTCCTTCCTTGCAATGGTCGATCGGAGCTATACTGAAAACCTGACGATTAATTGTCAGAGGCACATACTTCTCTCTCATTGGCCTCTCTTTTATTAATGATCTTAATCTCCTTGTTATCTATCCGGTATTGCAGTAACCTTTTAAATTCCTCACATGATTGAATGTCATGCCCTACAATTCCATGAAAATCACAAAAAACCTGACATTCTTTTCTAAGATTATTGTCGGGGCGACAGAGCAATCCCTTCTTAACCAGTGCCTCCCAGATTTTCTGCAGAGGCGTCCTTATTTCTGAAACACATCTTCTGACTTGCCATTCATCTTCTTTCCCTACTATGCTCATATTTCCTTTGGTATAGTTAGGGAATGGGTTTCCGGTTGTACCGCCGGTACCATCAAATCGCAGAATACCCGCATCGATGAGTCCTTAAACTCTCCTTTTGAAGGTAAGGCAGTTTTTCATAGAGTGCCCCTGGTTCCCGGTGTGGTACACGCAACTAGCATTTGGGTTGTACCATTTCGGGTATGGGGGCCTCAAGGGTGCCATATAATGCGGGGATATTAATTGCTTCTCCGAAAGTTTTGGTTACAGTTCCCCATATGACATAGGAATAGGGGTAAATTGTGGTATCTCAGAATTGGGTTTTACTGGCCTCTGCTCGTTTTTGGGTTGACCTTGGGCGGGTATTGTATTTTGTAGGAATGTGGCGGTTGGTCTCGGGTTACTTGTGGCGTAAACTGGGTAAGAAGAGTAAGGAGGCAGTGTTTGGTAGTAAGGGGTTTGAGGAGGATAAAAGAAATTTATAGGTGGATAATTCCGAGGTCGGCGTTGGTTTGGATACAGATTAAGGGTATAACGGCTTCACATTCCCACCATGTGGGCTTCTGGTTCTTTCTTCTTCATGGGCGCTACCCTTCTTGAACTTTCTTGACCTTCCATTCTACCGCTCTTGACGGCGTTTTCTATAAGCTCACCGGATATTACAATATCCGCAAAGTCCTTCATGGCGCTTCCCACTAGTTTGTCATAAAACGACGTCTTTAAGGTGTTGATAAAAAGGACGGTTATCTCTGTTTTCGTCAGTGGGGGTTCCACTTGGGCTGAGACGTCCCTCCATATCTGTGTATACTGTCTAAAAGTTTCTGACGGCTTTTTCTCCATCATTTGTAAAGTCATCCGATCAGGCACCATATCTGATATATGCTTGTACTGCTCACAGAATGCCGACGCCAAGTCTTTCCAAGATCGGATCCTTTTTTTACTGAGCTGGTTGTACCACCGAAGAGCCGATCCTACTAGATTATCTTAGAAACAATGTACAAGTAGCTTATTTTCATTCACGTAACCGGTCATTTTTCGGCAAAACATGACAAGATGTGCTTTTGGACATCTTGTCCCATCGTACTTTTCGAAATCATGCACCTTGAACTTCGGAGGCAGGATTAGGTCAGGTGCCAAACTGAGTTCTTAAGCACCTAGTGCAGGGAAGACTTCAGTACCTTCTATTGCCTTAAGTCTTTCCTCCAAGCTCCTATACCTCTCTTGAGCCTCGTGATCATCTATTTTCAACTTGGCTATTTCGGTCGGATCATCTAAATCTGGAACTACAGGATTGGCAGGGGTTGCTCCGGGATTTGACATAAATGTTCCTTGCCCTAGATGAGCAAATAGCATAGGTCGTTGTTCCAAGCCTGTGGATTCCCCTTGAGTATACCCTCTTTGTGCTACATGGGCATGCGGTGGAGTGAATCCTGGGGGATGGAGTGGATCCTGGTCATGATTAATTCTTGATTGAGGTTCCATACTGTCGGAGTTCTGCACGGGTCCTTTTCCTTTGACCAAAACTGACATCATCTCCATCATTCTAGCCATTTGATCCTTTTGTTCAAGTGATTCCTCTCGAGATCTTACTATCAAATCCCTCGTTTCTTGCTGTGACTTAGCCAGTTGTTCTTGTAATTCCTTCTGGACTCTTTCCATCCTTTCGATTCTTTCATTGAACTCAGCCTCCATTGCTCTAGCTTGTCGACGCGTTTTATACGAATAGCGTGGTTCCAGATTTGAAGTGTTGCAACTACGAATTATATTATTCTAACCTTAGCGAATAATTATGGGATATGTATATGCAATGAATGAATGAATAAATGTTGAATGAATGTCAGTCATGAAAGAAATGCGAGAAATTGGTGTTGATTTCGAGATAGTCCCTATTAGGCATTTCATTCATCAAAAGAGTTCATTACAAAACATTTCGCCATTTTTTTGATTCGACCATTACACAAACTTCCTAGCTATATCACTATATTTCTTTACTCGCTCTAATAACTCCGATATGCTCGATTGTTGGCTCGGCGGGAATTGGCAACTGAAATCCTCTGCTTCATCTGATAGTTGTACCATGTGCACAGCCGCTTCACAGATTTTGTTGATCAAAAAGCCAAGTTACATTTCTCTTTCTTGGAGGTCTATTTTATAAGCGTGAGTGTCTCCATCATATTGATCATTCTTTTCTTCCAAGGTTTTTAAGAGAGTATCCAATTGTTGCTGACGAGCTCGCAACGCATCTTCTAGATCCCGTACTCTTTCTCTTAAGCTTTGACGTTTAGATTGACTGGTTGTCCATTTGGTAGACATAGCTTCGTGTTCAGCACTTTTCTTTCTCAATTCTATCATAACCCGCGCAGCCTTTTCCTCCTCCTTCTCTGCCCTCTTTTTCTAAAATTCCATCCCGCCTTTAGCATTGTTTAATTCTTCTCTCCATTCTGTTGACGACTTACCCAACCCACTATTCTTGATAGTGACTCTTAACTTTTTATTTTCCAAATGAAGGTCCCTTAAGTCATTTCTTACGACTTCAACTTCTTTTTGTACTTTCTCGATTTTAGACCTTTCGATCTGGACGTCGATCTTCAACTGGTAATTTTCTTCTTGAAGAATACTAATGTCCCGCAATATTTTGACCTTTTCGCGCTCAAATTCCTGTCTTGCTATTTGTAGCTCGGATGGCACTTCTGTCGAGAAAGGATTCTGGACGGTGTAATTTGTCGAAGAGATTTGCTGGGTGTTCACCCGTTGCTTTCTCCATATGTCGTAATCTTGGGTGAGGGTATCAGCATATAGAGCTAATTCCATGTAATGAATTCTCTTCCAAGACTTTGCAGTATCTCAGACCCTCTTCATATATCCTTCACCCGCAAAAGCAAACTCTGATTGTGCTAATCCTCCGGTGGCGGGTAAGAATTGTCCTGAAGAAAATTGTCTTTGGACCATTAATGGAGCATATCCAACTCCTCCCCATAACCCGAGTAGTGGCACCCAATCTTGATCTCCGACCTTGTATAGCAGAACTGACGGGCGTATCCACGGTGCTCTCCAAGTTACGTCATCGGCGCGAAGATTCTGAAAGACTGAGACCCAGTGTTGTTCGGTGACCTCCCTTGGCCATTCTTTCTTAAGATAAGCTTCTAACGGGGAGAATGTTTTAGAAAACATATGGAACGGTGTGCGCTCTACTTTCCAGAAGTGGCTCAGAATCCAAACATTGAGTAACTGCGCGCATCCGATAAAATGACCTTCCCCTTTCTTCCTACAGCTACTTAGTGATATGAAGGTTTCAGCTAGGATAATTGGGACGGGGTTGATTCCTTGTTTTAATCTTTCGAAGAAATCTACCACCGCAATTTCTATGTGTCCAAGGATCTTCAGGAAGATGATCAAACCGTAAATGGCCAGAGCGAACAGATTTACCCTTTTCAACATGTAGGGATGGTTCAGAATCAAGTCTCGTAGGGAAGACCATGGAATGCAAATGGTTTCATTCTTTTTCTTTATCTGTTTTTCGGCCCACGCATCAGTCATGTCTGTCAATCTCACTAACTTTTTCTTGAAGGTCATTGGCTTAGGTTCTTTCACATATATCTTATTGGGTTGTACGTTTTCGACACGAAGCAAAGCAGCGTACTCTTCTATAGTCGGGGTCATGTCTTCTTGATTGAAAGTAAAACATTGGTAGGCTGGATCCCAAAATCTGACCATGACTTGGATCACTCGTTCGTCTACGTTGACAGTAATCAAGTTGGCTATGTCCTCATATCTTTCAGTGAAGATACCCCTAGTATCCGAGTCCCACTGATTCCACACCCGAACCAAATCTTCAAGGTTATTCTAGCGAACATTTACAGTTACGTGCTCGGGTAGATTGACAATACATCCCTCCACTAGACTATCCCCTCTTTATTTCTGAGTCTTTAGAGACTAGTCTCGAACCGCGGCATTCCTCTCAGTTGTTTGTATAATTGACTCTTTCATTAGAAACCCGTTTTTTGGCAACCGATCTCTAGTCAACACCTTCTTAATATAATGCCTATAATGCATGATGTAAAATAAGAATAAAAACAAACAAAATTGGTTAGCACAACACATATGAACAGGGAAAAACTGTGGACAATCTAATAAATTAAGCTACTTGGTCCAATAGACTCGATTCCCTTGCATAGAAAGCTTAAATGTAAAAAAAAGGTAAGATGTGTTTTTCCCGTGTACTTATTTCGGTGACTAGTAAACGGACGGAGGTTTGGCACGGCTCTAGTTGGATGGCTCGTATGGTTCACTATATGCGATTTTGGTTCTAGATGGGTACTCGAATCATCTGTACTGTCATCTACTAAGATTAGTACAGAGCCTCGGTCATGGCCCATCATAGGCTTACGAGATCAATTCGATGGATTACATTTATTTATGCCTATGCGGAGGGACAAGTTAACTCACGAAAGCATAAGTCATATGTAACCCGAAAGTATTCACTAGCCTGTGCGAAGGAACGAGTTAACTCACGAAGGCGTAGCGTTTACTTTTACTTAACAGGGACGGAGCCCGAGTATAGAGCTCATGTTATGCAACAAAAATGCATGTGCACGGTGCGTGGGGAGAAACTTGCAAACCTTTCATTTATTTTAAAACTACAAAACCAAAACCATAAAACTTAAAGCTGAAAAACGAAAGATAAAGCAAATTAGGAGATATGTATGTATGATTTTTTCGAAAACAAAACTTAAGGATCATGATTAAATGTTAATTTTGAACAAGGAACTTTAAAAATTTTGACAACACGCGTTTAATTCAACTCGACTCTCAAAAATCGTCCCCAGTGGAGTTGCCAGCTATAGCGACGTAAAAAATTTCACTTTCGGTCGCTAATTAAGGCGATTATTTGAAAATTTAAAAACTGACTTTCTATTTTATTAAAAAAAGAGTCGCCACCGATCTTTTTTCTAGGTGTGACCGGACACCTAATAAATCATCCTTTTTTAGAAAAGAAAACTTATTCTTGCACAAAAATGAAGGCCGAATTTAGGTCTACGTCAAAAGACAGAGTAACATTGGGTTCGGGAGTCGGTTACGCGCGAGGAAAGTATTAGAACCCTCACGACGCCCAAAATTGGTATCTTATTAAACACGTGTTGTCTTGATTTTCAAAACTGCAAATTCAAAGTAACATTGAATCGTGATCCGATCAAAACACGAGAAATTTCAAGTTTCGTTTTCTTTTGAGAAGGACATACCGTTTTAACACGAGTCGATTGATATTCACCCAACATAGTGATGAAACCGGCGACTTAATGTTAAATCGGCACGTTGCCTTATTTATTGAAATTAAAAATTATGAGTAAACCATTAGTTAAAATAAGAATTCTTAAATAATACACAACAACGATGCAATTAATAATGAAATACTAAAACCGAGAATATTAAAACAACAATATTAATATTTACAAAGAAAATAGAAATGATGTACTACCAATATAATAAGGAAAATAATGTATTCATAATGACGATAGAAAATAACAATATACATAAAATATACATATACATATATATATATACATGGCATACATAATATGGTAAAAATCTGTGTGATATAATATTGAAAATATAATCGATATGGTATTAAAAGATAGATACATAAAACATAATACTACAATACATACGCATAATATATAAGAATATATATAATAAAGTATTAGAAATTTGTACACGACATATATAAAAATAAGGTGTTTAAAATACATACATAATATAGTATTTAAGATGTACACATAAGATAGTACAAAAAACATAACTTAATATGGTATTGGAATATATACATATAACATAGTATTTAGGTACATATATAAGATGATATAAAAAATATACATGGAAGAGCAAGAAATATAACTAATACATTAAAAAATATATACCTATATTAGAAATTATAATCGTAAATATAAATAAACTATTCGTACACTACGCAAATATATACATATATATAGTAATGATGATGTTTAAGAATATACTATAATAGTATAAAGTACATAACTAATAATACTAATACATGTACATAATAATATAATAAGAAAATGATATATTTATACAAGTACATAAAAATATCTATACATATATGTAAATAATAACAATAATATAAAAAAAGTAATAATAGTGAAAATAATAAAAAAATATGGTATTAAGAGTATACATGTAAAAATATAATATTAAAAGTATATACATAATAAAATATAGAAATATAAAAAATACATGTAAATAACATATATAAGAAATATATTCATAATATAGTATTAAAACATGTACATAATATATACGTATTAGAAAATAAAAAAAACTACTATTAATAATACTACATAAACATGTACATATGTATTCAAGATATATACACATATAATAAAACATATACTAGTAATAATAATAATAATAATATAATAATAATAATAACATAATAATAACATAAAGTAATGAAAATAAACAAAAGGTACTAAAATCGAATTAAGAACAGAGTTCTGGGGTGGATTTAAAAGAGGAATAAAGAGAAGATGGTTTATTTGAATGCGCGTGCAACCTGGAGGGACCAAGGGCGCAATATCTCCAACTATTATAACACCACGCTTGGCCGAGGACTAAATTGAAAGGCGCAATAAAGTCCAGGGCCGAATTAAAGGTAAAAAATATCTGATTGTAAATGCACGAAAAAGCGGAAGGGCTAAATGCGCAAATAGCCCTTCTGTTTTAAAAAACACGCGGATCTAATTGGAGCGGGTCGGGTCGACCCGACCCGGGGCCAAAACGGCGCCGTTTTTGGTTAAAGGGGGGACCAAAACGCACCGTTTTGGTCCCCTACAAAAGATAAATATTTTAAAAAAATCATTTGAGAGGGGAGAAGAGAAAAAAAAAAGAGAGAGAGAAAGGGAAAGGAAGAAGGAATCCCGGCCAGAGGGGCACCGGTCCGGTAGCCGGAAGTTCAAAAGGTAATTTTTTTTTTTGAAAATTTTATTTTTATGTTAATATGTTATATATATATAGGTAAAAAAAGGTCTGAAAACGAAATTAAAAATAGAAAAAAATAAAAAATCACCTTAATGTTTGATGCCTGTGTTTTGACTACTAGATTAATGCTATTCTTCTGTTTTCCTTGTATATTTTTTTGAATCTGCTTGTATATTAGAATCCTTGGTATTGAGACAAAATCCCTTTTTTATTGATGAAAAATCCTCCCCCCCTTTTACAACTTCTCATTCGGGCTTTATAACCCTTTTACATCCATTTTTATATTATTTCTATTTTGTCTTTTTTATGGATTGCAGAGGATGGGCACGGACGGTGGATTGTGTGATGGCTCAGCACGCGCGGGGCGTGGTGGCCGACTTGGTGGAGCAGTGTCAGGCGCACATGGGGCAACGGCGCCAGAAACCCTAGGGTTTCTGGCTTTCCAAAATTTTTTAGAGTCTTGGGCCTATCGGACTTCACTGTTTTGGGCTGGTGTTGGGTTTTAACTGTTTAGGTTAGTTTGGGTTTTGGTTGTAACTGGGTTTTGAGTATTTGTATTTGGGCCTGGGTAATTTAAATGGGTCATTTGGTTTTGATTGTAAACAGGCCAAAATTGGCCTACAACAGGTTGTATTTTATATTTTTATTATATATTTAAACTTTAAATAAAATTATCGTCTAGGTTTGTGTTTTGTTCATTGGTGGATCAAATCAATAAACTATGAAGTTTAGTATTCATATAGACAAAAAAAAAAAGAAGTTGCGAAAACATCAACAATAGTCTTTGTGAAATGTTCAATGAAGGAAGTGTCATGATGACGATTAGGTACAGTGCCGGAATTAAGGGGTTTGCCTCCTTAAAATAGAAAAAAAAATTCTATTTAGGTATTTATAAAATTTTAAATTAGTAATGATAAATTTATATTTTAATCTCTTCAAAAAATAATAAAAAATTAATTTAATCTTTTAAAAATTATAAATATATAAACAATTAAAATAATAAAAACTTGTTATAAAAATATATAATTTAATTCTTTCCAAAAATATTTTTTTAGCTCTGTCACTGGTCAGGTATATGTGAAAATATATAATGCAAAGCTTGGAACAGAAGCATGAAAACTAAGCAACGATGACCATAATTTTTGTATAATCGTTTTTACATGGCAACTAGTATTACTATTGTCAACCCTAGCTAGGATGGTTTTACTTTCGCCGTTAATTTTTATGGCGTTCAAATATTCTTCATTATCGGATTATCTACTTGAATATTTTAGAATTAAACGATTGAACCAAAAATATGTTTATATTTATAAATAAATAAAATTATTCGTTCAATATTTAAAACATTTTAAATATCTTAAATTAGTAAAAGTAAAATTATATTTTGTCTTCTTAAAAATAATAAAAATTTGATTTAATCTTTTAAAAACTATTAAAGTATAAACTATTAAAATGATAAAATTTTATTTTTACTATGGTAAAAATTACAATTTAATTTTACCCCTAAAAATATTTTCACTTATTTTTTTTATGACTTTGGTAATTTTATTTGTCCTAAATAAATAAGGATGAAATTAAATAAAAATATAAAGATCGAGTAGCAAATCTATTATATGTTTTATACATAAAATATCAATATAAAGTATTTCACATCATAATTTTAATGGAGTGACAATTTTGCTTCCTATTTGAATGACCGAAAAGGAATGGTCGTGTTTTTTGGCATAACATACTTGCTACAAGTTCTTCTTTATTGAATCCCGTCCAATATCCACACTTGCATTGGTATCAAAGCAAGGTTAACTTAAAACTAATAATTTTGATCTTCTCTAAAAAGGATAATTTAGAGAGAAGTGTTTTCAAGCTATGGCAAATAAAATATTGTTAAAATCTTCTACTTCTTCAACTTCCCTTTCAATGCCTAATATTCCCTTAAAGTCTCATTCTGCAAAAAAAAAATATTTCTTCTTTGTATGAAATAGACTATCTTAAGGAGGAAGATAAAGTTCAACCAATAGATCTTCTTACAGTAAATCCTTACTCTGCTTATAGAAAATCTCCTTTTTCTCCTATCAGATCTATAAAGTCTTTAATTCATAACACCTCTAAGTGAGTAAAGGAGTATATCTAAGCTTCTCGATTTGATAGTTATCCTATTTCCGCCTCTTTTTCTGAATAGTTTGTTACTCTTGAAATTCCATCAGAATTTCCTAGAGAATGGATGAAACCAGGGTACTCTCATTTCATTTTGGAGCAATTCGTCTTGCATTAAATTATCATGGAGCAGAAGGCAAGCTCATTGTAGTAAGAATTGTTTTGTTAGATTCCAGATATTCGGAATATCAACATGCTTGTATTTCTACATTGAAGCTACCTTAAACTCTGGCCTTGTTATGGTTACTCTTTTTCTAAATTTCCCTATAGCACTAGCAAACCCAAATCTGCTTGAAGCTCTTAAAGTTCAAATCCAGATTGTTGGAGTACCTCAAGTACCATCTGCAATTGTTGCCACCTTGCACTATATTGGACATGATTCAAGAAAGAACTTGTAGCAGGTTTGCTATGCCAAAAAACACGACTATTCCATTTCGGTCATTCAAACAGACACTGCCTTTTAGCTACAAGTGCTTAATTTAATAAACTTCCACAATCCTCAACAATATTGACATCTTTGACCAGAGTTTTAACATTTCTGATGTGCAGGATCCATATATATATATGGCAAGTACAAAGCATACTCTATTTTAACTCATATTTGACTCATAAGCTCAACCTCGTCTAGAAGTAAATTCAGCGAGAAAGCAAGAGAGTTTAGAAAACCGTAGATAAAACACACTGATATTTTATTAGATAGAAAATTTGATGACCCTACAAGATAAAAAACATCTCTTTTTATAGATGAAGGAGATGAGAAACAACCAAAATAGTTACAATGCAAATACTAATAAAGCAAAATAGCACACAATCATAAAAGCAAAAGCAAAAGTAAAAAAACACAAGTAACAGTAAAGATTCTTAATAGCACATACTCGTGACACATAAAGTAAGAGCAAAAGTAAAGATTCTTCAGAGTGCTTTAGCTGTTGGCATTGGAATGAGGAAATTGTGCACTGTCTAGAGAGCTTTCACTGTGATCATCTTTATACATATCTTCATCTTCAAACTTATCTTATTGTTCATCTTGAATCCTTATCTTGTTAAGATTAATTTGACTTGCAATACCAATAATAGTCTTGAGGCTATTCTGATGGATCTGGAATATTCTCATAATATTCTTGGATAGCCTTCAAAATTTCTCTATGATAAAGTTTATGTTGAACTGACCAAGTATCCTATGGAACAGTGACATCTGAAGGAAGGCATATTTCAAATGGGATAATCTTTTTAAGTTAACAAATAAATTTATAAAATTTTCCATAATGAAGATTAGAATTTTTGATATCATCAGAAGGACTAGGAAAAATTTTTAGCTGAGTTGATTTCCCACGTTCCATGAAATATTGGGGCTTGTAATCATTATAGGGACCGAAAAATGAAAAATATCTAAATTATAGTATAGGAATTATTATGGTACTTTTCCCCATTGCTTGCATCACATTAATTAAGGCGAAAGAAAGTCACGTGCACAAAGAAGAGTAAAATCTCATCAAATGCTTCCACGTGGAAGAATCTCGGAAGGACTTGCACTGTATTATTGTAGGACCATTTGGTGAATTGCCAATTCATCATGCTCATCATGGGTTCTGCCTAGAAAAGATTTATTATAAATAAATATTTTATTAATGCGTTGTCCGCGCTCATTCCCTGTGCGTGAGGTAAAATAAAATAATACCCCCCAAAATAATTCTGGGTCCCACCAAGTTGGGTACGTGTATGGCTTGGATTTTATCAAGTCCCTTTCATACCGGACCAACCTCGAAGAACCCGAGAAACTCATCAACGGCTAGTATCTCCTCAACGGCTACATCAAATAATTGGATCCAACGGTCAACATCGAATCGGCGGCTGCCGCCCAAACGTTTGTCTTCCGGGTATTGTCGGTAAATTAGGAGTAAATAGTAACATTTTAGTTATTAAAATAAAATAGCCGTTGGAGCTATATCGCTTCTATAAAAAAGAGGCAGAGTTTTAACGTTCATGAAAGTTTGCCACAGAAAAATTACTAACCAAAAAAAAAAAGAAAAAAAAAATCCAAAAACCTCCCCTTACATACAAAGGGATCTTTCAGATCCGTTTAGAATCTCTCATCAATATTTTCTCTGGATGAAGATATATTTTGTATGTATTACTTGATCAGCTTTAAAAAAAAAAAACTTGTTTCCTCCTTTTCTGCTCTTGGCATTTTCTTTGTAAACATATGCTTTTAAATACTTATTCCTTGAGAAAATCTGTAAAGCTCTGTGAAATATAGACTTTTAAAGGTTTTGGTTTTAGGCTTTTGATCATAATATTTCAAAGATCATCGCCTGTTTTTCTTTGTAAAATTTTTGCTAAAAAAAATTTGTTCCTCGTTTTCCACATAGATACCTTTATTTTTTCAAGTTTCAGTGGAAACAAAGAGGTTTTAAAAGAGAAAAAGAAAACCCAATATTATGGAAGCAATTTTCATATCATCTTCAGGTGAGAAATCATTTTCTCCTTACAAGCAACTCAGGAATATTCCAAAGAGAAATGTCGGAGCTAACTTCGTTTCGAATCCAAATGAAAACTTAGCTCCAACATACACCATCAATGGAGGAGGAGGAGGAGGACGAGGCGTTTTGTTTGCTCCGCCACCGTCTCTCTCCTTTTCTTATCCTCCTTCAGGTTCTCTTCTCAATCCAATATTCTATCAGCAGATGCAGCAGCGGCAACCCCCTCTCCTTCCATTTCCATCCCCTAATAAACCTCCCCATAGCTCTCTTCCTTCTCGAACCCGAAGCCTCTCTTCCTCTCCTTCTAACAGGAAAAACCACAGACCCAGAGATCAATCCCTCACACCCAAGAGGTCGAAATCAAAACAACTCATCCCTGGGAAAATAGAGGACCATCCAAATAAAGATCATTTGAAGCCAACAGAAGCAACAAAAACACAGGCCATAAGTAATTCTCCCCTCACGGCATCGGTTAACCCGTTAGGACCAGACCCGAGTGATCTCCCTAAGGTTTTAAAGCCATCGTACATAGCAACAGGTAGCGTCGCCAAAGATTTGGAGAAGTTTTCAGGTTCCGTCTTTACACTCTCTCCACCGCCTAGCAGCTTGCCTTTGCCCAAGTTCTCGCTTAGACCGAAGCTCGGATGCAACGCTGAAGCCGCTGAGTTCGATGTGGGAGCCACTGACAATCTCCGACGGCTCCTACGTCTCCATTGAGTAAACGAAAGCTTGTGTCGGTTTTAGTTCGTGGTGCAGTTTGAACTTTGAAGGGTCCTTCGCTTAAAGGGCCTTATTAAATTTAAGGGTATGCTTTCCTCAATCGACTAGCAGTTTTCTATTTTCCGTCTTCTCGTTTCTCTACTTGGTACTATTATTATTTCATGGGAAATATTGTGATCACCTCCTGTTTTTTTTTTTTCCTGAAATGAGGTGCACGAAAGGAAAAAAAGAAGAAGAAGAAGGGTCTTCGTCTTAGATTGTTGATGATTTTTCTTCTTTTTATATCAATGGTTGTGTGTAATATATATGTGTTTGTAATTTAGATCCGCATATTGTGATCACCACCTTGTTTTTGGAATGGGGTGAGCATAATTATACTGGCGGATGATTGTATGGTTGATTTCTAGTAGAAAATTGCCAAAATTATTGTTGTTGTTATTATTATGAAAATCAATACTCCTACTACTAGTATAAATTCTTACATACCTGTAGGCTAGTATTTTGTAACGAGAATTTTGTTTTTTAAAATTAAAAAACGATTAATTAGAATTGAGGCCTGATTTACGTAAAGGATCCCAGTTGGTGACAATATCAATTAGCTGGACGGCATGAACAATGAGTAATAATTTTCAAACCATATAATTCCGGTAATAAAGGTGGAATAAATCTGTAGAAAATTTTAATAAAGGTAGAATAATAAATCTGTAGATTTTAATGACCAAGCAATCCAGTTTAACATGATGTTTGTTGAAGTAGGAGCTTATAAATTGGAAAGGGTAATGGTAAAAATGATGGAATAGCAAGAGGGGCTGGCCAAGTCGCATCCGTTGACTGCTCAGATCCGATTTTTCAGCTGGTCTGATATTGGAGTCGTTAGCACCTTTTTCTCTTGTGAACTGCTTTGGCAATGGCTTCCAAGAGAAGGGTTCCTTCTGCTTGCCACGTGGTCTGATATTGCTAGAAATTAAGGCTTATGCCTAAAAGAGAGTGCTGGTGCGGAGTTCAAGCCATTTGGAGTTCAATGAAAGCGTGGTTAGTGGGCTTCAGCCCGTTTCTGCGGGTCTAGCAATGGGATAATGGATAATGGATAATGGATAATGGCATATTTAGGTAAAAACTATATTTTAAAGTAAATAAAAAAATAAAAAATCATCATTCCGGGAGATAACTCTTTACTTAACGCAAATTTCAGTTACCATGCAGTGGTAAACCCTATAGTCAACCAACAAAGAACTATCCAATTTGATGATAGCCATGACAACTATTCTCGGTTCCTTACTTATGGAGGTGGCTTTTACTTTCTTTTCTGTTCAAGTTATTTCACAGATTCGCCCCAACATTTTTCTGAAATTGATCGTCTTTTATGATAATAAAAAAACAAGCGTTTTCATTTTTGCAGTGGGATCTAGCAACAGCAAACCTTGCCCTGCCATTGCTAAAGCCCCTGCATTGACAAGAACTGCCAAGTAGTTATAAAACAGTAGGTTGGTGTGTTCTTGTTCTGATGATATCCAACTACATTCTTTAATTAGGAAGATCCCAACTCTGGTTTCAAATAGTAAAAAAAAAAGCCATGTCAATTAATGATGGTTTGACAGTTTTCCGAATTCAGGTTTGAAAAGGAGGCACTCAGCTTTCTGGAGGGCAGAATCAGAGTTCATAGTTCAGCAGGCAGTAGATGGTGTCAAATCAAATAACAATTATTGTGCTACATCGAGACGTTGAAACCATCATTGTTTTGAAGAATGGTCAAGTTGTTGAAAGTGGAAGCCTCATGAATTTGATATCTAAGAAGGAGAATATGCCGCTCTTGTGAGATTTCAAATATCAGAAAACATTGCAAATTCAAGCTCTATGTGTCGTTTATATGCTTCTTGAAGTTCTAGCCTTTGACAAACTCCCAGAAGTCAATATTTTGGGCAGGATTCAAGGTCAATTACAATGAAAGAATGGTCTCAGAAAACCTTTGGTGCTAGTCCATCAATATGGGAGCTGCTAAAACTAAATGTGCCAGAATGGCCCTATGCACTGGCTTAGCTCGATCGGTGTAATTTCATGAGGCATGGGAGCTCCACTCTTTGCCTATGGAATCACGCATGTCTTGACTGCATTGTGCTCACTACTCACTCTCCTGATGATTCCCAAATTATGAAATTAGAGGTTGAAAGGGCCGCTTTTATATTTGATGGTCTGCCTATTCTTACCATTCCAATATTTCTGCTGCAACACTTCATACACCATGGGAGAGCACTTTTTACATTCCTCCCATTTTAGTTCTCCTATTCAGAATATGTTCCTTCAAGTGCAGCTACCCTTCCTAATCCTATTAAGGTTCAAAAAAGCTGCTGATGCAACTATAAATGCTTTGGCTGATCGGTTGTCCACAATTCTGCAGAATGTAGCAGCTACAATGATAGCATTTGTAATTGCATTCACTTTAAGCTGCCACATGGGCCTCATTTCCCAGGCTTGGCTCCAAAAATGTAAAATTGTTGCATGTTCTCTCTAAAAATTGTGAAGTTATAAATTAACACAAAATTATATTTTGGTCCCAAAAAAAATAAAAAAGACTTTGCCCCTGCGCTCCTAGGTGCTTCCACAACCAAGTTAAAAAGCAGCTTAATTGCAATTAAGCTGTTTCAATAGTATGCCTATGAACGGCACAGTAGTCATCCTTGTATTTCATTTTTCATCTCAAGATTGGAGCAACAATTTCAATTATGCGTATGAAGCATTCGTCAACGGTCGTACTGTTGCAGAATCCGGTGTTGAAGACCGGATCTCATTTTTGGGTGAGTATGGGTTGATGGTAATGATATTAAAGTCACTAAAAATGGAGATCATTAGGGTCGAAAACGAGTTCAGCATTGTGCTTGACCACAATATACAAAAACATCAAGTGTGGGAAAGGAGGAAGCATCAGAAATAGTGATACTGAAAGCAGCCAAGGGCAAGGCTCATCCATTCATCCGCAAAATGCCACAAGGAAACTACAAACCACCTTATTACTATCTGTTTTAAACAACGAAAATCTCGAAATTTCCACCAACTCCATTTCTTCTTGATAATGCCACTAACCAAAGGTTCTTGATCTAGCTTGTTTCAAGTTTATAATCTTTTTATTTTATTTTAAGTAAATTATTTATATTTTTTAAATTTAACAGAAATATCTTTTAAAATAATAATATGAAAGAGGTAAATATATAAACAAATTTGAGTAAAATTTAGAAATTATATGCCCTCCAGATCCATCAACACATCCACTCTGAAGTGATGATTCTCTGCTGTTTCATTAATGATATCTTAAATGCCCCTAAACTGACACCCCTAGAAAGCAAACTAGCTGGAATTAAAATTTGAATGAAAAATATTTTAAAAAATTAAGAAAATTGAAGATGAAGTTAAGAAAAAGGCTACTACGAAAAGAGAAGAAAAGAAAAGTAGGGCAGTAAAGATTTTCCCCCCATAACAATGATCCAAATTGGGTGCAGAAATTTAAAAATTGAAACAGGCTTTGCTTCGCTTTATTCAAAATTTAATAACTGTTTGGATATAATTAATGTTACGTCATTTCCTATTACTATTTTTATATTGAGATTATCAATCATTGGCGAGAACAGATTGCAAAAAGTTAAAAAGAAATGGTATTTTTTAAAAATGGAAAAAGGATAATAATACGTGGAAGATGATGAGAGGCTTAGGTGGCGAGGTCAGCTTAGCATTCAGTTCAAACTTAAACCGCATTTGCTTCCCCTTCTCCATCTCCTCTCATTTTGCCATTTTTCCCTTTTCTTTCTCCATTTCCTCTGTCATTCACTTGCTTCAACTTTCCAATCTATCTCTTTCCTTATGATTTGATTCGTGGACATAAGCGATGAAGCCTGTAGATCTCACTCTTCGTTCCATAGCTACCACCACCACCACCACTGCGTGAACCCCCATCTGAGCCCAGAACCTTTGAAGAAGGATTTCAATATTCCCTACCCTTTAATTCTCACGGCGGACGAAAATGAGCGCCTCGAGATTCATAAAGTGCGTCACCGTCGGCGATGGAGCCGTCGGAAAGACCTGCTTGCTGATTTCCTACACCAGCAACACTTTCCCTACGGTCAGCTTTCTCCCTTTTTTTTTCGGATCTTTGATGGATAATGATCGCATGATTCATCAGGCATTTCCTTTTTTATGATTTTTCTTTTTGGTTCTCAGATAGATAAAGAAAATAAGATTTAAAAAAAAAAACCCCCTGAATAAATAACGTTTCATTTGTTGCATAAATGAAAGAAGAATTATTAAAAATGGTTGTCTTTCATAAATGCTGCTATAATTGGGCTTAATGTCGTACATTGTAGACAGATCAGCTATAACCAGATCTTTTCATAGTTAATTGAAACCAAAGTTGGGGGCGATTGCGCTATGTCAGGGTCAGATCATCTTTTAATACCCATTTTCTTATTCATAACTGTTTGCTTTAACAATTGCTTTGTTAACAGGACTATGTCCCGACTGTTTTCGACAATTTCAGTGCAAATGTCGTCGTCGATGGCAGCACTGTCAACTTAGGTTTATGGGACACTGCTGGTAATTTGGAAATGGCTTCTGAAATTCCCTTTTTCATATATTATTAGTAAATCCTTGTTATTTTTAGATTTTGGTCTGAAATTAATTGCCTTTGGAGCAACAGGTCAGGAGGATTACAATAGACTACGACCACTGAGCTATCGTGGGGCTGATGTGTTTATTCTTGCATTTTCTCTCATCAGCAAGGCCAGTTATGAAAACGTTGCCAAGAAGGTTTAACCATTGAATAATTTTGTCTCTTGAGATAATAACTTTGTTGCTGATCACGTGTTTTCTTGCTTCCCATTTCAGTGGATTCCTGAACTAAAGCATTATGCCCCTGGTGTTCCGATAGTTCTTGTTGGAACTAAGCTTGGTATCATTGTTTCTCCCCCAGATAATTGTCTTTGTAAATTGTTATTGGGTTGATTCTACTAGTGGCCGAAAATCTTTTCAAATAGAAGAGGAGTGTCCTTTTTATGCTAACGGTTTTGAAATTCTTGCCATTTCATGATTTTTTCTTATGTTTTCAACTCTTTAATGCTGCAGATCTCCGAGATGATCAACAATTCTTAACAGACCATCCTAACGCAGTGCCCATTTCTACAGCTCAGGTACATATTTATAGATACATTAAATTTTTTTTTCTTTCAAGGATAATAACATGTTCCACTTAATTTTTAAAAGTATTTGTCTTGGATAACTTATTTTTTTCCTCAAGGGAGAGGAATTAAAGAAACAGATTGCGGCTCCTGCATACATTGAGTGTAGCTCAAAAACACAGCAGGTTCAATATTTTCTACGTCGTCTTCATTATCTTTGAATTGAAAATTTATGTTTAATTCTAATGGAATCTTGTGCAACGTGCAGAATGTGAAGGCAGTGTTTGATGCAGCCATTAAGGTAGTGCTGCAGCCTCCGAATAAAAATAAGAAGAAAAAGTCAGGTGGTTGCTCAATATTATGATCAGATGAAGATTCTTCAAGTCTGAAAAAGATGGAACCAACTGCCAGCTTCTCGCTGCTCGTATCTCTATATCAATTTTACTCTTATTTTTTTTCTAGTTCAAGGAAAACAGCAAGCCATCATGTTTAGCATCAAGTCTTAACCTGACTTTCTATGGACTTTCTGTGAAAGCATCAGGTGATTTTGTTTCGTGTTTTTACTTAGATGACAAGTATTCCTTGTTAACATGCTCGCTTCTTCTGCTTTTCATGTTTAAACTTCACTCATGTTTTAACCAGATGTGAGGAAGATCCTAGTAGCAATAACTGGTTTCTTGCATTCTTTCTTTTTTTCTTTTTCTTTTTCCTTTTTTAATTTAAAGCATTTTTATTTAATTATATGCTCTATTGATGCTTCCAGTCATAGATTTAAGTGTTATGTGATTTTTAATATGTACAAATACCAAATCGAGCAAATCCTATCACCATTAGCCTTGTATCTTCTAATATCCACCCGTCACGAAAACACCCCCCTAACGATTTGATTTAATGTGATAGAATAAAAATAACTTTTTTGAACGGCTATCATCCTTTGCTTCCTGTAAATTATGGATCATCTTAGTCTGATCAAATTTATTGGTTGCTGGGAAGGAATTAAGCTAACATCTACTCTTTATTAATTTTTTAATTCAAAATTTTAAATTGCAAAAACTAACTTGTTAGAGAATTCATATTTTAACATCCCTAAAGCCAGAAGGTGAAAAATAAACCATATTGTTCTTTAAACAGCCTCTAGAAAGGGAAAAACTATTTGCTTTCAAAATTTTTCAAACTTAAATAGTAAATATAAAATAAAACCTTGCTCGACGCCTTCCTTTTTTTAGATTTAGAGAAGGAAACAAGTAACAGAACTCGAGAATAAAGACCATTTCATAAGGCGTTTAGTTCGATAGTAAAATCAAAATACTCTCCAACTTCAACCATCAACTAAGCAAAACTAAACAACATGGTTGCCCCTCCTCACAACGATAATTCTTTACATTCCCAAAAATTTACTTACAATTTAATGGATTCAAATTTGGCACCCATTACACCTCCTCTTTGTTTCTGGAATTGAATGTAACGCAAGGTACTGGCAAGGAAAGCATCTGAGGTTGCAGAATCACTCTGCATCTCTGTATTGATTAATTCTATCAGGTGTTGGATCGCAGCAGCGGTGATTTGTTTATTTCCTTTTTCAAAGTAATAGAGGTACCTGAACCAAGTTCCACCAAAATACATGTTTATATTGTAAAGATTAAGCTATTTGGTATCAGAAAGGTTCGATCTTGTACAGCTCTAAGCACTGACTTGTTCAATATCTCAACAAAGAGCGTGAGTGGCCCACTGCTATCTCGTGCAATACTAGCCATCTGTTGAGCAGCATTTGCGATCCTCAATGCTCGCTTTAGGCACAGCAGGACCCTGCAACCTCCCTTAAAGTTTTTAGTTCTAACTATTGAAAGGAATTTATTGTTTATTAAAAAGGATAATAAATAAACCTGAAGGGTTAGTGTGGACATGCTGAAAGAATAATGTTTTCAAGCTAAATCAGGGTAAGTTTTCAGGTCAAACCTCTCCCCATCCCTAATGCCGTCCTGACCATCAACCCAAAAAAGATGTGAACATGCGTAAACAGCTCTGCACTGATCGGGCTTCTTCAATAGTCGAGCTGAATACTGACCAAAGTAGCACATAATTAAATTTGGTATAAACAGATCAATAAAGCACAATGATCGGAGAAGAGGTAAGCATTATTACTCCTGTGGTCTTGTGTGTCAAAGTATCTCGGTTCTCGACATTAAATACATTCATCCTCTGTAGAGCCCCAATTATCAGATGAATTGCAGTCACTTGGGCTTTGGAGTTCTAAGAGCAACAAACACTCGACAGAAATTAGAAGACAAGAATGTGAATAATTTCATGGCTCTTTTATTGAAACATTAGCTGATGAGACTGAAATTACCGCAATTTCTTCTTCGTACAATACAAACACTTGAGTGAAAAATTCATAAGCAACATACTCAAGATCACAGCCATTAGCTGCCTGATAGTCACCAGGAAAAAGACAGGACAAAATAGAGGTTAGAAGGTTCAAACTAAAGTTTAAGGTTTTCATACAAAACTAAAGATTCTGCAATACTGTTCATGATGCATGAATTGCCATTATCATAATGATAGAATACCATCAAATTTAAGCCATTATGAGGGGAGATTAGAAATGACAACACCCTCTTAGCATCTAAAACGAAAATATAGATCCATAATGTATGGAATCGATAAAACAAGACCCTAAAACAAGAAATATCAACCATGACCCTAAACCTTGTCACATGTAAAGCTGATTCTTCTTGTATGCACCTGCTTACATCAGATATTTCGTACTCCTTACAAGCAGGCATTGTAAATCTCTGTGTGTCATTGCCCCAATACCAATTAGAAAAAAAGGCATGTTGTTGCTCTTAAAATGTAATCAAAATTTATTATTATACAAAGGAATTCTTGAGATTCAATTAATTATTTAATGAATGACTTTTTTGCTATAGTTGTATAATCAAGACCCAAGATTATATCTTCATTAAAAGAATAAAAAAAAAAGGAACGAAGATTACCTTAGCACATTGTAGGTACAACCTTAAAGCAAGTTCAGGTGATGGAACAGCTGAAAGTGCTTCAATCATCTGAAGGAAGAGTTCTTAAAGTGATTTTTTGCAGGATAATATAGGTTTTTTTTTTTTTTTTGTGGGGGGAGAGGGGGGGGGGGAGAATATGACCACAGCATAAACAATGATAAATCCCTAAACTGCAAAGAAACCTGACTCAAGAGCTGAAAAATTTTCTTTGGTGTTGCTGGCACTTCTTCTCCCACTATGTCTCCCTCCTGACCTTGCATTTGCCTAACCAACTGCACACAAGCACCACAATATGTCTGAATTATGTTCACTACCAATATTATCAAGTGTTATATATATATAATTTTTTCCTTCCCTTTTGGCCTTCAGTTTCAATAAAACCTGAACTACTACATATATAAATCACACCAGATCTTTAGTTGTGGAAAGGGGGTGGGGGAATGAGAGGGAAGGATCTAAGAACAAATACAATGATTATGCTCCAAAAACCAACTGCCTGCATGTATAGTCTTTTAGAATTTTATCAATAAGCATTTAATACTTCCTCGTTGTAGATAGAAATAAGATGAGACATAGGAACATAACAATATGGAAAAGGAAGAAACCTACCCGAAGTGCAGAAAAAACAAGTGAAGGAACTGTAAAGGGTAGGCGTTTTGGTCCCCCAGCCATGGTATGCTTCCAAACAATACATATAATCTGAAAGGAAGTCAATTATAATAATCATTCAGGGGATAAAGGTTTTGAATTGGTTATAAACAAGGTAAATGAAAACACTGTAATTAAACATAACATTATCCCAACTATGGTACAGCGGTGATGTTCTATGGGAAATGAACAGGCATTAAACCTAACTCAAAGAAGATGGTGAAGTTCCCATTTTTCTATCCCTCAAGAATATCCACTTACATATTGTTCTGAAAAATGTCACAGAAATTAGCATAAAAAGAAATATTAGAAAAGCATACCTTCAACATTTCCTCCGGTTCATTATTATATAGCATGTGAATTAGCTTAGCAACAGAATTTTGCTCATCTTTGAAATCCTCTTCATCAAGCTATGGCAGATACGTAACACATGAAGAGAATAAGAAAGAAGAACCATAAGTTGATAACTTATTCACACTCTCAAAAAACATGACACACAAATAAGCAAGAGAGGAAAGAAATAATTGAATATGGATCTGGAAACAGAGTAATAGAAACTTATTCACATTCTCAAAAAACATGACACACAAATAAGCAAGAGAGGAAAGAAATAATTGAATATGGATCTGGAAACAGAGTAATAGAAACTTATTCACATTCTCAAAAAACATGACACACAAATAAGCAAGAGAGGAAAGAAATAATTGAATATGGATCTGGAAACAGAGTAATAGAAACTTATTCACATTCTCAAAAACATGACACACAAAATAAGCAAGAGAGGAAAGAAATAATTGAATATGGATCTGGAAACAGAGTAATAGAAGTTATATAATTCAAATATTTCAATCTTAATAGAATATCAGGAAATTTATAGTTTCAGTATGCACCTCATCCGTAGCACCATCCAGGTCCTTAATGAGTCCCTTTATTAATTCAAACAACACCTCAACCTACAAAAAGCAATGTTACTTTCTTCAAGAAAAGAACTTGATACAAGGAGAGAAACAGAGAAGAATAAAGAGGCATGCCTTGTCCGCAGTTGATATGCATGTATTATTCTTCATAATGCTTTCAATGATAACCATTGCCATGACTTTATTTGTTCCATTATCAAGATGGTCCATTACTCGTGGATAATTAGAAAGTGTCAAGGCTGTTACTGTATCATTGTATTTCTCCAATGGAGCACTCAAAAGAGCAACCAATTGTTTTGTTGCCCATCTATCTTCAAGTTTTGGTATGCTCGACAGCTTCTTAACACAGGCTCCCTGTAACAAATGACCGACAATAAACAATGACCAATATTACTCTGACATGTTCATTGTTCCCAAATGCTGAAAAATAGCATGGCTGAAGTACAGCACTAAAGGAGAAAATTTTTAAACAGATCCCCAGATGAAACATACCAGTACTTGATCCACATAATCAAGCCGATCAGGATGAACACGAAGAGTAAAGGTAAGAAGAGAGACGTACAAAGTTATAGCTCCAACAGCAGGCATGTCTACCTGCATTTCTATGACCTGCCATTGAATCATACCCAATCAGCTAGCAGAAAATGACTCACTATTCCACATTAAATGCATTAAAATAAAGGAATGTGTTTACTGGTAGGCAAATGAAAAAGGGGCAAGATAGGAGTCAACATCCGCAGTTAAGTTCAGGGGGCCACCATCTGACTTCATTATGTCAAAGCATTTACATTCTTTAACAGAATCATTCCTTTATAACATTGGAATAAGTTTCAAGGTACTATGCAACTTCAGGGTGAGAATAATAGTTGTTTTACCTTCTCAATTGCATTGCTCAATTTAGTGAAGGCTTCAACTTGTAGAAATTCAGTTAATACCTGATGTAGAAAAGGTCTGTCAGCAACTTGCAAATGCAGGAAGAGTAAAAGTTGTTATACTGATAACTTACATCAGCACTTGAAGCAGCATACTTTGACAGTCTGTCCATTAGTGGAGACAAAACTGTCTTGATGTCAACTGTTGGCTGTGATATAAAAGAAGAAAAATGTATTCATCAAGCTTAGTGCCTCATAATAAAAAAGACTATAAAACAAAATGAAAGCCAAAATGGTTCTAATGAACAAGGTCCTCCCATACAGGAGGAGGTCACACACTAAGAGACCCAGTCTCTACCAGGCTACTCTACAATGAATGCTCACTTTATAGGACATGGGGAAAGTTTAGGTACATAGGTCTTGTTAGAAAAACAATAGTGGGAACTCCTATAGAAACAATCAGGTTATCCAGCACATAAGATAAATTGTGTTGAGAGATGTTAGGATAGGTGGCCTAGTGGGAAGGGCAAGGCACAAGTTAAAATAAGATCATTTCCATTACCCACCTGGACCTGGGGGAAAGCTGCCAATAACATCTCAAGAGTCTGCAAGTGATACTCATCAGGGAACACCTGAATTATGCAATCCATCAAATAATATTGGGAAAGATCATCTTTGCAATTTACAACCTGCAAAATAACCAGATAAAATCCTTTAATGCTACGGACCTCTCAATTTTATATTAAAGAGAGAAAAAGAACAGAGGAAAAAGAAGTAAAATTACCTGCTCTAAGACTCTTGGAAGAACTGTTTCTTTGTAAATCTCAAGGTCCACCCCTTCTATCTGACTGAGAACATGGAGATTTTTTCCTACCTAATGAGAAAGTTCAATACAGAAGCATGAATTCCCCTAGAATGTGCATCAAGCACACTGATGCAGAGTTTAGCCAATTGAAAATTTTAGATTATTGATATTACAAGTTCTTGAAGTGCGCTCCTTTCTTTTTCCCGCTTCTCTCTAACTCTACCAGGTCCCTGCAGACCAGAAATTGGAATTGAAGTCTTCAACTCAGGATGACCAAAGAGTATGAATGAATCACAAGCACCATGACACCTGCATGGCCAAAATTTATGCTCTCATGATATATTTTCACTTCTAGGCATGCATTTACTTTGGTGCATTGCATATTTGAAAAAAGCTTGATAACAGACATTCAACAAACCTCGAGCTGCATTCGCACCCAAAGTTTATTCATCTCAGTGAAATTTTCCAGTATAAATTCCACAGCATCCATCACAGTTTCAGCATCTCTGCAGGAAGACATAATCATGTCCTGGCAAGTGGTTAATTGTCTTTGAAGCAAATACAGCACTACCATAGAGATACAACATATATTCCTTGGCCCAAAAGACAGCCAAAACAAAACAGGTTTCTAAGTGTTAACAGAGTTCAAACAATGGAATAGTGCAAAAGCTACATTTAACTAGTTCATTGTCTTCAAAGTTTTGAATAGAGAAATATGAATTTCAGCCATCTAATGTAAAAAAGCAGCCAAAATACTGAAAGGAGAAAATAATGAACAAGGACCACAATATCTTGGGAAGTGGTTCAACAACATTGAAATATCAATTCCCATCAGCAAAGACAAAGACAATGAATCAGTCATCTTATGAAATGAAACTCATTTCGAGAGGAAGGAAAAGAAAAGCTAATCAAGAGATCTCACCCCTCATAATCAGAACCAATATCTAGTAACTTGTCTCGACTGATTTGAGCAAGGTAACTCCTTAAAAAAAGTCCACGTATGGGATGTTGAACTCCATGACACATTTCCACAAGATCTTGAAGAAGTTCCTTGGCAGGAGCCTCCTTAGATTTGATATAGACAGATCCTACCGTGCATAGGAGATACCTGATAGATTTCCAAAATGACAATGGAGGTCTAACATCTGAGAATAGCCATATTCATAAGACAATTTAACTATTTGGAGCTTAATTATATGAACCAGAATGTCAAAGTTTCTTCCATATAAGAACTAGAGTCCAATTTTAGTGTAAGGGTACTACAGTTACGGGAAAAAATTGTAGCTACAAAGAATGGAAATGCATGCCTTGAAATGCCAAAAATTTGGAAATGATATATATATTATACGAATAATCACTTACAATCTAGGCAAAATATTGCCAGCATGTTGAACTAGCTCATACAGATCAACCACAGAGACACCGTGTTTGCTTTCATCTTTGAAGAACATCTCCAATATCCTCAATTCATCAAAAGCTCGCATATCTGGAATCCCAATAGCAAATACATAAAATTACATAAACAGACTGAAAATTCAAACACACTCAACTGCATCAATCAAAAGAAAAAAAAAGGAAAAAGTAGAATTACAAAGTTCGTAATATTTTTGAGGAGAGAGTTTGGAGGTCCGGAGCTCTGATAACATCTGAGCCGAGTACTTGAGAGCATCTCTAAGATTATTGGAATCCTGAAATAAGATAGATCCAAGTTAGTACCAATGGAAGAGGATTGGAGATCATGATGAGCTCAAATTCAAGTTGAGACAGTGAAATTTAGGAGATACCAAAGCTCGATGCAAGTAAAAAGCGTTGTGCTGAATACCAGCGATCCCTTCCGCCAGCCATTTCTCTTCGTCCTCTGCTCCGATTAACAACATTCTATCCCCCTGACTCTCTCTTCCTCCTCCGGTATAGTTGCTCGAGACCTTCAACGCGAGCGTGACCAACGTCCGCTCGGTCTTCTTACTTGAGCGGAAAAGAGAAGAAAAGACTAAGGGTTGATTCCTTTTAGACTAAGGGTGGGTTTGGAATGCGTTTAGCTTACTTTTTATTTCAAGCTACAATATTGATACAGTATCTCCGCTGTTTTTACACTAACTGCAAGCGAGTGACCGGTTGAAGATTCAAGGCACTGAGGGGGGAAATAACCGATTGGAGCCCAATTGAGTTAAGCCCTAGACCATTAACAATGGGCTTTTCGGAAAGACATCTGGCTATTGATACGTCTTTGTTAGCGGGACTATGTTAAAATTTTCAATTATTTTGTAAACTGTTTCAAGATCGTATTAGAAAAATGAGTACTTCAATTTGATAATTTCCTTTTAAAAAAATCAACATATTTTATTAATCACTAATCAAGAAACATAATATGGTTGAACATCTCAAATCTTAATGTAATCAAAATACAGAACATTTTAGCAAACTTAAAAGCTTCTTTGTTTGAATTTTGGAGGCATTAGATTTAATGTTCTCACGCTCATGTAGAAAATTCTTAAATTCAAGAATTACGCAACCAAATACGGATTAAATTTCCCTCATGTAGCGGATTAAAAATGATACTTCTTCAGCATCTGGCATTACTCATCCCTCTACTCTCAAAACTTTGAATCACCCACCTTAATGTCTCTATTAACATCCATGAATAGAAACCCAAAGATCTGAAGGTTTATATTTTTACAATATAAATTTTAATATTATTTATTATTATGTGTGCAACAGAAAATTAGTTATAAAATGAAATCAATAAGAAATACATAGCTTGTTTAATGAATTTACTTCTCGAGAAAAAATTCCATCTTTTTATAATATTTATTTTAGATATATAATTATTAACATAGTCTAAAATTAACATTTTATATTTAGAAAAATGAAAAGAGAAAAGGAAAACACTTTATGTAAAGGTAAACAATGCCAAAATTTTCTTCGATTAATCTAGTTCACGACTCCTATTATATTATTATAATTCAATTTGATTTTTTTCAAATCAAGTGAAATAGAATTAAAATTGAGTCGAATCAGGTAAAATTGTTCGAATTAAGTTAAAAAAAATTAAACATATCAAATAAAAATAATTATTTTAATGTTAGAGCACATGAATTTACTAATATATATTTAAAATATTTTTAGATAAAAAATTAAATAAATTATTATTTTAAAATTTTAAAAAATAAATCTTTAGGAATTTTTATATTTTTTAAAAAATTCAAAATTTAATATTTTTTATAAATATTTTAAATTTTAAAAATTACTACCAATTTACTTATTTTTAAAATTAACAAAAACCAAAAAAATATTTATACTAATCTATTATTCAAATTATAAAATTCAACACAAGTCAAATCATTCAAATACAAATAGTTTAACTCAGAAATTTAAATTTATTAACTTTTTAATCAAATTGAGATTTACTAACCTTATTAAAAATAAACACGAAACATATACAATTCAAATGTCAGAAAAGAAAGCAGAGAGTATCTTCGGTGGAAATTCTGTTTCCAATTAGAAATTTTATAAAATGATACATGTTAGTGTTTGGCCAACAAACAAAATTGTGTCACAGGTCGGGATTGTAGCCCAATCCCGGCTCTCTGCTCTTCAATACAACTTTATGAAACTGATTAAAACAATTAGGGTCGAGGAAAAAACTACCCCTCCACTAAGTGCTGTTGTCAGATTGCTATAACAATCAAAATGGAATGGTATAAGGCAGTGCATAAGTATCAGCCTCCGAAACAAACTGAGCACTTGGCCATGAAGTTGCACAACCACGACAAGTAGTAACACCACTGTCAACTTTAGATGTTTTAGCGGCCGTTTGTCCTTGCTGCTTGACCTTAAAAAGCCAGTTATCACCGTTGTCATCACTTAGCTCAACGAGAGGTGGCATCCAACCCTCGATCAAGCTTTCATATGGAAATGCAGCATTCTGCATCTCACTGTCACGCACTGAAGTTTCGGAAGAGGGAATTTGTGATCTCCTTTCATCATTGTGCCATAGATTTTGTTCAGGCACATGAGTAACTGTATTAGCTTTTATACTCCGAGATGAACATTGCTCTTGAGTGGAATCCGACCTCACAGAGGTAGAGACTGTTTCTTCACTAAGAGATGCAGCAGATTGACAAGGCTTTTTCAAGGTAAACCATATCTTTACGGCATTACCTGTTCATTGAAAAATATAACAATTAAAATCCCAAATACCTGTACATATATTCCTCTAACAAACCAATAAGCAAGCAGAACCTCTCTGATTAATCAATGAAAAAAACTTACCATTAACCCTGCATTCACTAGAGAATAAAGTTTCCCTTTTCCTCTTGTTGCTGTTTTGGCTGCCATCAGATGTGTAGCAAACAGGTGGCCCATGTTCTTCGGTAAGATCACTATTCTCCAATTGGTCATATTTATAGACATTTAGGGAATCATCATGCTTAAATTTCTTGGCGAGACCATGCGTTTTATCCTTTCTTTCTCTTTCCTTCTTTTTCTGCTTCTTCTCACTTCTCTTGTGTATTTTCTGTTCTGTTTTGGACGGTACCTTCTCATTCTCGAGCTTTATTGCACAACACAGTATGAAATTTAGATGAAACGGATGACCAAAGAATCATGATTTTTAACCTTGGAAGTTTGGGAATTTTTAAATTGATATAGCGTTCTATCAGAGATCAATCAGAAATTGAATTCAAACACGCTGGACAAACAGGGCCCACAAGTAATAAACTCTCGTCCCAGTTAAAAGAGTATAAAATTACGGAGATTTTCAATCACATCCATATAAATAAATCAAAATCAAATCCAAGGATTCAGACTTATCTACAAATTTATTTAGACACCTGGAAGTGCTATTTGTACAAATCTTTCTAATTCATAATTACAGAGTAACAACAGTCAGTCAAGCGATTCCTTTAATATAACTTAACTTATTCCAATTGAAAAAAAAAACCACAAACCCAAATCATATTCAACGAACCTTAATGGATTCCGCAAACCCCTGCCTTAAATATCCTGGGGGCGGGTAAGGAAAGCACCGAGACATTATCGGATTTTTCTTTTCGAAATCCCAAGAACTTCCACGAGAAATTTATGAATCAGTAACAAAAGATTGTTCAGTATACGAAAAAACTTATGAACTAAAAAATAATAGATCTCTTACAGAACTCTCCCTTCTAGAAAGAAACCTAAAAACCAAGAGGACTACGGCTAGGGTTTTTTTTTTTTTTGACTGACGGCTGAGGTTTTTGAAATCTCATAAAACATGAGAAAAGAGGACGGCTATATATAGTGTGAAAAATTAGTGATCGACCGATGATACCCTCCCCGCTTGGCCTGCATTACAAGCCTCTTCGTTGAAATTTTTAATGGTCTATTTGGTCGTTTTGGTAATCCAATTTCAGTCACGTATTCAAATTGGAATTGACTTTTCCTTTTAGACTTTTAGCCTTTAGTATCATCAAGCGATGTCGTTTTGTTTCGTGGACATAGCAAATGCCACGTAGACCAAACTTAAACCCTAAACCTTAGTGGTTTAAGTGTTTAACTAAGAACAGGGGGAATTCGAGAAGTTCTGGAAACTAGAACATACATCGACATCGCAATTTAGATTTGCAACCATGAGAAGAGTCAACGGACTCGCTACTGTCGGCAGAGCCTTAACCTGTGGCGGCGCCGTTGAGAAACGGCTGGCTCAAGCGGCGTTGATGAGTACATGCTCTTCTTCATCGTCAAATTCTCATATTTTCTCGCAGAAACTCGCTGATCGATTAGGGCTCTCGCGTCCTTCCCTCGTGCGCAGGGTTGCGGGGACTATGTTGTTTTCTGTGGCAGCATCTTCTATGGCTCAAGATGCTCTTGCTAAGGAGAAGCCTCGCTCTGAAAAGTTCCTTCCCAAGGAAGTCGTTCTCTACCAGTATGAAGCTTGCCCTTTTTGTAACAAGGTTAAAGGTAAATAAAATCACTCTGTCTCGGAGCGAATCCAACATTAAGATATTATCCTCGTTTCCTGGATTTTTTTTTTCCTTTGATTTCTTAATAGAAATGAGTTTCTTGTGAAGAATAAGTTCAAAAAATGGAGGGTGGACTTCAGTTTAAAATAAGCATGAACATAAAGTTAGCTTTTTTATTTTGAATTATACAAATTGTGTAATTATGGTCATATCCTTTTGTTAAGCTTTCTAACTATTTTGACGGTTTAATTGGCCGTAATATCTAAAATGACACATTTTCATAGTTTCAGGCTTATTTTATCAACATGCCTTGTAAAATTTGAGTGTGAGAAAAAGGATCGCTAGACGACTTGGGTTTTAACTTCGTTTTTCTTTTCATTTCCCTTTTCTTTTCTGATGAATATATAAAGCTTTATTTGATTGATGATTGTAAAGGGGTCTAGACAGTTGAGATAGTGATAACATACTGAATTGTGGTGTTGATCAGATAGCTTAGTTGGTATGAAGTCTTGGAACTAAAGCATATCAATACGTGTGATTTTGTTATGTTGTTTAGGAATAAATGAACTTCTTAAGTTTCTTGTAATCGGTGGAATATGTGTTTTGCTTTGTTCAGAATCTTAAAGAGTGACAGGCCATCCATTTTGCACGTGATTATTTATTAGTCAGACACTGTAATGGTTTACCATAAACTCATGCTGAAATGAAGTGAAGTGAATTTAATTTTCATTTGATCCCCAACATTTTATTAACTGCCCCTCTTTTTTTCTTTCTTTCCTTTCCTTTTTTCTGCACAATTTATTTGAGTTATTTTATTTCCCTTCAATTTTTTTTTCTGTAATTCATTTGATTGAACCTATTGTTCTTTATTACAGCATTTTTGGATTATTATAGCATTCCATATAAAATTGTGGAAGTCAATCCCATCAGCAAAAAGGAGATAAAGTGGTCTGATTATAAGAAGGTGCCTATACTTAAAGTTGACGGTGAACAGATGGTTGATTCTTCTGGTTATTTGCTCTCTCTCGAGTCTCAATCAATTGTCTACTGTGTTTTGATAGTTACATATATTTTCACCTTATAAGTTAACATTAGCATTCTTTATTTGTGTTCCAGATATAATCGATAAGCTTTTTCATAGGATCAACCCCGATAGCTCCATTCGTGATGGTGAAGAGAAGAAATGGCGTGAGTATGTTCCCATACATCTCTGATTGTTTATCATATTAGATTACAAAAGTTGCTACTGTTTTATTCAGAGGACTTCTGTGAAGATTGCCAATTATTTGTGAGAGGAAGAGTCTATCAAATTTTTAGACAAAATTCATGTTACTCCTATTTTGAAGAATTTTCTCATCATTGTTGATTTACCATCAATATGGAGTCAGGCTTTCATTATAATTTATGGTGATACTGTAATGTAGGTGGGTGGATAATCACTTGGTGCATGTTTTATCACCAAATATATATCGAAGTACTTCTGAGGCACTTGAATCATTTGATTATATCACCACTCATGGTAAGATAAACTTTTCCTCTACATTCAAAGATTTATTTGTATTTAATATAGATGGAAGATATATTAGACTTTTATATTTGTGCTACCATTTTTGGTTGTAAGTGTTATTTTATATCTTTCACAAATTTTAGTTGCTGGGAATAAAGATTAACTATGTGGAATGTATGGAAGGATATTTACAGCTATCGGCAGTTTGATGTTATTGACTCTAGGTTTATAATTAATTTTGAATGAAGTCAGCACTTTGTTAATTCATGGTTGTTGTTGCACAAATTTTAGTTGCTGGGAATAAAGATTAACTATGTGGAATGGATGGAAGGATATTTACAGCTATCGGCAGTTTGGTGTTATTGACTCTAGGTTTATAATTAACTTGGAATGAAGTCAGCACTTTGTTAATTCATGGTTGTTGTTGAGATTGATGGGCAATGCTTTGCTTTGCAGGTTTTGGTATTTGAACCTCATTTAGCATCATGTTGTTTTCTACTATTTTAAATAAATATTTTTTCTTGTCAATGTCGGTCATGCTGGGTAGTGGGTTCTCTTTAGTCGATTACTTGTACTGCTATTATTTGTTTAAATTGTAGGGAACGTAATATTTTTTTTGTGCATCTTGCTCTAAAAACTTTTAAAATCATGAGAGAAAGGATGGTATTCTGCTATTCATCTTTAATTTATGTTGTTTTCTGATAAATGTAGGCAATTTCAGTTTCACAGAGAGGTTGGTAGCGAAGTATGCTGGGGCAGCAGCTATGTATTTTGTCTCAAAGAAACTGAAGAAGAAGCACAACATTACTGATGAGAGAGCAGCCTTGTATGAAGCTGCTGAAACGTGGGTGGATGCTTTGAACGGCCGGCATTATCTTGGTGTGTTTTAGTTAACAGTGATATGCAGTCTAGTGTGTTTTTGGCAAAATATATGAAATGTTTTATTCACGAACCATTAACATCTCAGTGTAATCTCTATTAGCAGGTGGTTCAAAACCCAATTTGGCCGACCTTGCTGTTTTTGGTGTTCTAAGGCCTATCCGATATCTAACATCCGGTAAAGATATGGTGGAACATACACGTATCGGTGAATGGTATGGTCGGATGGAAAATGCTGTGGGAGAGTCTGCTAGAATTAAGGAGTAAGAGAACAATTTTGGGTGCTAGAATAGAAGTCCCAGCACAATCAACCCAAATTTGTGAGTAGAGTGTTTGAAAATAATAATGCTAGAAAGTGAAACTTCCCATTGCATAGGCAAGAGTGTGACTCGGCTTAAGATTACTTCTATATTATTAAAAAATTGGTGCTGTATGGTTAATTTTACAGTTCTCATAAACAGCTCTAACTAAAAACCAGAATTTCCTACTGTAGTTCATGTTCGTACCTCTTGTCCATCTCCTAGAACGATTGCTATTTTGCGTAATTATGTGGCTTTTTGGTGGTGACTGGTGAAATATCAAATAAAATGCGAGCATTTTACCCTAGTTGTTTTTTGGTTTTTCACTGGGAATTTTTGTGTTATGTAGATCCATTAAGTGGGTACATATTGATCATGAATTTTAAATTTGTTTCATATCTGGATTGAGGATCGTACCCTATTTAAAAGATTGAGATCCTTAAAAGTTTTATTTAGATATTAGGTTCGTATCATTTTGGGGCTTATCAATTATTATTCAATACATGGTATTTATAAGGATAGGCAATATTTAAGATTTAGTTTAAGTATTTATAAAGTTAAAATTCGATAATTTAAAAATATTAATTTAGTTATTATTGTAGTTTAATTTTTTTTTTGAAAAATATAAAATAATAAGGCCCAGAAAAAAATTTAAAAAAAAAAATCTAAAATCGGTTTAAACCGTAACATATGAACAATATTTGGTTCACAGGTTACAATGGCGAACGACATTAAACTATATTTTATTTAAAAAACTTTTTTTGTTAAAATAAATATTATTTTAATATTGTTACTATTTAATTTGTTTTCAAAAAATAATAAATAAAATTTATTTGGTTATTTTTTATTTACTTGAAACGTTATTTCTTTAGAAATATTAATACTATAAAACATTATCAATTAACATGAAAACCCATAAAACAAATCTTATTTTATAAAATAAAATTTTAAAAAAAATTTACTATGAAATAAATCAAGAACCAAAAAAAATCATCACAAATAATTAAAAAAATAAAAATATTTTAATTGAATTTAACCATGTTAGGAAAACAAAATTTGGGTGTAATTATTTGTAATTGTGATAACATATTTGAATAGTTATCGTAATTTGTGAATCTCACTTACTTGAATGTAATTGGAGCACCTTAATTATATTTTTCAATTTTTTAGAAAGCTATGTGATGATAAAAAATTTAATTGTATATATTTTATAAAAATCTAATTGTAAAAAATTATTATTATAACATAATTTGAGTAATTACACTCGAATTTAATTTTAAAAAAAAATTATTTGTATATATTTTATAAAAATTAAATGATAAGCATGAACACATATGCGTGTTTGAAATGATTATGACAAAAAAAATTATATTTTAATCTTAAAAATATATTATGAAAAAATTTTGTATGTTTTATAAAGTTATAACAAAAAAAATATTATTTTAGAATGAAAAAAATAATTTACATGTTATAAAAGTATATTTATGTGTCAATATTATATTTATAATAGTGATATACTTATTCATAAGAAAATGTCTTATAGTTTTTTTATCATAATTTATTTATAAAATATAACTTTTTAAAATTATTTATAAAATATTTATAAGAAATGTTATGAAAGTTATTGGACAATTTATAAAAGTTTATTTATAAAAGTTATATATTATAAAATTTATTTATTTTTACTTAATTTACGTACCGCAATGAGAGATATAACATAAGTCTTTATTCAAAATAATTTTTTATAATTAAAGTTATAAATTATTTGATCTGTGAACCTAAATACAATAGGTTTTCTAGCACCATATTGTAGAATATGATACCATTTGAGAGAATGTTTCCAAATAAAAGAACAATAGACAATTCATAGACTCTTTAAATTGATACATTCAATGCTTTGAAATATGATTAATAAGACATTTACCGTTTTAAAAAAATATTTCCCATATTAACATCCCATGATTATAATATATAAAAAAGAAGGTTGGATCGTACTAGCATGTAGTATATTTCGCAACTTAAATCATAGGTGAAATTGAGATGATTTATATTTTGAAAAGTACATAAAATAAAGAGATTTTAATAATATTAATGATGCATATTTAAATTCAGACGATAAAGAATTCGATCAAAAACCAACGAATAATGATAAAGAGCATAGGTTAAACATTAAAGATGGAATAACCAACCAAATATACGTTAAAACAATTAGATAAAATTGCATATGATATTTATCAGTAATCGTATTATCAACTGTGTTTTTAAACTAAATAATACATATGATGATTTGATTTTAATATTTGTTACTTATTTAAAAATTATTTTCATCATATTAATAATTTTTATAATAATTAATATTTTAAAAAATATAAATTATGTAACAATAAAATCACATGTTTTACTATCAGCATAAATAATTAGGATGAAATTAAAATTCTTTATATTTAGAAGAAAATATAATTACACATTCATTAAATGAATAATATTAAAATCGGTGGCCCAATTAAGTCTCCAGGTTCAAATCTCCAATTAGCAGCCAGGTGACTATTGAGGGTTAGAAGCTTCATCAGCCCAAACGGCCCAACAATGTCGGCATCAAGCATTGGCGTGGCATAGCAGGCTCGAATATTATCATCTAACGGCTGGCCACCTATTATTTCGCTTGAGTTAACCCTATAAGATCTTGCCACGCGTCTAGCATATACCCAAATCTCAATACATTTATGCACATATAATTTTCCCCATTCCCGACTCCTCATCGACTTTGACTCTGCAACCAATAGAAGATAGGAATCGAAGAACTAAGGCCATAGCAATTCTCTTTCGGCAAACACAGAAGAATTTTGGTTAGATCAACGATGCAACAAGGAGATTACAGCTCCTATTATCAATATCCTTACCTTTCAAACCCCAACTCCAACCCCAACCCTAACCCTAACCCCAACCCCAATCCAGTACCCTCCGAATTTCACCAAGCACCTTACGCATCTGCACCACCTTTTAGCTCCGGTTATGCCTCCTCTGATTACTCCGTTTATCCCCCAAATTACCCTCCGTATTCCCAAAATCTTGATGCTGCCCCTCCCACTGCTTCCGCTTATACTCCTCCGCCCTCAGCCACAACCACTCCACCGGCTCCGGCCATAGCTCCACAATCGTCTTTCAATCAACAACCCATGGCGCCACCCTCGGCGACCGCGGCTCCTTCTTTTCCGCCATATGATTCACATGTTCCCTATCAGCCTCCGGCCTCCCAGCCTCCTTATTTCCAGCAGTATGATCAGCATCAGACGGCTTCCAGCTACGGTCCTGCTCCTCCAAACCCCAACCCTAACCCCACGCCTAATCCGTCTTACTATTCAAATCCGTACGGCCAAGTTGGATCGTCGGTATCAGCTGTCCATCCTGCTTATGAAAACGCTTACGACAATTCCATGAAATTCGATCACGGCGGTGGCAGTTATTTCGACGATAAATACGGAGGAGGATATAATCTCAACAGATCCGATTTAGGATCCGATCTCTATGGAAAGCGATCGGATAGCTATTCACGATACGGTGATGATGGTGGGTATGGTGACGGGGTTTATGCTTATGAAGGAGGAAAGGCGGAGCCTTATGGGGCACGTGGTACAGCCCCAAAATCGTCGACTTGGGTTCAATTCGATGATTATGGGCGATCTATTAATATCCCTTCTGGGAAGGACTCGTCTGGTGGGTCAGGTTCAGCCGCTGGTAAGATTTTGAGGGCGGTGCCGAAGGATGACACCCAGCAAGATGTAAAGAGCGGTGTCCAGAAATTTCGTGTTAAGTTGTTGTCTGAAAGTGGAGCACACGGGCCCATGGACGTACTTTGCCAGGTAACTTTTAGTTAAACGTCGTCGGACTTGATTCACATTTGGCTGGAGAGATGAAGTTTCTTCTATTTGATTTAAACAATATTGGTTGTATTGTTGAATTATGTGTAAACGTAAACTGGATGGTTAAAATGCTTTGAAGGTTCTTCAAATTTTGTCTGATAAGTCCTTCAGTGCTGTATGATTTATCATCATTATAGTTCATCTTTCTATCATTGATGGATAATTGTGTCTGCTAGCCCCTTATTTGTTTATCCAGTACTTCGAACTCGTGATATAGTTTATTTTATTTGGTGACAGATTGGTTTAGATGGTATTCGTATGCTTGAGCCTAGCAGCAGTCGAATATTGAGAATATATCCTCTTGAGAACATCACAAGATGTGAAGTGAGTTGCCTAGTATTTTTATTTTCTTTCTCCTCCCTCCCTACTCCTCTCATCCCGGTGTTTTTCTCTTTGGTTTTCTTTCTTTTAATGACGTGGTCATTGTAATAAAAAGTATTTTTTCTTGTAACCTAGGTGTTGGACTCATCCACCTTTGCATTCTGGTCCAAAAGCTCTGTTGACATTGAACCAAGACGGATCAGGTTGCAGTCAAACAGTTACACTACCAATACCCTTCTGGATATTGTAACAGCTGCAACTGTACAGGTGGGTCTCAGAGAGTTATAATTTTCTTATTTTCTTGTGAGAATTAACTGTTTAATTTGAATGACTTAATGCTATCATCTTTGTCTACTTTTTTTTTCCTGTTTTAGCAAGTACTTGGTATATTCTTGATCCTTATCCAAGGTATTTCAACTTTTCAGTTAGAAGTAGTCGTTGCTTTATATCATGGAGTTGTTTTTATGATTCTTAGCACTATTCAGCATTGTCATATAGAGTTGTATTCTGACGGATTCAGCATTGTTGCACATGGACTAAAGCCTGAATGCGGACTTCATTTATTTGCAGAAATACACGTACACATACATGCGCAAAACCAGCTAATTTGTGTTCAGGAATCAGGAGGAACAAATTGAAATACAATTGTGTATTGTTTGTTGTAGCTTAAGAAAATATAACCTGCTAGAGTAAATTTGTATTTCTTGATACTGCCATTAGGAATTTGAAGTGCCCATCGGAAGAGAGTGCAATGGCAAGATATGTAATTCATTTGTATCACTCAAAATTTTTAAATAATGAGCCTTTAAGTCATGTTAAAGATATGGAAGATTGTCATTCTGCTGTGGTGCTTATTGGCAGTAAGCATATTCTGACGGATTCAGCATTGTTGCAAATGGATGAAAACCTACTCAAAAGACTGAATGCAGACTTGGTTATTAATTCATTTATTTGCAGAAATACATGTACACATGGGTGCAGAAAATTAGCTAATTTGTGTTCAGTAATCATTAGGAACAAAGTGAAGTACAGTTGTGCAGTGTTTGTTATAGCTTAAGAAAATATAATCTGCTAGAATAATTATGTTTCTTTTGATACTACCATTAGGATTTTGAAGTGCCTATCAGAAGAGAGTGCAATGTTAAGATATGTGATTCATTTGCATCACTAAAAAATTCTTAAATAATGAGCCTTTCAGTCTTGTTAAAGATATGGAAGATTGTTATTCTGCTGTGGTGCCTGTAGGCTGTATGCATGCTCAAAATGTTTTCTTCTTTACTATCTTGATCCTCATGCATGTATAACTTGATTCTTTTTTTTTTTTTGTCCTCTGATCGGCACATCAGACATGCATGCACTTTTGCATGTGTTTAGATGACTTTACTCTCCTACATTTTGATTGCAGATCAAGGAGATGGGTTGGAAAAGTCGGCCTCCTGAATCTGCCAAGGCTGCTGAACAACCTGCAGAAAAGAAGAGAGGATTTGTTGATTGGATGAACATTATAAAACCTGGTGCTGAGGAGAAAGATCACTGGGTAAAGATTAGAGTTCCACAGACGTATATTGCATGTCAAGTAACAAAAATCACATCTGAAAAGTTCATAATATGCTTATTTTATATCCTTTTTCTGGTTAGGTGCCTGATGAAGCTGTTTCAAAATGCACTGCTTGTGCAACAGATTTTGGGGCTTTTGTGCGGAAGGTACGTCAGTCCCCATGTTTGGAAAAGATTTTCAGCTTGCCTTATTTGACATTTAAGTTTAATGCGTTCTGTCCTTTTTCTTTTCAGCACCACTGCAGGAACTGCGGGGATATTTTCTGTGACAAATGTACCCATGGTAGAATTGCTCTAACTGCTGATGAGAGTGCTCCACAAGTTAGGGTTTGTGACCGATGCATGGTATGCTTATCAATCTGTTTCTCACCTTTCCTAACAAAATAGTTTCTGTTTTTATTTCTCATGTTTATAGTTTTCAGAACTTAGCATACGAGTGTTAGGCATTGGTTTGTGGTAAGAGTCCAGGATGACAAGGACCTATTATACAGATCGTACACTGTCTTGGTTGAACATGTAGAGTCCTTGTATTTCTAGTGTGTCCTTTACTTAAAGCCTCTGACCAAATGGAAGAGTCATTAAGGATATCTGTTGTCCTGTGGTTTAACCTTGAACTATTATTCTCTTCCCCTTTATAGCTTTTATTTGAAGTCTTTAGAGGCATCTGGTAAGTGGTTGAGGCAACTGAACTTGATTAGGCTGTTCAAGGGAAGGTTGAATACCTGGAAAGCATGAACGTATTTTTCATAGTTGTTTGCTGAATTATGAAAGAATGACTTTCTTTTTAGTTTTCTTGGGAAAGGAATTGTCATATGTAATATTCCTATCAGTCTTAGTACTTGTCCTCCTGCTGTAGGCTGAAGTGACTCAGAGGCTGAATAATGCTAAGGAAATAGCAAGTAAACCTACTGTATTGCAGAGCCACGAGGATCTTGCTAGGAAGCTTCAGGTATACATCGTTTTGGAACTATATGATTTTTAATGTTGATCATAAATTAATTTGTGTCAATCTGACTAAATTACTTATTTGAATTGTCCAATTGTGATCTCTTATGACAGGAAGAGATGGGGAGAAGTCGCAGAGCATCATCAGGTAACTACTTGTACCTTAGAGTGTTGTATGATACTGTGAAATGAGTTACTTGCAGAGCATGTATATTATCGTATTAGTAACATAAAATGGAAGAGCGCATAAATGTATTGAGCTCAGGGTTTTGCTTGAATAATGTGAGAAGACGGGGCTGGATCAGTTGTTTTTCACATTTAATAAATGGGGACATCTAAAGTTATGTTGAACTTTCTTAAACGGTTTCATTTTGATAGGCTCCATGTCTGATGGCTCTGGTAGGCGGATGAAGGAAGTTGCCTGTCCTACATGCACAGTTCATTTGCAGGTCTGTAATCCATGCAGAGCACCATTTCGTGATTGCAAGCTTACCGTTAAGTGTTATTATAAATTGGCTGAATTCGAGATTATTTTGCAGGTTCAAGTTCCAAGCTCAGGTTCTGAGACCATTGAATGTGGGGTGTGCCAGCATCCTTTTCTCGTTAGTGCCCATTGATCAATGCGCTTTTGTCACCAGTGAATTGCTCTTTTTCTCTATTAATTTCTTGTTGAGGTCGTGTTTATAATAAACTAATACGGATGAGCTCTCTATTATCTCTTTTGTCATCTCTTCAAGTTATTGTGAATATGGAACTTATCTCTTGATCTTTAATCAAGTCTTTTGTGTAAAATTTACGGACCGTTTTTATCTATAGTGATTGCAATGAGTGTTTCCCAGCGCCACGGTTGCGCTTGCTTTATGTTTCTGCAATTGTTGGGTGCAAGCGGAAGAATATATATACACACTTAACATTGAATACTGATAATGATTATTCTACCCCAACAATAGCCCACGACTGGTGCTTGAAACCTTGAACAAAGCCATTGAAAAATAGTTCCGGACGTAGGAATCACTTTAAGGCTAGGGCTCATACTATTTTCATTATTCATCATTACTGATATTCAACATTGTAAGAAGCACCGGCCTTCTATATCCAACTGCACAGCTGCTAAGTCTAGTATTTTTATCATGCTACGTGAGAATTGAGAAGTTGACACGGTAATTCCGCTGTAGTTCCAAAAGAAATTCAATTTTTGCCACTTTAGAAAATTGATACCAGTTAATTGGCATTGTTGCAAAATACTTGTATATTGCTTGTAGTTGTGGACTGCAGCATCCTCTAAAATTTCACTGCCTTTAAGCCACAATTCCGCATCTGTAGATAATTCAAAGATTTGGCCATAAATGTGTGTATTATACATTGACATTATTGTCAAAAATCAACATTAAAGATGGTGTTCCTTCAAATTTTTTGTTGACCAATATGATAGAAAGGAGCAGATGAGAGATCTCAACAACTGCTTGGTTTGGTTGGTAACAACTGAATGCTCTATAATTAATTCTCTTCAATTTTATAAACATTTGCAAGATTCCGTTCCTTCTTCCAAAAAGGCAGCCATAACTTTTAATGGCATTACTTGCATTTAACAAACGCTAGGTTAATGACGATACTCATGGTTTAGTTAGAGAGATTATGTTTAAGTTAAAGTTCCCAACTCTAAAATTAAATGGTTTAAATTCGGAGAATCATTCTATTTCTAGCCTCTTAGGTCTATTATCATAAATCAAATTAAAGAAGATGTATAGGAATCGAAAGGAATTAAAGATTAAACACTAAACTCTAATGTAACGTACATGTAATGTTTTAGGGATCAATGAATATTATCCAATTAATTAAGATTTTATATTTGATACATTGATATTGTATATTAACTCATCATTAAAATGAAATGAAATATATTTATTTTTTAAAATATTTGTAATATATTATTATCTGACTATTAGTATTAAATATAAATTCTTAGTTGTTGATATTGGCTGATAGAGTGGGTAAATGAACCAAGGAAAAGGAAGAAATTTGAGGAAACTACAAGATTAACACAATGACTTAAGGAATTTGAAAACTGAGATGATATGGTAAGTGAAAGCATATATATATCTAGACAAATGTAAAAGTACCTTGAGTTATGTGATCTTATGTGATAAAATTGTTCTCTTAAACCACGTGTGAACTAACCAAACTTTCATAATCTATGCGATAATGAGTCAACGTGTCTTGGCTAATGATGCAGGGTGGAATTTCTGCTACTAGTGGAGTAATACGCATTTGGCGTAATGTGAATGAAATAAGGGAGAGACGAGTTAATCAAATAAAATTGGCAATTGTGGCAAATCAGTCACCTAAGCTCCCAAGCAAGAGATACTGTCGTCTTAAAGAAGATAACTGTGGCTTGTCTTTCATGCTTTTTTCACCTATCCATGTGACCTCTTCTTCATCAAAGCTTAGCTCTTTCCTCAACTTGTACAATTGCTTCCTACCATTCTCTCCACCTGTCACGAATCTGTTGGCAGAGTTCCTTTCGTGGCTCTGGTTCTCTTAAACGCCCATCAAATAGAAATTATATAGTTTAATAATCAATCAAAAATATTATTGTTTAATACAAAATGTGATGTAATCACCACAATAATGCATTGCACTTAAGATGGAAAGATTAATCCGTAACTAATAAGAAACCCAAAACATTTCCTGCATATCTAAGCTATAAGATTTAACGTATAATTAGTGTAAATCAAACTGGCAGTGAGTATGCAACAATAGCTTTTTAACTCTAATTCTATCCAAGTTTTATTTATTCATCTAATAATTTCAAGAAATAAAAAATATTTCAAAGACTTGTAAACAATTCCAACCAACTTCATTCCCAGGTGTGGTGTTGAGCTTTAAAATAATTCAAATTTTAATTGACTTTTGGTTTCAAAGTTTACAACTTAAAATCAATCCAAAACTAGATTTAGTTGAAAATTTAAGAGATATTTGTGGTTTATATGTAGGATTAGGATCATAATTGCCAGCGGGGTTGGGCAATTTACAAACTAATTGTGGCAGTTGGAGGTTGTGATTGCGACTTTTCTTTGCCTTATTAGGAATCCTTTAATTTGCAATTTTTTTTGTACATCTGTCTTAACTTGGATAATAAATAAAATTATCTGTCAAATTTTAACAAAGAAAAATGCATTACGCACGTCTCATCATTTTCATTCACTACCATTTTGGGTATATATGATCAATGAAATTTATTTCAGAATAGTTGACTTGTTTAAACTTTTCAAAATTTTAAAGTAGGGAAGTGTAGTAAAAATATGGAGTTTTAGTTCGGTTGGTATTGACATTGTTATCGGTGTAGAAAGACGTGAATTTAATTGTTTTGAAATGTGTTTGTACTCCTATTTAGAGATTGAGACTTGAGAGAGGGTTATTAGTAATTCTAAGTATTATATAATAAATAAATAAAATATTAAAAATATATATATGATATGTTTGGGGGAATTATGTTGTTGTTGTTTTTTTTTTAAGAATTTAAGGTTTAGTATTTAAGGTTAGAGTTTAGGGTTTAGAGTATTGTATTTAAAGTTAGATAATTTTTTTCTTTAATGAACACAAAATAAATAAACCTTAAATTATACATAATAAATTAGATGAGAAAAGAGTTAAAAAATGTGAGGAACCATGGACAAGGTCCAAATGTCGTTCATGTTTGCAATGCATATATATATATATATATATGCGTGTTCTACAATATTCTTTCACTTTAGAAAAAGAAAAAAGATTCATGAAAGAAAAAGAGGGTGAAAGATGGCAGTAGATCCATGACCAAAATAAAGAGAAAGCTGGGAAATTGAACGTAGAACTGGAACGTGTAGCTTGGGTAGGTTACACAAATTTTATTTACGTGATACCAAGCATTATCTTCTTCCAAAAAGAAAAGCATTATCTAATTTGTAATAAATGTTTATTCACCTTCTAACACCATCTCTACCTTTTTGTTTTAATGGTTTATAGGAAGGTAGAAATATGAATATAAATTACATTACAAGTTTTTCTTTATTTTATTTCAATAAATATTTTTTGGCATAAACTTTTACATTTTTCTGTTAATTTGTCAATTAATCTTTTTAATTAAATTTGAATTTTAAATTTTTTAAAAGAGTTAAATTTGATAATCAACATTTCAAAAAATAAATAAATCAAATGATTGTTTTTTTAATAAAATATTGATGTTAAATTTAGATATGACAATTTGCATGACAACTTACACATTAAATTTTTAACAAAAATATTACTTTTTTTTGAATTTTTATATTTTATATTTATAAATTTTAAATTATTTGTTAAATAATTTAAATAAATTAATATTTTAGTCTACATATCTATTAAAAAAACAATTTAATCTTTTTTAAAGATTAATGATTAAATTTAACTAAAAAAATAGTAAAAATTAAATTACTAAAAAAATGTAAAATGTTGATTATATTAAAAAAATTTATCACTATAACACGAATTTCGCTGATGGCGTATAGATACAAATTTAATATTTACATTCCTTTACATACTAGTAATATAGTGTTAATGGTACAATGCCTTCTAAACAACATTTCTTAAAATAGCAGCCGCGACCACCCAAAAACATTAATCATAAAATAGAAAAATAAATAAAGTAAGTAAAATTGGCTGTGCTTTATGAAATAAAATCTTTCCTCTTTAATTTATGATCTGCTTAGCATTCAATGAAATCCTGTGATACAGTATTAATATAATACCCTATTTAGTAAACTGTGAGAAGTCTTTTTTATGTATTAAAAAATTATTTTTTAATGATGAAATGTAGCGTGATGATTGCTCAATTTATTTTTTAATTATATTGTCGGGTTCGATTCTTATTAACGAGAATAAAATATATTTTGTAGTTAGCAGTTTATCTTTTTAGAAAACACTCTATTAATCACTATGGAATTGATGAATACCCTAATTTCAATAAACATAATTTTTTTCCTTGTAATTTGAGTTTGGCACCTCTCACATTCTTTGCTTTACTCAAAATTTCAATCCTCACAACTTAGGTTTTTTTTCTTTTCTTTTGGTCATTAAATTTTCCATTATCTAATTAAGAGATTTTTTAAAAATTTACTGGAGCAGTTTAAAATCTTCTTAACTTTTTAGTAATATCTCAAAATAAAATCTTAAGAAAACACACCTTTAAAATCCCTTGGAAAAACATTAGGTCCAGATAAAAAATCCGAGAGTATTAAATTATTATATTTAACTTTCCAATTAATCCATGATGTTTTTATTTTTCTCTTCTTTGGGTTAATTAATTTTCAGTTCAAGAATTGGGAATTAAAGATAGATTGCCAGCATATTTGGATCCAGACTTGAAACCCCAAGATCTCCCAACAGGAGTATCATTTGCTTCTGGTGGCTCTGGATATGATCCTATGACTCCAAACTAGCGGTACACAATATTTCTTCTTAATTAAAACTTCCTTTTGTTCTACCCTTTTTCATTCTTATAGTTCTTACACAGGGTTCTTTTTTTACCTTGATTTCTCCCAAAATCAGTCCGTAATATCGATGGCGGACCAGTTAAATCTCTTTAAAGAATACATAGCGAAGCTGAAACAACTTGTCGGAGAAGAGAAAAAAAATTTCATCATAGCTAACAGCTTATATCTTGTCGTAGCCGGCAGTGATGACATTGCCAATACCTACTTTGTTCTAGGTGCCAGGAAAATGCAGTACGATGTTCCTGCTTATACTGATTTAATGCTGAACTCGGCTACTGAATTTTTAAAGGTATTTGAATCTTCATGGCAATTTTCTTTGGCAACAACATGTTTTAGGCATGAATTTGTTGTGAATATAATAATATTGCAAGGAACTATATGGTTTGGGAGCAAGAAGAATAGCGGTTTTTAGTGCACCACCAATCGGCTGTGTGCCATCACAAAGAACTTTAGCAGGAGGAACGGAAACGCATTGCGCAAATGAGTACAATGTAGCAGCTAGGTTGTTCAATAAAAAGCTATCTGCAGAGTTGAATACCCTTCGAACAAGCATTCCTGGTGGGAAATTTGTGTACGTAGATATCTACAAACCCCTCCTTGATCTCATTGACAACCCTCAAAAACATGGTAATTAAAAAGCTTACCTTTTAGACCCTAGACTATATTCTTTTGTTACACATGGAAAAACTATTTTAAAATTTTGGGATTTTCAGGCTTTAAATTTGCAGACGTAGGATGCTGTGGAACAGGGAACCTTGAAGTGGCAGTCTTGTGTAATAAATGGATTCCATCTACTTGTACAGATGCCTCAAAATATATATTTTGGGACAGTTATCATCCAACGGAGAAGGCATCCAGAGCCCTAATAATCCCACTTCTTCCCAAATATGTGAACAAATTCTTGTGAGCCAAATTCCTAATTATGAAGACAACCAACTAAGCTCTCTATTCCAACCAAATTCCTAATTACCGTGTGATATCAAGACTGGTGTTTTGATATATATATATATTTAAAAAATATTTAATTACCATATATTTGACTCATAATTATATTAATTATATTTTTAATTATGTTTTTAAAAGCTCACTGTACTCTATAATATCTCCATCAATAATATCATTTGGGTTACCTAAGATTGCTTCACATATACAACTCCCTCTCTTTATATTGGCTAAAATTAAGTCAGTATTTAATATAGTAAATAAATACATAATATGGTTGAGAGTTTGGATAACTTGAAAATAAAAGCAAAGACCAAATCAGGCATTGTTGCTTTCGTATTTCTTGTTCCAATGGACCATTGGCCTACACCAAGACTTCCACTCCCACCCCATGTCCCATCGGTTATCAAGTTCGTCATCTTTAGATGTTAAGAACACAAGTATGAATATTATGAGCCAAATATAAATATATATATATAACATAATTAATAAATGGATTACAAGTTAAAACGTTTATCATATGTCATTTTTAATATAATTAAAAATCACATGACAACCTTATAATCTTGATTACAAAATTGGTTTATACCATTATCACTAATAATTTATATATAAAAATAGATCCTCAAAAAATGTATTTATTTTACTCGTTTGTGATACTTCATGTAACTATTGATACTAATTATCGTTGGATCTCACAGTCTAATCTAATTTATAGTAAACAAAATAGAAACAGCAAAACAATTTGATTTTTGATAAGCATCCCTTATTATTTCACCAACTAATAACTGTGTTTCATAATTGAATAATCATGCATTTATTATTTTCTTTTAATATTTAAAGTTTAATTTTCGTTAGTGTATATATATATATGTCAAAATACACTATTTTTTAGCAGATTAAAGTGGTTGAAATTGAAATGAATTTATGAAAGATGGAAAATTGCTGTAATATGCACAAAAAGTTGCTTTAGAAATTAAAGTAAAATATATGTAATTAATTTATCCATTGACGTTTTAGTGGCGAAATTTGGGGAGGGATTTTATGAACCCAAGGTGGCCACGCTTTTTCTTATCATCAAATGGACCGTCTCTGACAAGAGCCCGAAGTGGTTGATCCAACTTGTCGATCGTACGGCAGTCCCATCCAATTCACGTATGGATTGACAAAGATTATTACCTCCTTGATGCTAGGGGGATCTAAATTCTGCCATTTTTCTATTTATCTGTAAAGTTCACATGAGTCTAAACTTCAAAGCAGATTCATCATTGCCTGATGAAGATCATACAGATTCATCATTGCTTGATGAAGATCATACAACTAAATATTTAAGTCTCCATCGTTGCTATTATAATTAACTGCTGCTTACGCCAAAGCTGGGGTCTTCTCAAGAAAATCAACTGAAAAATTATACTTTAGCTGTGCAGTGATTAATCTTTCATCATATTTGGGACATTCTAATTATTTGTTAGACAAATTTTTACTGCTACAACAATTTTTTTTTTATTTCACAAGGTAATTTCCACTAAAGCGAACTAAGTAAATAGTTTTTCACGTTTTATAAGTTCATTAATAGATAGAGATAGACGCTGGCCATTACAATATTGCTACCAAATTGCACATGAAATAGTTAAATTGGTGAAAGAAAGGATCTCTATATTTACTGATTTTACTGTGGGATATTTATTGTTATTCCAGTTGAACAGTTGGGAATTAAGGGCGTATTGCCAGCATATTTAGACCCATTATTGCAGCCTCAAGATTTACTAACGGGTGTAAGCTTTGCTACTGGAGGATCAGGATATGATCCATTAAAGCCCAAATTACAGGTCCCAGCACTTACAATTTCCACCAAAACAAAGATATTCTTCTTCAAACTTATATCTCATTTTCCTCTCTTTTATCTCTGGTGAATCAGCTGGTTTCATCAATCTCGGATCAACTGCTGCAGTTCAAAGAATACAAAGAAAAGTTGACATCAATTGCATGAGAAGAAGGAACAAAATCCATGTTGGCTACAAGTTTATACATAGTTGTATCAGGGTAAAATTATCATTTTTTTTTTTACTTTTAAGCTGTGAATTTTTGTTTGTGACTTCACCAAATTTAAAATCTTTAACATATTTCAGGGTTTGAGATTGTGGACAAAGGCTGCTGTGGCACTGGCACCGTTGAGGTGTCAATATTATGTAATCAAATAGCAAAGAAATTTTGTTAATCATTAACAAAAAAAAAAACCATCTAGTTTTTATTTACAATAGCTGATTTTAGATGGATTGAATTGGCCTGATGGGCTGTCTTATATTACTGGCGAGGTTAACATTGCTGGCTGGTATGGCAGATAATGGCATCTTTCAGAGCGGCCCAGTTCTAAATAATGAGAATGATTTTACACCGGAAGAAGGGGAGGAAGTTCGTGGCCAGAATCAGTGAGCCTTCGAGTGAACAATCTCAATTGAATTGAACATAGCTTTCTTCCTTTATTTCGTTTTCTTTTTTTCAATATGCATGGGGTTGTTCTTCTTCTCTGTTTTTACTGGCCTTCTTCAGCTCTTATGTTTCGTCCGGTCGTTTTAATTTTAATATTTTCTTCTTAGTTAATTGTCAGCCTGTATTTCTGGATGCGATTTTGCTACATTGAAGTGGAACATGTCGGAAAACAGAGATCCTGCTTAAAGTCAAGTTAAAGAGCTTCGATTCATGTTTATTACAGTGCAACTCAGAACTTGTCGATCCTGCTATTTTTTATCCAACGCTACGCTACCACTTTTACTGCTTATAGCAAATGTATTTCTGACTTTGTATTTTCCGTTCGACCATGTTATGGATCCAAATACATCTTTTTTGAGCGGATTTGCGGCTGAGAAATTCACTTGATACGATAACTTTTCATCAAATTTACTGAAGTGCAGTTTATCTGGGACCACTTGAACATCAAGACCTGCAGGTGCATCAATGCTTATGTTATACACTGTTTTAGCATCTTCCATTTTGACATTTCCGGCAACGTTTGTAAGGGTTCTGTTCACTCTCCTGCCTGCTTTTTCATCAAAATTGGAAATTGCTATTGATGGATAATTGATGTTGGATATAAGATCAATGCTTGACTCCTCTGGGCATGTAAACCCATCTGGGATAGTGTTGGCCATAATTTTTATCGTAGCTATATTATAACCATGGTAGCATAGGAAATTCAGGTAGTCAATAGCAGTAGTCTCGTAAACTAGACCAGGTTGCAATGGTCCTGTGGTGATTACTTCTCCTGCACCAAAATCATAAGGCGTTGCTGCTGTACCTTTCTCGGTCGTAATTGGGGCTTTCATATTATTTGTTTGAACCGCTGTAAATTGGTTGAAAGCAGTCATTGACTCATAGCTCAGTCAAAAGTTCCAGAAGTTACCATGTAAATGCAAGCCCAGATTTGCATTTTGAGTTCCTCACCTGTTGTCATAATGGCTGACCTGATTGCGGAGGGACTCCATGTAGGGTTTCTTGATTTAACTGCCGCGGCAATCCCGGAAACATGAGGACATGCCATGGAAGTTCCTGAGAACACATTATACAGTGGCGGGTCTTTGCCTTTTAGTGTCTGAACCGTGTCATTCCCTATCCATGCTGCAAGAATATTCACTCCAGGTGCTGCGATATCAGGCTGTGACATGCAACCCATTTGGTATAGCTTTATCAATATTAGCTTAGAGAAGAAACAAAGTGCTGTGAAACAAGACAGAAGGATTTGCCTTGAGAATATTCTTTGGGATGGTGGAAGGGCCTCCAGATGAGAAATATGCTATAGTAGGTGCCGGTTTATAATTTGCTGGTGCTGTCGTAGGCAAGATCGTGGCAACTGGATTTCTACAAATCTCAAAACAGGCAAATGGTAAGTAGATTGAATCATTGAATTAAATTCAATCTTGAGTTCCATTTGAGATGAGTAGCTGTATTACTTTGTTGAGTTGATGTAGGAGAGAACCTTAGCACCATCTTTTGAACTGATCAGAGTCATTGGAAATGTACCGAAATTGAATGCGACGCCTCTTAATTCATCGTCAATCAAGATTACCCCAATACCTCCAAGTTTCTTCACTTCATCTTGTTTATTTATCTGTGGATACAATGAATCTTCATTGTCACAGACAACAATCTTTCCTTTGATAATTTCTTGGTCCATCGAATTTGGTTCGCAGTTCCTGAACAACAGAACACGGAATAACCGATCATTTAGTGTGCAAATTGCTTGAACAAATTTGCTTCAATTATTAGCCACCTTGTTGCATTTTCGTCTACTCCACTTTTCTTGGCTGATTTTGCATATATAATTGGGTACACAGGAGAATTTTGAATGTTGGCGAAATTAATACCTGTGCCCTGCATATCAGTAAGAAGATGCATGACAAATCCGACAACATCAGAAGTCCAGAAAAGGGTCCAAGGAGAATGTGATTACCTTAATTACTTTATTGTTCCCCAGGACAACATCAGACTCAAAAACCCGGTCAATCGTGCTAGCGGCTACAGTTAAGATCCAAGGTGCAGAGTTCACAACCGAACCAGGGTTCGGTCCATCGTTTCCCGCGGAGCAAACCACAGTAATCCCATTCTGCACCGAAGGGAATGCTCCAAGGGCAATGGGATCGTTTATAAATTCTTGCTCTAGAAATGACGATGATCCAAAGGACAGTGATAGCACATCAACCCCGTCAGCAATCGCATCATCAAATGCTGCTAATACAGTGGATCCATGGCTTCCGTTTTGAGAGGGAAATACTTGATATATAGCTAATCTTGACCCCGGGGATCCACCCTTGGCAGTTACAGCCGCCAGTCCATAGTAAGATACATCCTTGACCTCAACTCCCGCCGCAGTGTACGCCACATGAGTGCCGTGCCCCATCATATCCCTTGGCGTACGGACTTGATTTCGCCAGCACCGTACGATCTTGCTCCAATTATCTTTCTGTTGCAAAACAAACCTTAATTGCGACAACAATAAAACTGTGGTAATAGTTTAGTCATATGGGTAAGAGGATACTTGTTGCAGTTGAAGGTGCTGGAATCATGTCCGTTGGCGCAAGTACCGTTCCATCTTAACGGAATTGGACCCATGGTCTCGTCATTAAAACTCTCCGACTCTGGCCAAATTCCTATTTCCTTGAATTGCTTCAAGTTAGTAAATATAAATTTTAAAAGTGAAAATTGCCATGCGAATTGCGTGATAGCAAACATTAAAACAACAAAAATGAGGCATCGTGATGTGATACTCATTTCTACATATGGGTGTAAAGTTTCACCTGTATCTAGGATGCCAATGATGGCATCCATTGAGTTTGAATCTGAGCTCGGATTTGATTCAATCATCACCGAAGTTTCATACTTCAAGAAATCCCATGATCGGGTAGTATGGAGTTGTAACACAGGGTCGGGGAAGACTCATACAACTCCTGGTTTCTCAGCAATTGAACGAGCCTCTTCAGCTGATAGATGTGCTGCAAACCCAGAGAAACCATTTTTGTAGTTGTGTATCAGGGCATCCTGTTTCCTGAGCACATGATGAAGCATCAATGGCAAAGGGGATGGGACCCGTAACAAATTCAAATATAAAATAAAAATAAAAAAAAAGAGGGTAGAAAGTATGTATTCACCGTTCTAACAATGAATTTAGGAGTTGAGCATGATCATCCTTTAATGAACCCTTAAGCGAAGCCGGTGCGCCCATGTAAACAATGTAAACACCATCGTTGTGTGCGGCAGCTGCTCCAGGTTCCGGAAACAGAGAGACACAGAAGAAAAAAGACGTCAAACTGAAAATAAAGGTAATAAGGGGCTTCATGGTATTGTCAACTGAGAATCTGAAAGTGGCTCAAAATGGGTTTTATCCACCTAGTCTAGTGAAGAACTGGAAGTCGTGTATGCACGCACTTGGAACCAGCAAATAGTTTTATCCACCCAAAGTGCGTTGGTAAGCAGGGGCCAGGGGCCCTGATTGGTTTGGGAATTAAGAGCTCAATAGTAGAGGGAGATAATATACTTCTATATATAGTCAGCATCTAAAATAGTAAAGGTGTTTGTCCTACTCGTAACTGTTTCTAGACGATGAATTTTAAAAAGAAAACATGGTATCGTGATCAATTTTCTTTATTCAGTTTAATTGCTCACCAGGAAAAACATTTCTTTTTTGCTTTTTATGTCCATTTTATGTTCGAAGTGTAGTAATATCCCTTCCAAAGTTTAAACCAACAACCTCAATTTATAGGAATAAAACATATCTTTTATGAGAAAAGATCAAACAATTTTGAAAGATATTAGCACCTACAACCTCTGTTTATAAGGATGATGTCATTTAATTTCATATAAACATCTTTAAAATCACTTTGTAAACAAATAAACTTGTTAAATTTTATTAAAAATTTTATTACATGTGTATATATAAATATAAAAATACATTCAATAAATAGTAAAGCCAAATTAGTCATATATGTCAATTTTTTTTTAAAATTTAGAGAAATAGGCAGATTTTAGAGAGAGTGTGAAAGTAGATCTTACATAAATGATAAAAAAGCATGTCCATTTGGACGTATTTTCCTTTAAATCTCATTTTTTTTTACTTTTTTAATGTATTTAAATTTTTTTGTTAGATGGTTAAATGTTAATAGTTTTTGCCTTTAAATCTTAAGTTCGATTTCTTTCTCACTCACATTTATATTTTTTATTTGATATTGTTATAAGTTTTTATATTTTTTAATTAATGTTTCTAACATCAACTCCTTTGCTTAAATAGTTAAATAATAACAATTTTATCCTTGAATCTTAGACTCAATTCCTCCTCTCCTAAACATATTTATAATTTTTATTTCATGTTTTTTAATTAAAAAAAATATATTTTTTAAATTTTTATTTTAAATTATCTTTTTAATTAATATATCTTTTATTCATAAAATAAAATAATAAATATGTAATTATATAATAAAATTATTTGAAATTAATAATTATTTTATATATAATATAAACATCAGTTAATTCTAATAAAAATATCTTTTGATGTATTTTTCTTTATAATATTTATATGTCAAATATTTATTTTCTCTATGTATATTGTGGGTATGGTGATTTTTAATATTATAAGATGAAATAATTATTTCAAATTAATTATTATTTTTATATGTAAAATATTTCAAATGTCATTATTTTTTCATCTATATTGTGGGTATGATAGGTCAAATATTTTTATTAATTATTTCAAATATCATTATGTTTATATGTGAAACATTTTAAATACATAAACAAAATATATAATACTGGAATTTACTACACTCATGATATGGATTGAAAAATAAACATTACACATATAAAATTTACATTTAGTAAAAATAATGATAATTGAAAAAATAATTTGATATTATTAATAAAAGTATATTAATTAAAAAGATGAATTAAAAATAAAAAAATTGAAAACAATATATTTATTAATTAAAAAAGCATGAAATAAAAATTACAAATGTGTTTAGAGGATGAGGAATTAAACCTAAGATTCAAAGATAAAATCATTATTATTTAACCAAGGGAGATAATATGTTAAAAACATTAATTAAAAATAAAAATAAAAACTTAAAACAACATAAAATAAAAATACAAATATAGGTGGGAGATGAATTGAACCTAAAATTCAAAGACAAAACCATTAACATTTAACCAAAGAAATTATGTTAAACAAGTCAAAATATGAGATACAAAGGGAAAAGCATGTCCAACTAGGCGCACTTTTCTGCCACCTGTGCAGAAAGCGCTTTCACACTATCTCTCAAAAATCTATTTATTTCCTTAAATTTTCAAAAACCTTTTTCTTTGGTATATATGAGGTGAAATTATAATTTTTTTTAGGGAGACTAAAATTAAATTGTAATTTTTATGATACTAAAAATATAATTTTACTATTTTAATAACTTATATCTTTATAAATATTAAAAAATTAAATCAAATTTTTATATTTTTAGAAAGGTAAAAGTGAAAATTTTCTAATTATTTTAAAATTTTAAAAATTTTAGAGTGTTGAGCACCTGTGAACCTCCCTAGTATCGACGTGTGTAACATATAAACAATCTCATGCAGGCAGCCACATTAAAGTATATAAATATATGTATACGCTAAACCTATAAATGCAAAAGATTCATTCCCGAAGCTGCATCCCTTCCCTTTCTTTCCATTTTCCTGTTTTTCCTTTTTGGCCCTCTAACTACTTTGCTTCTGCTTTTTAAATCTCCAAGCCAAGTTCCCTTTTTCTCCTTTTACTATTTTTCTGTTTGCTGCTTATTTAGCGTGGCCCCGAATTTTGAGGGTTCCCTTGGAGATCGGTTATATGGTTGATGATCGGTTGCCAAAATCGACTTTTGTTATTGTTTTATTATTGCTAGAAATTTTATTATACATGTACGAACAAGAAAATAACAAATTTAAAATATAAATATTTAAAAATAATATATAATAAATGATAAAATGAATAGTTTAAAATTAATTAATAATAACATATTAATTACACCCCTATGAACTTTCATGACTAAATTAGCAGATAAGTTGAAACTAAAGACTAATAAAAAATTTTATCTTTTTCCAGTTTTCCTTAATTCGATTCAATTTTAGATCTATAAGAAAATTCGGTTCAATTTATTAATTTCAAACCGTTTATAATATCCCCTATTATGCACGAGTCAGTTCAATTTTATCTTTCAAATTCTTTCTAAAATTTTAGATTTTATTCAATTTAGTCCTCAAAATCGAAATTGTCATAACTTTCAATTTTAAGTTTTGATTTCGAAGTCGATCTCCATTTCATCCTTCTACGGCTCTCTATTATCTATATTTATAAAAAATTAATATCAATTTTGAAATTTATGCACTTTAGTCACTATATTCAGAAACTAACAATTATACTTTACAAACTAGTCATTTTTTATTTCTAAGCTTAAAATTTAATAATTTAGTATCAATTTCATCAAGCATTAATCAATGAAAACTTTTAGAAACTTTAACAATTTTACAAATTGATACATAAACTAGCTAAATTAAATTTCCATTACTTAAAAAACATAAAAATTCTAAATAAATAAAAACTAAATTCAGCATACCTAATTTTGACAAAAAGTTCGAGCTTCCAAAACCATTTTTCCTTTCCTTTGTTCGTGAGTTTTGAAGAAGAGAGCATGAAATGTTTATGTTTATTTTAACTTATGTCTTTTATACATTAATCAATAGTTAATTAATCTCATTTAATTTAATTAATCTTTACTTAATTAAGCTAAACGCAATTAACAAATTTGGGTGGAATACAATGGTCACTCACAGCCGTTTGGTGAATTAAAAAGGGTTCAATTATTCAATTGATCTTTTGGTTAGTTATTGTACCTTAATTAACTATTAAATTAACAAAATTAAAGGACCAAATATTAATTAAATTTTATACTAACCTAAAAAATATTAGATAATAATATTTACGGAATAGGGTTTTAAAATCATCGTTTCCAACACTACTAAAAGACGGGCTATTATAGTTTATTTCATTAAAAATAACTTTTAAAAAACAGTTTCAGGAAAATTTGTCAAACATCAAAAAATGTTTTACGAATAATCATCGAAACACCAAAAATATCAACTTGTTCAGAAAATCAATCAATCTTTTAGAAACTATTTTCCAAAAGCTACTTTCAGTGAAATTTGATTCTAAATATTTCTACTCAATTTTTAACACGAAATTTGTGTGTACAATCCTTTTAATAGTAGTCACCATTTATAATAACATTTCATTATAATAGTCAAATTTATTGTAAAATCATTTTTTTATGATTTATTTGTATCTTCCATTATAGCTTTTCATCTATAAAATTAACAACCATAAAGTATAAAGTACAACTTTTTACTATGTTAGTCCCTGTATCAACCTATTATCTCAAAATTTGGTAAAATTAACAATAGCTACATTTTTTTTACTATATTAATTCTCTATAACAATCTATTATTTTAAAATATAGTAAAGTTAGTTGTACTACTAAGTTGTTAATATATTGTTTCAATAAAATATTTAAATTATATATAAACTTATATTAATCATTTTTATTAAATAATAATATTTAACAAAATGAAATTTATGATTGTAAGAATACGATCTAAATGTGACTAATTAATATTATTAAAATATTATAGTTTTTATATTTATATATATATCCTGATTTTGGTAACAATATTTTTTTCTTGCAACTCGGCAAAAATTTTGGACATGACAACTTTGGTAATCAAATATCTAGTCTTCGGGATTTAATCCTATTTTCCTGATTACAAATTTAATTATGTTTTTAGGTGTAGAATTTTTAAATTAATGAATTTGACATCCAATCAAAATAAAAATAAAAAAATTTAAACCAAACGACTATTAAACTGTTGTAAATTAGAATGAATAAATTTTTTTTTTAGAAAATATTGTGTTAGTAAATTTCACTCAAAATTGGATTATACCAACATAATATTAGACATCTATTTATGGCGTAGTTTGCTGCAAATTATTAGACATTAGATAGTAAGGACTGTATATTTCACATTCAGCTAACATGCTAGCTTTAGGCGGTTATGATTCAATTAAATTACGCATATACGATAGTCCACCCAAATAAATTACTATGAAATTACTACAAGAAACTAGTAGCGAATACTATAACTATTAGCTTCTTCTTACCGAAAAAAAATCCCACCCAATAAAAACCCACATTTGAATTTGAAAAGGTATAATAGATACAACCATTTCTCCAATTAATATGTCTGTTCCTTTTTTCCTTTCATGTTTCATATTGTTATACTATATGATGTATTATTTTTGAATTTTTAGTCTTTTAATAATATCGTGGGTGTTTGTTTTTAAAAATGTAATGTGATTTAATATTGTTGATTATATGATATATTATTTAAATGTATTCAAAATTTTATATTAAGTTATTTATTTGAAAATACATAAAACAACGTTTCATTCAGAAAAGGACAAAGTTTGAAGGAAAAAAAGGAGCTCATCATCAAGACAGTCAAATTGCAATAATCGATGGCTTGTCATCTGTGTTTCCTGGAGCAACAACTATGTCACATCAAATAATTAGGCCAACTTGCGATGAAATTATAACTAATGACTAAAGCAACCAACAGTATTGTTGCGAGTAAAAAACCATGTCACTCAACAATAACTCAAATCGAAATATATTTCAAAAATTTCACAACTTTACTATTTAACTATGAATTCTTAACCAGCATTAAATTATGAATTATAATTCGCAATTAGTACAAAACTTGTTATATTTGAAGTGCTTCGCCATTCCTGAATTTCTATAATAAAGAATGCAAAAACTTCAGTAATTTGTGGGTGAGAGTTATCCTTTCTTATTTTTATTTTTTGTTATATGTTCTTAAATCTAAAATTTAAGATTTAATTTTTATATTTTAATAAAAATAGCTAATTCTTAATGCTAAATTTATCTTCTTTCATCTCCACTTTGTTTCTGACCAATCCCTTCTATTAATTTAAATTTAAATAAAAAAAATACTAACCATGTAAGGAAACATAAACTCTTCCAAAACATTAGAAACACAAAACAGAAGCAACAGAAGGGATATTGGCAGATATTTCAAAGGCCATGGGGCCGCCAGCCTTCATCCACTTGCATGGGATTGTGCAATCCAAACGCAGGCTTTTTTATTAAAATAAATTAAAAAAAAAGGAATTATTTATCAAAATAGATTGTCTGTCCAATTATATACGAAAATGGGCTGTTTTGTTCATTCGCGCCTATTTGACAGGTACAAATAATTATTTTATATTAAATTTTTTTTTGTTTTTTAAATAAAATATTATTTTTTTATTTTTATTAAAAATATTTAAATATATATATGGGTAAAAATATGGTTTAACGGGTCAAAATTCGGGTAAAAAGGAATCGAGCCTATCGGATAGGCGCGATTAATCGCGCCTGGTAGATAGGCGCAAATGGACAGCCCGAACAGTGCACCTCCAGCTGCTGCATGCTGCCCACGGCGCTGGCCCTGCTGCCCGAACAGTCCCTCCCTGCAGCCTCTGTAATTTATAAATTTATTCTCAAATTTTTACTTTATGTGAATCGAACCAACTCATTCAAATTCAATAAAAATAATAATTATGTTCAAAAATTCTTATTTCATATTTTTCCGCATTCAATTTACAAAGTCTACCACCATGTAATTATAGTCAGCAATATTTCTAATATTTTTATTTTTTTCTAGATAAGGGCACATCTTTATTACATCAAAAAATAGATAAATAAACCATCAAAATTAAGTCTGATTATTGAAGAAGCATAATATCGACTCACATATTTAAACAAATATCGAGCCCGTAAAGAATGATTATTATTTTTATTTATTTGAAAATCAAGTTAAAATTTATACAAACCTATTTTTTTTAAACTTTAGCATATACATAGAATATGATTGGGACCATAAAAGAAACAATACGATTGGTAACTTTCACCTGCTACAAAATTTAGAATATTGATATTGTATTCACCAAAATTTAGAATATTGATATTGTATTCACCAATTATAGGAGCATAACAAATACTTCATTTATATGCCGTCTAATTAAAAACCTCTAAATTTATTTTAGTAAAAAAACCAGCATCCACCAAATCATTTGATGTGTTCATTTGATAATCGGGGTATATATAGGGGAAAAGGTAAGCTTGTGTGAGCCCCACCACAACCATTTGCGCCTCTGAGGTAGGCACAATCATTTGCGCCTCAAAGAAAGGCTCGATTAGTCGCGCCTCTCAAGTAGGCACAACTTGTATTAGTATTTATACGCTGGTTATATTGACCCGAAAATATTTTTTTAATATTTTTTTAATATAAAAAACAAAAAAAATATTTTTTTAATATAAAATAATCATTCGCGCCTGTCAGATAGGCGCGAATGAAAAAAACACCCCATTTTGGTAAATAATCTGGCTGACAACCTATTTTGGTAAATAAATTTTTTTTAATTTATTTTAATAAAAAACCCCAAACGCATAGCTTCTTTTGTGGAAAAAAAAATTCTTTGATCATAGCTAATTATAATCATCAAACAGTGATTTTGTACCAAATGGGAAAATAGAAGTCAGTAACAGTATATGAACAGGTTGAACAAGAAGTGCGGGCGGGCAATCCATTAGCCGCTGACCTGAGGGCTAGGTCTCTCCGTAGGGCCGAATTTGATTGGGAGAAAGAGCATTGAAACTTGAAATGGGGAGAGGGGCAATAAACAAAAGTTGATAAGGTTAGAAAAAAAGGGAATAGACAATCATGTAGCATCTTGATTAGGAAAATAGCTATGCTTATGCTTCTTTCTATTTAAATGTTTATTTGTTTCTTTTTCCATCTAACCGCTTTATTCTCATTGGTAGGAGACAAAAGCAATCAGAAAACGAGAAACCATACATTCTCAAGTGGAATTATATTAGAGATAGAACCAAACAAAAAACCGTAACACCCACCATTTGCCCATTGGGGACCCTAAAATATAGAAACTAGAGGTTTGTTTGTGCTTTTATTTTATGCATATTTTGAGAGAGATGGATGTGTAAGAGCGCAGTCTCTATGGACTTAAAAGAAGAAATGGCTGCCTTTACTTCTCAGAATGGAGCTGTTGACGTTCTACTTAGAGTATTCTTTTTTGGAACCTGATCTCGAGCTGCCAATATCTGCAAAACCAAACCATGACCCAAATGCATATATATCAACCAACTGTATTCCGCTTTTGGACAAGCACAAGTTGAATGAGTTACTATTTACCACTTCATTTCTGTACATGTATACATATATATAAGCCTAATTGATACATCACCTTCTCTTGCTGCCTTCTAAGCTTAGCATTTTCTTCCTGTAAATGAGCAACTTCAAGCTCCAACTCGCTAGTGTATGCCTGAGACACTCAAACATCAAAGGAACTCATAAAAGAATGTCAAATGAAGCACTTATCACACCAGTAATGTCTAAATTTGCAAAAATAGGTCAGGTGAGGTGTCTGGGAAAGAACAGTGGAAGGGATTCACCTGTTTTCTAGCTCTAGACCGAGCAGCTGACTCTCTGTTCTTCATCATGCGTTTACGCCGCCGATCGTTGGAGTTTTCGCTACTTTCAGGAGCCCTTTTTGTGCAAAAAGAAGGGAAAGCTTCAGGAGAACTGAAACCACGAAAACCAGAATTGTGAGAAGAAGAAAAAGATGGAGCCGCAGGAACACCGGCACGAGCGTTGACCTCTAGGTTTGGCCTTATGGGGTCAGCACTCTCTGTGCATCGGCAGGCCGACCCGAACCCAGATTTTAAGCTCAATATTGTGCCGGGGACAAAAGGGGCAGGTCCTTCAGTAGAAGATGTGTCATTGGAGGAGACACCTGATGTTCTTGGAGTTGGAGGTTCTTTATTGATGGGTGTAGCCAAAAAGTCCAGAAGGATCATGCTTGGAAAGTTCGGGTTCTTGGTTCTGGTGGAGAGGATGGAATCAACAGGGTGGTCACTTAGAGAAGCCAGACTAATATCTTTCCACACTTCCTCCATGGATCTTCTAGCTAACAGGTTATGGATTTTGGGAGATGGTGATGAACAGGGGGTGCAGAGAAGGAGGATTTTTGAAGATGAACACTAGAGCACCAGGTAGCTGCTACTATTACCGTGTAAAACCGGTCAGGCCAACATGAAGATTAAAAAGAGAGGCAAAGAGAATAGGGATACGGAGGAAATCAGACTGAAGAGATGTCACGTCTATTGGCCTGGCCTATATGGTGTGAGCCTTTGAGGCATTCAAAAACAAAATGTACGATGGATAGAGAGCAAATAAATTAACTCCATTGAATATTCCAAAAAAAAAAGGAAAAAAGGTTTTGACTTATAATGTAGAAAGTACTGACTTTTCACAGTGTCCACCGAACCACCCCCGAAAAAAAGAGAGGAAAAAAAAGGAAATCAATAATATAAAGCATCTGGGGAGTGGGAGCATTGAGCAAGTGAGGACTGCTCAAAATCGCCACTTGCCATAAGGCCTTTGCAGAACTTTCGTATGGTCCGGCTGATACAAGATCTTCGGCATTGGTTTCATGTGGCTTTTGGTGGGGGATCCGACTGAGATGCTTTGCTACTTGTTTTTTTCCCTTTTTTGATCTCTTGAATCTCAAAGCCATAAAGCAAGGACCACGTTTGTAAAACATGATGCTTTGAAATCTACATTCCTTTTATTCCTCCATCACCTCCCCTCCCCCCCGGTGTTTTGTTTAATGGATTAATTTACCGCCGATTGAATTTCACTAACTGACCTTCATTTCTCTCATTGAGTCGAAAACCCTCTGCAGCTTTTTCAAAACAAAAAAATGAATTAGTTGGGTTAGCATTCAAGGTGATCCTTGGTACCAGACAACCATACCTACAACTACTTAATGTGGAATTTAAGGAACATCATAAATATTAAAAAATAAAAAAAACTTAGATTTGACAGATAAGTAAAATTATCTTCCCGGTGGTGTATTCTTTTCGTCATATCACTTTGTCTGTGTCGAAAATGTTAAAGTTTGCAGGGCTAACATAAAACTAAGGTATCTTTCCTCTATCCTTAGTTGCGTGACCACTGATAATTGTTACCGGATGCAATACTACGTATCCAATAAAAAATATAAAAGTTTTATCACTTAAAAATAAAAAATTTTATATAAATTTTTAGGTGATAATATGTTATAATATGGTAATGTCACATTCAATGTTTTAATACATGATTGAAATATTAATTATTGATTTAACCAATTTGATCGATTCAACTGGTCGATCAATAATAATTTATTAAAAATTCTTAAAAATCTAAAATAATTAAAATTTATCGACTTTTTTTTCTTGATTTTCAATTTTTATCAAATTCAAGCAGTTTTCGGGTCAATGGGTTCAATCCCTTTATTCGGACCTGTATATCGATCAATTTTTAGTTTGTTTGATGCCATATTGTTCCTGTAACACTGGTCATAATATCAAATCTTGATTGAACAGAATCCAAGTTGAGGGGCTAAAATGGATCTAGTTTTCAAGTTCAAAGATCAATGTGGATAAAAAAAAAGTGTAAATATTAAAGTAGACCTAATTACCAAGTTAAATAGCCAAAAGTTATATTATACCAATCAAAAAAGAAAAAAACAATCATACGTGTATATATACTAATTTCTTATATTGCGTGATACATGAGTTTAATTATCAAATAAAATAGGCATAATGATTTATTGGGCTCTCCAACGTTACAGAAAAGTCATTTTAGCCTTCATTTAATTGTATTTTTGTCTTTTATAGCCATTGAACTTATATTTTTTTGTCAAATCATCCCAAATGGATGGAAATTTAATATTTGTTAACTTTGCTGATGTGGCATACACGTGGATTGCCACATAAATGACATGTCAACATTTAATTAATTTTTAAAGTTTAAAAAATATTATATACTTTTTAAATAATTTCAATGATCTTTAATTTTTAAAAATATTTTTTTATTTTTTTTAAATTTAAAATAATAAAAAATTAATTAAGTGTTAGTGTGCCATCCACGTGTATGCTACGTCAGTAAAATTAATAAACATCAGCTTTTTCATTAATTTTAGGGGTGATTTGACAAAAAAATACAAGCTTAAATGCTAAAAAAGACATAAAATTAAATAGAAGGCTAAAGTGACTTTTTTTATAAAATTGAAAAGTCAAATAAATTATTATGCCGTTAAAATATATTATATTTATTTCTTTAAATTTTAGAATCTTTATAGTTTGTGTTGTAATCAATATAAATTAAGGATAAAATTTAATATTTTAAATAAATTGAAATTAATTACTATTTATAATAATATAATTAAAATCAATAATGATATAGTATTTAAAATTTTAAAAAGAAAAAAAGTTTATTATTTAAAAATATCATATAAAAATATAATGTTAATTTAAAATTAACAATCTTTTATAGTAAAAAAAATTAAATAAGCATTAACAGATACTAATGTTGTTAATTTATTGATTACAAAACGTTTTGGGAAAATTATTAAAATAATATAAAAATAAATAATTTATTACTGAAGATTAAAATTATTTACCAAGATCATATATTTGCTACAGTAAAAAAAATGGGTTTACCAAAGGCCAAATCGAAAGGGTTGGTGGATTGGTGCGGTTTGAGCCTTAAAAATCTTGATTGACATGTCATTTTCAAGTTAAGTGCGCAGGCAAATTGTGTTAAAAATATTGATTAGCGACATCACTTGGCAAATGGGGTGCCCCTCCGGTTTACCAATGACCTTTACAGTTGACATTGATGATGAAGGAAACGAATATTTTACTGATAGCAGCAGGAAATACCAAAGAATATAGGTTTCTGATGATAAATTTTATTGAATCACAAGAACGTTCAATTGCCGCCTACTTTCTGGGACATGATGGGGGATGGATTTAAGTGTGTTGGAATTTATTTAAAGGGAAGAGAGGTTATAAATTATATAAAAAATATTAATCGTGGAATTTTTAATAAATAAAAGCTTCAATAAAAACTAGTGATAATGGCGAATTTTTGTTTTATCATTAATGGTATATATTAGTATCGGTATATTTTAGTGTATCATTTTGAGTTTGATATTTTTAAGTTTTTTTTTATATATTTATAGTTTAATTTTGAATAAATTATATACCATATATACATGTAAATATAAATCAATTGTATTTATATAAATATTCAATAATGCAGTTTAAACATTATATTTGAATTTTAAGTATAACAAAAATAAAAAAGTCAAAACTTAAAACATTAAAATTTTGCATCACGTACCAATACAAATTGATATTGATTAAAACACCAAAATTTTAATTGAAAAGGAATCTAAAGTCCTTGATACCAATTGAGGATGGAAAGGATATATAAAAAGAATATAACACCAACTAGCATCGCTTCTGGTCCCCTTTGATTCTTGACTTCCCTACTTGCAACCTCATTTTTTATGTTTTTGTCCATATTTATCCTTTTATGGTTTCGCTAATAGCCATAGAATAATGGGGAGTAAAGGAACCGGGCCTGGGCCCCTTCAACGTTCCTCTTCCTCTGTGTTGCGTTTTGTAGCTGTTTGATGTTAGGAAGCTCTTCACAGGCGACAGTTATTTCCAATGAGGAGAGATGGTCAAGGTTGTTCTGAGCCCTCGTTGATCTCTGTTAGTTGGCATCGTTTTAACGGCTTTTGGCCCGTCACTTTGTTTGTGCTTATGTTTTTTAGTGGTTGATTTTGTTTTCAAGTTTTCATCAATCAGCTAAAATGGAGGATTTTGGAGTAGATGAATGATCTTTTCATCATTTTTAACTGCTTAGTAGACTTAGTAAGTACCTGTCTATTCAATACATAATAAATAATATTTTTATTTATAAAGTATATAAAATATCAATAGTAAAATATTTTTTAAACTCTCAATCGAAATCAAATCTAATTTAAATATATGTATAATTTATTTAAAAACTACATTAAAAATTTCGACACTCAATTACTTACCTATAAATCTTGCTAAAACCACGTCCACTTTTATATGACATTTTTAATATGATTTTTATTTTTTATTGAAAATACAGAAAAAAAAACTTAATTTTTAATTTTTAATCAAATTTTATGTATTTTTAATGAGAATAGACTAAATTGACAAAAGAATTATAAATATTGAGGGTTAAAAATGTTATTTTAATTTTTTGTTTTGCTTCAGTAGCAAGTTTGACGACAAATTTTAATGAAGAGATTAAGATTTTTAAATAAAAAAAAAGCACAAAAACTTATCTCTCAAGATTAAAGTATAATATATTCAAATCATAGTAAAATGAATAGACTATACTTTAAGTTACTAAACTATTAGTAAGTATACCTTTGATAATTTAACTTCATAAAAGTTACAAAATGTTCACTAGACAATTCAAAACTTTTCATTTAATGCCTTAAGCTATTGGAAAATTTTTATTTTAAGTCACTAGGCTGTTGTGTTTTTTTCTTCTAAAAAGTTTGATTAATGAACACTAAACGATGATTCAATTATTGATATGGTGAATCAATACTTATCAACAAGTATTTGGTTTTTAAAACAATGTAATTTTTTTGGGTGCCGCCATTGTTATTGGCAGAATTTTTGACTTAAAGGTAAATTCTTGAGGGATATATTTGGATAATTTAAATAAGAAATTTATATAGTGTTTTAAGTATATTATTTTTCTAAAAAAATAAAAATTGAAAAAAAATTATATTTATTATATTTATATTTTTAGGAGCTATTTAAATTTAATTTTAAAAGATGAAAAATTTAATAAGCAAATAGAGAAATAGTTTCACCCTTTTTTTATCAAATTTAAAAGGATAATTATTTCATTAAGTACATAAATGCTTTATATAATTATACTTCAGTCTAACACTGTCATTGACGTCACCAACATCTACTATTTATTTATATACATAATTTTTAAAATAGGTGATTTTTATAAATAATCGAAAGTTTTGAGATATTTTTATAGAAAAGCCAGAAAATGGCCACCACTAACAAGCCAGTGAAAAGACATCCCATTAAAATAACAGAAGGTGGTTGAAGTTTCATAGCAGCGTTAAGTGGAGAAGAATGAAATGCACTCAACTACCATCTTTTGTCCGTTTTCAGCCGATTGACTTCCTCGACTAATCCACGAAGTTACACTCCCCTTGCACTTCAATTACCCCCATCTTTCATACCAAGGGACCTTTTCCTTTCTTTCCCCCCACCATGATAGCTAAGAAGGAAATAAATAATAGTTATTGGTAGGTAGGCAATTGTCCATATTACCCAACTCTGTTATTAACTACCTCACGCTCTCTATAAATGCTGTACCTTCACTACTCTCTGATATCCGTGTTTCCGATTTACATTCAATACTATAAAGCTTTGAGCTTTTATTTTTTCTTCTCATCACTTGTTTATTTTTCAGTCTTCTCTTCTCCCTCTCATGGCTTTAGAAACCCCTAACCACACTCAGACGGTAGCAGGATGGGCGGCTTATGATTCCTCCGGTAAAATCGCCCCTTACATCTTCAAACGAAGGTACACTACATATATATGGCATGAATATCATTAGTTAGTTTAATTTCACTCATTACAATCTTTTAGCTACTTTGAGTTATTTACCGTTACTGACCCTGGAAGAGGTGAAAAATATAAACAGGGAAAATGGCGTCAACGATGTGACCATTCAAGTGATGTATTGTGGGGTCTGCCACACTGACCTCCACCATGTTAAGGACGACTGGGGTATCACCATGTATCCTGTTGTTCCTGGGTAAAGCTTCTTGGCCTTCTCTCTTTAATTTTATTCAGGAAGGAGGGTTGTTGATGAATTATTTAAAGCAACAAAATTCTTTAACGATGTTACCAAATAACCCAAAAAAAAAAAATAATTGTGCATATTAAATTTAAATTAATTTTTAAATTAATAATAATGTGAGTGATGCAATAATAATTAACAATATGATAAGTAGTTAAATATTATTTTAAAATATAAAATATATAATCAAACTTGAGAAATAAAAAAGATGAAAAATAAAGAGGGGTTAATATTGCAATATTCTCATCCTTTTTATTAGGCGAGTTTGGGCCTTTGTTGGCCGGCACATTTTTTTTAAAAGAAATATATGTGTGTCGGTCATTTACTGTCGGAAACCCCCAAAATTATTTTTTTAACAGAAAAAATAGTAATGCTGGACATCTAGTCTCTATAATCTAATTTTATTGCTAGTTTCAGGTAATTTAAATAATTGTTTTTGAATCAATGTCATTTATGTAATTAATTATTTTTTTAGGTTATTTGAGTAAAATAGCTTATCTTACCTAATCAACTTTTCTTAAAGCATTATTTATAAATGATAAAAAAATATTTAAAAAGGTTATATATATTTTTTATAATTAAATTTAATTGATAAAGTGGAAACAAAGAAATTAAATTGAACCTGAAATATTTGTGTCCTGAGTAAGGCTTCGAAACAAGAATCAAAATCGAAATTGTTTGATTTGGATAGTCACTGATTTTTAAGGTTTTGTTACCTGCGGGTTTGGCTCAACATATTCGAGTTTGGATATTGAAATTAGAGAAATCCGATTTATGTTTTAGAGTTGAACGAGTTGGGTGGTGAGAGTTTTGAGTATGAAATGATATGTATTGAGAGATTTATGTTACATATATGCAGGCATGAAATAACGGGTGTGATAACCAAGGTTGGAAGCGACGTGAAGAATTTCAAACTAGGGGACAGGGTGGGGGTTGGTTGCTTGGCAGCATCCTGTTTAGAGTGTGAATTCTGTAAAAACTCGCAGGAGAACTACTGCGATCAGATCCAGTTCACCTACAATGGTATTTTCTGGGATGGTACCATTACTTATGGTGGATATTCCGATATGCTAGTTGCAGATCACAGGTCAGAAACTCATCTTTCGCCATATAAATATATAAAATATAGTTTGTTTTTAGCAAAATGACTTGTTTATGGAGCGTAGGCTAAGGTTGGGGATATTTATTTATGCAGGTACGTGGTCCACGTGCCGGATAACCTGCCAATGGATGCAGCAGCCCCACTATTGTGTGCTGGGATAACAGTTTTTAGCCCCATGAAAGATTGCCAACTGCTGGAGTCACCTGGGAAAAAAGTGGGAATAGTTGGCCTGGGGGGTCTGGGTCACGTTGCTGTTAAAATGGCAAAGGCATTTGGTCATCAAGTAACCGTCATCAGCACTTCTCCGTCAAAAGAAAATGAGGCTAAACAGCGTTTGGGCGCTGATTATTTCCTAGTTAGCACAGATGCTAAGCAAATGCAGGTTGGCAACTCTCTAATTTGCTTTTTCGAAGAGGCATTTCATTAGATAAAATCTTTCTGAATCTGTTGGATTAATGTGATATATATATAACAGGGAGGTAAGAGGTCGCTAGATGTTATTTTGGACACTGTCTCAGCTAAACACTCACTCGGACCAATCTTGGAACTGCTCAAAGTAAATGGGACTTTGGTAGTTGTGGGGGCACCCGACAGGCCAATTGAGCTTCCTTCTTTTCCATTAATATTTGGTACGGTCTGACCTTCCAGTGTAAGACTACAATATGAGGAGTGACAAGGACAATGAAATAAACAACGTTTCATGTTTCTTCTTTTACAGGAAAGAGAGCAGTAAAGGGAAGCATGACAGGGGGTATGAAAGAGACGCAAGAAATGATGGATGTGTGTGGGAAGCACAACATCACGTGCGATGTAGAGCTTATCAAGCCAGATAAAATCAACGAAGCTTTGGACCGCCTTGCCAGAAACGATGTCAGATACCGTTTTGTTATCGACATTGCCGGAACCTCTAAGCTTTGAAGATGGAATCAGTGATCCCTTGCATGTTCCTTGGCAATCGATTCATCTATATCTATTTGTTTTACTCTTTACTACAACCAGTTGTTTTATTGGTCGTCATCTTCAATCTTCATTAAGTGGTGGTGTTGTAACATTACATAAATCGAGTTTTTCATCACTTTTTTTTGGTTATTTCGTGTATTAAATTAGAAGAATCATGCTATCTTCTCCTTGAAACGACTCTGCGATGAGCAGAAAAGGGAATTCTGCTTGAGCAATTTTATAATTTCGAGCATAATTAGTATTTTAATAAATTAATAATTAATTTCAATGTTATTGTTAAGACTCAATAATTCTATCATTTGAAGAACCGTCATAAGCTAAGCTATAAAATATATATATTTGGAAATTTTTTATTATTTTGTTGATTTTTTATTTTTATTTTTAATTAAGTTGTCTTAAAACTTTTGAAAATACTCATTGATGTTATTGATTTTTAAAAGTTCTAGACTTAATTGAATAAGCAGCTCTTAAAATATATGGCTTTTTTGAGTTAGGTAGTTAAACTTCTCTTTTTTATCGAACTACTATAATTTCAACAATTGTGAGTGCAATTGTTATCTTCTTTAGAAAAAACACTTAAACCAATCGAGGGTTGACACATAATAAAAAATTAATTTTCCCTTAATTTGACTAGAAAATTGTAAAACAAAAAGAAAAGAAATAAATTAATATTAAATAAAAATTAATTAAAAGTATCATTCTCTCTCTCAATCTTCATCTTCCCATTTAATCTTCCTAGAATTTACTATTCGCTAATGGAAAAGTTTGGTAAACCGATTTGCAGATTAAGATTTATCTATGAAAACATATCATTTCAAAACCTAAAATTTTTAACTCTAAAAAAAAATTTGAAAACCACTCGTCGAGAATTTGAATGATATAAACCTGATTTGCCAAAATCTTATCAGAAACAAAACCAAAAGAAGATAAAGGCCAAAACTGCCACTAAAGTGAAATTTTTTGGTAAAAATATCATGGAAACACTTATACTAAGAGTCAAATTGTATTTTACTCCTCTACTAAAATAAGCAAATTAATCCTTTTACGTTAGATCAAATAGCAAATTGGTCATTCTGTTAAAAATTATATTCATTTCTATTATTAAAAACTTGTTATTGTACATCAACATGATATGCACGTGGCATGCCGCGTGTAACTGTTTAGTCATTCCATCTTCCATGCCAGATTTTAACAATAGAAATGAATGAAAATTTTAACTAAAAGGACTAGTTTACTTTTTGATTTAACATATAAGGACTAACTTGCTCAATTTTTTTAAGTAAAGAAGGCAAAATGTAATTTAACTCATAATATAGAGATCTCTATAATAGTTTTATTGAGTTTTCCTTCAAGGAAATTGATCATTGTGGCAGGTGTAGTATATACATCATGATAGAAAGCAGACGCAAAATAAATTTCCTTTTTTTCTTTTTCAAATTAAGTTTAGGAAATATTTTTTTTGAAAAGTAAATTCATTAATTCATTCAATGAATGAAACCATAAAATTCAGGAAAAAGATAACAAACACTCGTCGTAGATGGTAAAGGATAAGCTTCATTAATACAATAAAGGCTTTAGCCTCATCATCAATAGAACATCATGACACGTTGGCAATTGGCTTTGTCACAAATCAAGCACGGTATATCTAGAGTGATTGCAAGCACTTAATACGATAAGTAAATCAACCTCAGATGATCCAAAGTGGCGTGCAAAAATCAACAAAAGAGTTGAGCATTCACCAAATTAGAGAGGACGACAATAAAATCATACCTAAAATCACTTGTAAAACTAAGGTTACATGCATAAGCAAAACTTAAAAACGTGCTATAAGCGCAGACAAAAACTTTTAAAACTGAAAACTTATTAAATAATAGAAAACCAAACAAAAAACATATAAAACTTAAGATAACACAAGTCCCGGGAGGAAAAAGCTCAATCCAAGAATCCTCTTTTTTCTATAGCAGAACTAAACTGAAGTTTCTTCAGAATGCCCATTCAAACCAAAGCGGATGTATACGGAAGAGTCATAACATAAAAAAACAGTTTTTTTTGTCCACAAAAATAGTTTTTTATGCATCTGTAAATGTAAAACCGCTCAACTTAATTCAGTAACAAAATAAGCAAGAAATCGAAATAGACTCCTGAAATAATTTATTATTCTGAAATACTCGCAAAACAGAAAAAAAAATTAAGAAGCTGATGAAGAGTCACCTACTTTCCAAGAAAAACTATTGGTGACTGATAGAATTTGAGTGAACGATAGACATGACCATCTTTCCACAACTTGTGAACATAACAAATGTACTCACAAAATAGATTTGTAAATTGAAAAGAGAGAAGACATTTGGAATGGATGAGAATAAAAAAAAAAGAGTTAGTAGGAGGGAAAAAAAGGTGGGCTATAGCCAGTTTAGAGATTGACACTGTCGCTGAGCAAAACAAAAAATAAGCAAACGGCTTAGAGAAAAAGAAATTTTTTTTAGGATTTTTCAAAAATGTTTTTGAAAAAGAAATTATAAGAAGAAAAAAAAAAGGAAGACGAGTGGGTGAGCAATTGGGATTTTAATTAATGAAAGATAGGGGAGATTTAATTTAAGTTAATTTAATTTATTTCACATTTTTAGTTGAATTAAGGGAAAATGAATTTTTAATTACATGTCGATTCTTAATTGGATGAAGTGTTTTTTTAACAGTGATAAGGGTTGGGACTTATAATGATTACATAATTATACTTTAGCTGGTTGGTTGAAATAAAAATTTTAAGTACCTAATTTAAAAAATTATATATAATTTTAGAGTTAAACCCCTAAAACTTAGTCACAATATAGATATATAAAAGGAATTATAAATTTAGAATATAATTGGGTGTTTAAAAATAATATATAATAAATAATAAAATTAATAGTTTAAAATTAATTAGTAATAAATAAAAAATAGATTAAATTGTTAATTTGATAAATTTTAAATTAATACCAACACAATCAAAATGGCAACTACAACATCATTTGGAATCACAAAAGAAATTGGCGATTGGGTTTATAAAAATTGAAGCCAGCAAAATATCTGGAAACTTTGATTTACTAAAATAATGATAAGGTGGGCCAAAAACCAACCTAAAATTATGTGGCCTACACTTGATGATCTCGTGTTTGATATCTTAAATCTTTGATTTGTCAATATCCAAATTAATGATGATGGTGATTGGTGAGAAGTGGAAGCAAGAATTAGAGGGCTAAAGCAATCATAGGTTTCAATTATTAGTTAATTATTTGGCCAAAGTTTGTTATCAGTATATTTATTTGTTTTTTATTCCTATCATATTATACTATTAATCGATTTACATCCTATAATTGTACTGGATCCTCTTCAATTTATTTAGTCCTTAAAACTTTTTATACAAATACCAATAATTGTATTCAAGCTTACAGTCCTTAATAAACCCAATTCGGTTTGCATCTTCAATTAGCAAATATATATATATATATATATATATATTTTCCTCTTTGAATTATCTTTATTTTTTAAAATCAACTTCAAATCTCAAACCTATAATTTTTTGCAATGAAATAGAATGGCAGAAGATGGAAAAGGATATAATTTGTAATATTAAATCAAATTCCTAAAAAGAAATATCATTTGTATAATTTTCTATGATGAAAATAATTTTTATTTAATTGCATTCCTTTTTTCTATTTTTTATGAAATGAAAATTTATCTTATTTTCAACAATCAATTAATCAATAACAACACCTATTAATAAAAATTTAAAAATCTATCACATGTGTATGTGTTACGGGATTGCACTTTAATTTAGCAAATTGAACTACGTGACCTTAGGTAGCAAATTTACTCCCAATTTAATTAAGTTAGTCTGAACCCTTGAAATGTGAAAATCTCGATAAAAATTTTCTAAAACATTAAAGTTATACAAAAGCAAGAAGTATAATTTTAAATTAATTAATAATATATGAAATATGTACGATATTAAAATAAAAAAAATTAAATTAAATTATGAATAAAATAAAATTTAAACATGTTAAAAATATTAAATACATTGCAATTATTTATCATAATGCTGTTTTAAATCTTAAATTAATATCGAGTTAACCCATTATGCTAACTTAATAAATAACATTGTCAATATTTAATTTTATCACACCCATGATTTGAATAAAAAAGAAAACTATATTCAATAATAAATATATAGGTAGAGCACCTCATGAAGCCTATGCCAATCAGATGGCAGGCCACCTCGATCATTAAAGTTGCTTATATTTAACCAAGGTAATTTATAAACATTCGCAGCAGATTTCAGATTTTCCCAAAATAGTTTGCGTTCACTGAATTTAGGGCTAACATAAACTAGAGATAAAAGTGACATGAATTTCTTGCTCAGTGTCGCAAAGACGCTCAATAGTGACAACCGATGAGAGGCATAAGAGCTAGATGCCTCATTTATGGTGAATAGTAGCGTGTCACTCCACGCATCAAAAAGGAGTTTATCCACTCATGGTGCTTGGCCCTTTTACAATTACATACCAGAATGATCATTGATTTCAGGTAGGGGAAAGGCTTGGATAACGATCAACCCTCAGTAAGAGGTAGAAAATGAATGCTTCAACGGGAGAGAGAAAAACAAAAGTCAAAATTTGTTGTCACTTGTCACAACAAATATGAACTTTCGAAGGACGTACTTTTAAATAATGTCATTTATGTTTATTTGTTTCGATGCCTTTGCATGGATCACTTTCTGATGTATATGTACAGCTAATGATATCATCAATACCTCTTCGTAATCTTTTTGTATTTTGGAATTAATGATTAGTGGTTTTAAAAATTACACTTGTTAAAATTCTAGAAACCTTCAGCTTGAAACAATAATCAAATAATGCTCGCCATCTTCAAAATAAAGTTTCCAGAAACACGTTATATGTATAAAACATCCGTGCGAGGGACGTTATCGTGCAACAAAAGCTATATATATAACTATTTCTGCCTCTGTTTAAACTGCAACCTTAGCTTCTGTGTTCTTTTTCTTCTTTACTTTTTGCTCCCTTCAAGCCATCAAACTCTGTATATCGGCTAAAGCAACCAATCACAACCTAATGCATTGAAAGCACTGTTTTGGCGAGAAAGTTTTACGTTGAAAGCCGCTTGATGTTCCAGAATATGTCCCGAGGGAAAAATATGATTCAGACGAAGCTAAAATCAGGTCAGTGTTCAATTCCATTTGAAAATCGTAGGATCAGTTGATCTATATCTATATTTTCTTTCTGATCATATGCATTAACATGAATGCAATTTGAGATCAAATCTGGAAAACAAATATTGAAAAAGGGTTCTCTCCCTTTTTCTAATTTTTTTGCTCTTCTTTTATATGTTTTCACATGTTGTTTTAGCTCTCAAGATATATTCTAGGAGATGAAAACTTAATTGGATTTCTGGGTATTGTATGTTATCTCAGGCAGATCAAAGACGGAGCGTGGCGGTGGAAGTTACTTGGAAGAGAAGGCAAACGTCAATGAAGAGTACAAGGAAGTTTTTAGAACAAAGTCTTATCTAGAAACGTGGACAGAAGTTCACGGCCAGTTGGAAAATACTAGCTTTGATAGACTTTCTCCATCATCTTCGATCCCTAATCACCGTATAAATCTTTCCCAGTACCTTCTTCAACCAAAGCAAGAAACGTTAGACAAGATCGAGAGCTTGAATTTTCATCACCTTCTTCTAGACTATTTCGAAGTTGGTTTAGAAGGTAGTAATTTATGTGAATCACTCCTACGAAGCATCCATCAGGCCCGCGTTTATTATCGGAAAATTAGAAGGGTAATAAAGATAAGCAAGCGGATTGATCAAGAATTTTCAGATGACAAATGCATCGTCATATTCAAGGAGCTAGCGGGATTTGCCTTGCTTAAAAATCCATTTTCGATCATTAGTCCAGTTCAGCTCCGGGATTTTCATGAAAGTAACCTGGATTTGTTCCACAAGTTAACATCCAGACGCGAAAAGCTAAAACGGCAAGCAAAATTCAAGAGAATCTCCAAACAGATTGGCAGCATTTGCCTAGTGATTTCTCACACTGCTTTTATAATTGCTTTGCTGGTACTTGCATTCCACGGCATTGTTGATAAGTTAAATTAAAAAGGGGTTGAAAAGTCAAAAATGGTGGGAGGTGCAATTGGCACCGAAAGAAAAAAAATAATTGGCAAGTTGTTTAAAGTTGAAAGGGATAATTGCAATTTTGGTCCCTAATTTTTTAGGCCATTTGCAAGTTAGTCCCTGGACTTCAACTATAAATAGGCCTAACCATTTCTCATTTCAACCATCCCAACCAATCTTTCTCTCTTAGTTTTCTCTCTTCTCCCATTTGAGAATTCTTAAGGAATTCTATTTGTTTGTAATACTTTGGAGATAGTAAAGTTATCATCTGGTGTTAGTGCCCGAGGACGTAGGTATAATTTACCGAACCTCGTTAAAACTCTTGTGTTCTTTCTTGTCCTATTTTTCTTTCAATATTTGAGGGTATAATAGTAGTATTTAATTGTGCTATTAAATTACTATAGAAGGGATATTCTGTCTAAGGAAAGACTTGGTATTTAAGAGATCCATGTGATCCACCTCTCTTTCCTGGAAATTGAACTTTGTGTGATTTTTTAGTACAATAATTTACACGCTTCCGACCCTATTGGAACAACAAGTGGTATCAAGAGCCGAAGGTTAATCGTAGTATGCTCTGTGGTTGCAGTTTAAACTGATCTTCCACATCAGAAAAGATTTTCTTAGGTATATTGAAAGATTATGGAGAAAACGGTCGGTGTAGGAGCTTCAACATCGTCCATGTGGACAAGACCGACAATTGCAAATGCAAGATTGGCCGTGGAGATCTTTGATGGCACGGGCCATTTTGGTATGTGGCAAAGTGAGGTTCTAGATGCCCTTTTTCAGCAGGGTCTAGACATTGCCATTGATGAAGAGAAACCAGATGATGTACAGGAGAAAGATTGGAAGGCGATCAATCGGTTGGCATGTGGCACAATTCGATCATGCCTTTCTCGAGAGCAGAGGTATGCTTTTTCAAAGGAGACTTCTGCAAATAAGTTGTGGGTGGCACTTGAAGAAAAATTTTTGAAGAAAAACAGTCAAAATAAGCTCCACTTGAAGAAAAGACTGTTTCGATTCACATACGTCCCAAGTACCACAATGAATGATCACATCACCAAATTTAATCAGTTAGTCACTGATTTGCTGAATATGGATGAGACATTCAAAGATGAAGATTTGGCTTTGATGCTGTTGGGGTCACTTCCTGAGGAGTTTGAGTTCCTAGAAACTACTCTACTTCATGGCAGGAGTGATATATCTCTGAGCGAAGTCTGTGCGGCCTTATACAGTTATGAACAGAGAAAGAAGGACAAACAGAAAAACTCAATCAGAGATACAGAAGCTTTAGTAGTCCGAGGTCGTTCATACACTCGGAAGAAAACTCAAAAGTGGAGATCAAAGTCAAAGTCCAGACTCGGGAAAGATGAATGTGCCTTTTGTCATGAGAAAGGCCACTGGAAGAAAAATTGTCCAAAGCTGAAGAATAAGGGAAAAGCTGCTGTAGATGCTTGTGTTGCAAAGCATGATACTAGTGACTCTGAACTATCACTGGTTGCATCATCATCGTCGTTCCATTCAGATGAGTGGATATTGGATTCGGGTTGTACCTTTCATATGTCCCCTAACCGGGAGTGGTTCTCTGATTTAGTAGAACTAAATGGAGGAGTTGTTTATATGGGCAATGACAATGCCTGTAAAACTGTTGGGATAGGTTCAATCCAATTAAAGAATAAAGATGGATCAACCAGAGTTCTGACTGATGTTCGGTACGTGCCCAGTTTGAAGAAAAATCTCATCTCATTGGGAGCCTTGGAATCCAATGGTTCAGTTGTTACTATGAGAGATGGGGTTTTGAAAGTGACATCTGGCGCACTTGTGATATTGAAGGGCATCAGGAAAAATAACTTGTATTACTACCAAGGTAGTACAGTTATTGGAGCAGTCGCTGCAGCTTCCGGTAACAAAGAATTGGACTCAATGCAGTTGTGGCATATGAAGTTGGGACATGCCAGCGAAAAATCCTTGCAAATTCTGGCAAAGCAAGGATTGTTGAAAGGTGCAAAGGCTTGCAAATTAAAATTTTGTGAGCACTGTGTTCTGGGAAAGCAAAAGAGAGTGAAATTCGGCACTGCTATCCATAATACAAAAGGTATTTTGGAATATATTTACTCAGATGTGTGGGGGCCTTCCAAAACACCTTCGTTGGGAGGAAAACACTACTTTGTTACTTTTGTTGATGACTTTTCCAGAAGAGTTTGGGTGTATACCATGAAAACTAAAGATGAAGTGCTTGGAGTTTTTCTTAAATGGAAAACTATGATCGAAAACCAGACTGGCAAGAAAATAAGGCGGCTTAGGACGGACAATGGAGGGGAATATAAAAGTGATCCGTTCTTCGATGTGTGCCAAGAGTATGGTATTGCTCGACACTTCACAGTTAGGGATACACCACAACAGAATGGAGTGGCAGAGCGTATGAATCGAACATTGCTGGAGAAAGTTCGATGTATGTTGTCCAATGCTGGGTTGGGCAAGCAATTTTGGGCTGAGGCTGTGACATACGCTGGCCATCTTGTTAATCGTTTGCCATCATCTGCATTAGAAAGAAAAACTCCTATGGAGGTATGGTCTGGAAAACCGGCTACAGATTATGATTCCTTACATGTGTTTGGAACCACTGCATATTACCATGTGAAGGAGTCAAAGTTAGATCCGAGGGCAAAGAAAGCTCTCTTTATGGGAATCACTTCTGGAGTGAAGGGATTTCGTCTTTCGTGCTTAAGCACAAAGAAAATGATCTGTAGCAGAGATGTTACCTTTGATGAATCTGCCACATTGAAAAAGGTAGCAGATAAAGATATTCAGACGAGCAATACTCCACAGCAGGTGGAGTGTACTCCAAAACAGGTGGAGTTTGAGCAGGTGGGGATTTGCCCAGTTAATAAGTCTAATTCTCCAGCCACAATGGAGGAATTAGAGGTTGAAGAGGTTCTGACCCAAGAACCACTAAGTACACCAGAACCAGTTGCAGTTGCAAGGCCACGGAGAGAAATTCGTAAACCTGCTCGATTTACTGATATGGTGGCCTACGCCCTTCCCGTTGTTGATGATATTCCTATCACTTATCAAGAAGCAATGCAAAGCTTAGAAAGTGATAAATGGAAAAGCGCCATGGATGAAGAAATGCAGTCTCTCCGGAAGAACAATACTTGAGAGTTGGCGCAATTACCGAAAGGTAAAAGGGCAATCGGATGCAAGTGGGTATTCGCAAAGAAAGATGGATCTCCTAGCAAGAAGGATATTCGCTACAAGGCAAGATTGGTAGCTAAAGGCTACGCTCAGAAGGAGGGAATTGACTACAATGATGTATTTTCCCCTGTTGTGAAGCATTCCTCCATTAGAATTTTGTTGGCCTTGGTAGCACAGTTGAATTTGGAGCTAGCTCAACTTGATGTTAAGACAGCTTTCTTGCATGGTGAGTTAGAAGAGGAGATCTATATGACTCAGCCAGAAGGATACACAGATGCTGGTGGTAGAAATTGGGTTTGTAAGCTTAACAAATCGCTATATGGATTGAAGCAATCCCCGAGGCAGTGGTACAAGCGATTTGATAGCTTTATGAGAAGGCAGAAGTACACAAGAAGCAAATATGACAATTGTGTATATTTGCAGAAGCTGCATGACGGATCTTTCATTTATCTACTCTTGTATGTTGATGATATGTTAATCGCTTCGAAGAGCCAAAATGAGATAGATAAGCTGAAGGCTCAGTTGAATCAAGAGTTCGAGATGAAAGATCTAGGTGAGGCCAAGAAGATTCTCGGCATGGAGATAAGTAGAGATAGACCGAGAGGCAAGCTCTGTTTAAATCAGAAGCAATATCTGAAAAAGGTATTACAATGTTTTGGTGTAAATGAAAACACAAAACATGTAAGTACCCCACTTGCTTCTCATTTGAAACTTAGTGCTCAATTATCTCCGAAAACTGAAGAAGAAAGAGAATATATGGCAAAAGTCCCATATGCTAATGCAGTTGGGAGTTTGATGTATGCGATGGTGTGTACGAGGCCTGACATTTCACAAGCTGTTGGAGTTGTGAGCAGGTATATGCATGATCCTGGAAAAGGACATTGGCAAGCTGTGAAATGGATTCTACGGTATCTTCGAAAAACCGTAGATGTTGGTTTAATTTTTGAACAGGATGAAGCACTTGGTCAGTTTGTAGTTGGATATGTTGATTCTGACTTTGCTGGTGATTTAGATAAACGTCGTTCAACTACGGGGTATCTGTTTACTCTTGCGAAAGCCCCAGTGAGTTGGAAGTCTACCTTACAGTCTACAGTAGCTGTGTCTACTACAGAGGCAGAATATATGGCAGTTACAGAAGCTGTTAAGGAGGCTATTTGGCTTAATGGATTATTGAAAGATTTGGGAGTTGTTCAAAGTCACATTAGTCTATATTGTGACAGTCAAAGCGCTATTCATTTAGCGAAAAATCAAGTCTATCATTCAAGAACCAAGCATATCGACGTAAGATATCACTTTGTGCGGGAAGTCTTTGAAAAAGGAAAAATTCTACTTGAGAAGATTCCGACAACAGATAATCCCGCAGATATGATGACCAAGGTGGTAACAACAATCAAGTTTAATCATTGTTTGAACTTGATTAACATCCTGAGAATTTGAGCACCTTTAGGTGTATGACGCTCGAGAGCGCATTTGGAGGCACTACAAAAGATAGCTTTATCGAATTTGGGGAGTTGAAGGAAGTGTGTGAAGATGTGATTATCCTAATCAAATCTTCAAGGTGGAGATTGTTGATAAGTTAAATTAAAAAGGGGTTGAAAAGTCAAAAATGGTGGGAGGTGCAATTGGCACCGAAAGAAAAAAAATAATTGGCAAGTTGTTTAAAGTTGAAAGGGATAATTGCAATTTTGGTCCCTAATTTTTTAGGCCATTTGCAAGTTAGTCCCTGGACTTCAACTATAAATAGGCCTAACCATTTCTCATTTCAACCATCCCAACCAATCTTTCTCTCTTAGTTTTCTCTCTTCTCCCATTTGAGAATTCTTAAGGAATTCTATTTGTTTGTAATACTTTGGAGATAGTAAAGTTATCATCTGGTGTTAGTGCCCGAGGACGTAGGTATAATTTACCGAACCTCGTTAAAACTCTTGTGTTCTTTCTTGTCCTATTTTTCTTTCAATATTTGAGGGTATAATAGTAGTATTTAATTGTGCTATTAAATTACTATAGAAGGGATATTCTGTCTAAGGAAAGACTTGGTATTTAAGAGATCCATGTGATCCACCTCTCTTTCCTGGGAATTGAACTTTGTGTGATTTTTTAGTACAATAATTTACACGCTTCCGACCCTATTGGAACAACAGGCATGATTGGGATTATAGCAGCACCAGGGCTTGCAGCCTGCTTCTTTGGCATGAGGTTGAAGAAGAAGAAGAAGAAAAGCAGGTCACAATCTAATTATCAGCAAGGGCCTGAAAGACTTAGTGCGCAGCTTGATATCTCGGCGAAAGGGGTTTACATTTTGATGAACGATTTCGATACCATAAGTAGACTGGTATGGAGACTACACGATGAGATAGAACACCGTAAAGCTATAGCTGATATGTGCATTAGAAATGGGAAAATGGAGGTACTGAAGGAGGTGGTAAGAGAATTATGTATGCACGATTCAAGCTTCTTGGAGCAGCTGAAAGAGCTAGAGGAACACACTAAATTATGTTTTCACACAATTAACAGATCGAGAAAGCTGGTTATACAAGAAATAGTTGATGCGCAACCATTGTATTAGAGAGCAATATGAGAAATCTCTTTTTCTTTTTCTTTTTTTTTCTTTGCTTGTAGAGCATAGTGCCACTTCGATTGTTCCTGGGTTAAAGAAATGCTGAAATTGTTTGTCTTTTGTAAATATGCAGGAGCCGTCTACAATTATGCCTATGGCTAGATGCTAGTTTTGCATCATGAAGTTTACAGGGTTTAACAAGTTCGTTTTCCTTTTGCTTTTGTAAGAATAACAACATATGCATGTCATGGAGATGTTGGTAAAACCATTTTAGTTGTCTTTAAATTACCCAGTTGAAGAAATACAAAAAAGGAAGCAGTGATCTGATCTCTTTTGGAAATATACCGCCGTTTTTGTTTTGTATGTTCCGTAAGTGATCTCTCGTTGTAGTGTTCCAGAAGACTGGAATTCTTGTTGGGGCCCAAAATCATTCCAAAATCAAAACTACTTCGTAGATTAGACAGCCTAGACTACTCGGCCCAATAATGCTATAGGCTAATCGAAAGGAAAATGTGTATGGTCTAATTTAACAACTGCTTCTGTTTTGACTGAGCCAATAATTCTTTTTTATTGTCGAGATTGTGAACTCGTGTATCTAATTTGATTAGTTAAGATTTAGATGTTTATGAGTATTTTAGAGCATATTTCAATAGGCTTCTAAATATTAAATAATAAAATCTTTTTAGTTGTTCACATTTAGCCTCTCAATAACCAAATTTCAGATTTTAAAATAAATTATTTCTTAAGGTAATTATTTAAAGTCTCTTGTTAATAAGAGTTTAATAAAAAAATATATATATTTTTTAATTCAGTGATTAATTCTTTTTTATGAGTATTCTTTAAATAAATAAATGATTAGTTATAAAATATAATAGATTCACATGAGTGAAGATCAAACCTAAAACTACATTTGAGCATTATTTGTTATAGACATTTGACAAAAAGAATCAAAGTCGTAATGTATTAACCATTTAAAAGCATATTTAACTCTATTTATGGATTATTAATTTATAATAATAAGAGTTTGCAAATGTTATCTCAATTCAATTTCAAAACTTTGTTGTTATTTTTTAAAATAAAGAAGAAAATTAATCATTAAATGACAAAATACATAAATTTGAAATGCAAATTACGTGTTCCTACCGGTTCTCTTCGACGGTATGCGAACCACAAAACAAACACTAGACATGTTTTTCAAATTTATTGGCTTGACTGATCACACTCTTATAAATTCCTTCATGCCTGGGTTTAAACTCCAAATTGGCTTCAAAATTCACCTGACTACTCTGCAGTCTAGCCTGATCTCTTGCCCGCCGGCGAGGCTACTCATTTTGATCATGGACTCCACGAAAGCCTTCTCAAATGCCTTTTGTGAGTTTGCAAATTTAGAGACGAGTGCCTTGGTTTTTGGGGTGGTGAGCAAAGCTTGATCCGAAGAGAAGATACTGTTCCCTTGAAGAAGCAGCTTGTAGTATGCGTTGTCAAATATTAAGTTGGATGAATCCAGGGGGGAACCTGCGTTTTTCACCTTGTTGTGTGCCGGACACACGCTCCTTAACTTGGAGGCAAATGATGGATTCATGGTCGGATCCACGTCGAGGGTGGCGTTGAAATTGTGGATCCTGTTCTGGAAGGAAGAGCAGTGGGAAAACCCCAGAGTGTGTCCACCTGGATACACAATGTTTTTTACTTGTTACACATGGGAATCCACCACAAAAAAATGAATTTGAATGATGAAAATTGAAGCAATATTTTCTCTGCTTATTAAGCCATGGGGATACAAATACCTGAGAGAGCAACTAGATCTTTAATGGAGAGACCTCTCTGAGCAAAGTTCTGTTTTAGCTGTGATATATTAAAAGTGGGAGCTGGTAACTGCCTGGTCTCGCTTGCCAAGGATATTCTTCCATCCTTCCTTCCTTTGGGCACCTCCCAACTGGGACCGCCAGACTAATATATATATAGATAGATAGATAGGTGACACCAAACAAGTGAAAACAAAGCAGTTGGTTACGTGGATTTAGTGGGGGAACATGTGGGCAGCTCAGCTGCTATATAACTTGGTAAGAAATAATAAGCAATGTATGTTATGTTTTGTTAATGCTATGTTACTAACCATAGCAACCGCGTCTCTGGCCGCCAGGGCCAAGATATCAGCACAAGACACGATGCCCGGACATTTAGATTCCAACGCTTTTTTCGCATTGTCAATCACATAAAATGCATGCAATGAAATGTTAGGTGGTCCATCTTTCTCTGCCTTGTTCTTCCCTTTCGAGTTCAGCAACACAGAAGCATCGCAGCCCTTAAATCAAAACAAGACATAAATTAGCTAGTACATGATATGTCTGAACAATTTTGTTACTTCTTTTCTAGCAAAATTCTGGTAATATATTAAATTTTATACTCTGATAAAGCAATCATGAAAGTGCATCCGGAGTAGCGCGGCGGGAACGGTTTTGTCATTCGACATCGCTTTCTGGACTGCACTCCTAACGATAGACTCGAGCTGAGGGCACGTGTGATCATAGCAGTTTGAGCTCAGTGCCTGGGCGGGAGATGAAAATGGAAACACGAGAAAGGCGAAAGCAAGTGCAACGATGGCTTCCATGGTTTGAGACAAATGGATTTCACAACTACTAATGCAAGTATGAAAGAGAGGGATTTGGAGTGTGTTATTTATAACAACGCAAAGAAGAGTATAAATTGGAGTTGTTACTAATCAGTAGTGGTTGTTAGCATATTTGGTGATCAAGAACTCTTTTTTAGTGGAGTAGTATTGAAGCATGTCGTAAAGCGACGAGCCTATCAAATTGGCCTTCATTAAAAAATAATATAAACCTTAAAATTGTGGTGGAGTTTTGCATGTTGACCTAATGCAATGTAATCATTACCTTTCATGAAAACGTTAAAACCGGCAGAGCAGAATCTAACGTAATCAGAAACAAAAGCATATTAACAGGACTGATTTTGAAAGAAAAAAGGAGCTTGGTGATTGCCTGATTAGGACTTAAGCAAGGCATTTCCGTTACCCCCCTACACAGCTTACAAAAGGTAAAGCGGTTGGAAGATTTTGAACAAATAAATGAAGTCGTTGTTTTAACGCAAAGCTTAGGTTCAGGAAACCGTTTGTGAGTCATTTTCAACATTCTAGCAATTAAAAGAACAATCCAGCCAGTTTCAACCTCCTCAAAGCCACCTACAATTTATGTATAATTTTATTCAATGGTCCCTTTCCTTGATATATATTATATTAATGAGAAGCGAGTTAAAATATTGATGGTGCCATCCGTATTTGGGGGCTGTCTTCAGAGGCGGAGCTAAATGGTGGCCAAAATTTTGGGAAAATCTCATTCTTTCCCTTGAAAATTTTTAATTAAGCCCCCCATAATTTGGTCCAAGATCCGCTGTCTTCGTCCTATATCAACTCTGGTTAAATGCCAGCAATTACCCACCCACCATGCCTCATGTCCTTTTGCAGAATATATTTTGTAGTTAGGACTGATGAATTGCCATATGAAAGCCCTTTAACAGAGATTCGATGCATCAAGTAACTTATTTGTCAAATTCATGGCAGGTTAATATCGCCTGAACCTGTCTCTGTCTGTTCAAGTTCAGGGAAACTCTGGTCTTTGTTTTTTATTCCATTAAAAAGAGAGTATATTTCGGCGGAACCTGGCAAAGGCGGTGAGTAAAATGAACCAAGCTTTGTTGGTTGATTTGTTACATTCGAAATGGAAAATGTAAAAGTAGAATGAATCATAAACACATTAATATGTGAAATCAAAATTTACAAAATGGTGAAGCTGCAATGTTTTGCTTGGGCTTCTTATTGACAGTTAATTACGATCACTTAAAATAGTTTTAAACTTGGTTCCAATTTCGTATATGAAAAGCATAAAAAGGTAATGTAAGAGTTCAAGGATTCATTCACTTCATCTCATACGATATGGCGGGCAGCTTTTGTAAAATAGTAAGCACACCTCTGCCGGAAACTAAACCCCAAACCCTGAACTTTAAATACTAATCTTAGAATTGTAGTTTGCTAGAGAAAGTCTGGCCAAAACCCCAATTTGCAGGCACGATGTCAGGAAATAGACGAGTCACACCATCAGTAGTGGTGACCCTGAACGACAATGATTGGCCATTGAGATAGGCATTGGATTGCCAGTTAGCTCCCCAGTTCCTTGACATTGCCATCCACCCAGTTTTGGAGCCCTTGATGGACACAGACTGGATAGATCCTGCGCCACCAACATTGCTAATCATAACAAGCTCGAAATAGTCTCTTCCATTGATCGTGAACCTCACTCCACCATGCTTCTTGCAAGGAACCCTGTATTGTAAGAAGGCCAAGACGTTTAATAAAGAGTAATGAAAAATAATGAGGGCAAGGAAATGTTATGGAGAACGCTACCTTTGGAACAAAACGGGCACAATTCCGCCTCTGTAGATACCAATCTTTTCCCAGGCAGGCTGAGCCATGTCGAAGTGCTGGAGGGGTGGATTGCACCAGCCTCCGGCATTGTTTGGGAGAGCAAAGTTAGGAGGACAAAAGTTTGTTGCTGTAATGGTCACGGATGTTCCTTTTATGCACCATCTGGGATCTGTCTGATAGTCACACATGATCTTATAGCATTGTCCGCATGAAGCTCCATTATTGAACAAGGCAGTACTTAAAGCAGCAGTCCTTGTTCCATAGCCAGTCGAATACAAGTTCCCATACCCACAAGCTCCCCCTTTTGTCAATAAATCCAATCCATATTAAATGTGATGAAAATTGAAAAAGAAATGCATTAGTAATCAATAAATAAAAAGGTCACTAACCCATAGTTCCCGAAGCATCGCCGCCTCCATAAAATGTGGCATGAGCTTTAGTCCAGCCAGAAGCCGTGAAGGCATGCACGGTGCTAGCAAGAGAGCAGAATCCAAGTAAGATGGCTAATGCAACAACGATTTTTGCCATTTCTTGGAAGTTCAAAGGCAATAAATGTTGGAGAAGAAAGAAGAAGAACAAGATTGGTAAGGAAGTACTAATGGGAATGAATGTATTTACATTTACTGGCATTTCCAAGAAGAAGAATGGGGGGTGTTTAAATAAGGGTCTCCCATGCAACAGCCTCACATGTGATCCCTGCAAGTAGAGAAGAAATGAACAACCGATTCATTTTAAGCAATTTTTTTCTTTTTAAAAAAATGAATTATCCCTGCAGAGGCTCCAGATTTCTGAGTCTCATTCAATTATTCCCACGTTCTCTCTCTCACCCACATGCTATCTCCCTACAGAAGAGCCGTGAATGGATCGAAAACCATAAGTCCCAATTGTTGTTTTATGGGATTTCTTTTATTCAACATTTGTTTCCATTTGAAGATAAAAACGACACCTCCACTTGCTGCTTTTATTTTTGCAATAGAATATTTCAATCAGATCAGAGCATACATACAAGTTCACATGCTCGTTTGTTTGACCCATAGCACCATTTTATGGCACATGATTCCTTTTTACATTACCTCTTGTAGGTTCAACAAATTTATCCATACAAATATGATTGATGTGACTTTGTAAAAAAATCAATTGGAATTTGAGATGTTAAAATGAAACCCTTACTAGTCCAAGCAAAAGCTTCAATTGTAAGTCCAGTCATATACTTTCACCAACAGCAAATTGAATGGCTACAACCTAAATATATTAATATCCCAATCCTAATAACTATTTACTAATATTTCACATAATCTTTTTTATTGTAAATAATTAATTTTACTTATTAATTGAATATTATTACTGTTGTAGCAATTAGCTTCCAAGTTTTTGTTTTTTTTTTCTTTAAATTCATCACTCAAATTGAAATATTAAAAATAATTCCGTGCCTATAAGGTTTAATGAAAAATAAAATCTATTATCCCTGGTTTTCAGTAGTACGCAATTATCCCTAAGGTTTATTTATTAAATTAATTCTAAATAAAATAACAACTTTAATTTTTTATTAGTCAATTATTTTTTTATCTTTTTTTATCTTCCATCTTTATTTTCAATAATTTTAATTAAATTAATAAAATTTAATTAGTTATAAAAGTAGTTTAATTATTATTAAATTAAATTATAAATTGTATTATATTTTAATATAATCATGTGTTAAGTATAATGTATTATTCAATTAATATAATTTATATTTTTTTAAGAAGTTACACGTGTAATCACAATTACAATTATAACTGGTGCATTTGAATATATATAAATAGAATTAATCATTATAAAGCATGATTAGATTGATAATCAAAACATATGCAAAGTCTATATACAGTGCAACATAAACCAAGTACAATCACAACTATAATCAAAATTAATCATTATAGAGCATGAATCTATACAAAGTCCATATATAGTGAAACATAAATTAAAATAAATATAAACTAAGAACTCATACATAATTTACACAGAGTAAGACTCGAATCTGGGATCTTAAAATTCGTAAGACTAAACATCACCATTAAGCTAAGGCCTATGAGGGAGATTGACTCCGTCAGAAAGAGTCTATACAAAGTGTTGTCTGTTGGGAGCCAATAAGCCCTTCAACAAGTTGACATTGTCTTCTGTTGCAATTTTGACTCCTAACTCTAATGAGAGCCTAGGTGCTTGAAGAGGTGAAGGGTTCACATAGTGGGAGCACCTTATCAGGTGCCTGGTAAGGCAGACTATGCGGGCATGTTACAAGGCTAAACTTTAGCCTAACAAACCACATGACTACCTTAGATAATGAATTTTTGCCTAAGTTAGTCTAAAACTTCAAAAACTAAGAATTTTGAAGAAAATTATCCAAGGCATTGGTTTATAAAAGCAACTAAGCAAAACAAGTGAGACAATAAAAAAGTTGAGCTCCCCCGCATCCAATTGTTCAAATTCTGAATGAATGAATACAAATAAAAAGGAAGGCCTTTATTTATAGTGTAGCTCTGCTACATCTAACAAAATAGATTAAATTATGTTAGGATCGTCCCGATTAAGCAACGAACAAGTAAAAATAGTAGAAGAAATTGAGAAGATGAACACACAAATTTAACGTGGAAAAACCCCTCAAAAGAGGATAAAAAACCACGGGCAAAGATAATTTTACTATAATGGCAAAAGAATGAAGAGTACAAAAGATGGAGATAAAAACTAAACCCCGAAAACCCGAAAAACAAAGAACCCTCAAACGTAAACACAAAATTCTCTGAATGTGTTATGAGTTCTAATCTAATGGGTGTCTATTTTTTCTAAGATTGTAAAGGAGCCTATTTATAGGCTAAATTAGTAAGCCAAATAAACTATACTAATAAATGCTAAATATATTATACTAATAAATACTAAATCTTCTAGAAAGAAAATATATTTTTGTTTAACTTGACTTGCAAGCAATCTCTTAGAATTTGGGTCACACAATTCTAACAATCTCCACCTTGACACGAATTCTTTCAATGCCATCTTTGCCAAAACCCACCACGGGCCTATCTTGAACTATGCAGGGAATTAACTGAGTCGAATCTATGCTTAGAAGCTGGAAGACTTCTAGCCTTCGACTTGTGCACTGCCAAATCAAAACTAACCCGGGTCTGATTTTCACGAATACAGTGCTCTAACTTTTCAAAACCTGCATCCAAAAGAGAACCTCTCTTCAACGAAACGGTCATACCTTTTTCCCTCCTATGACCAAGTTGCCTCCGCTTCAAATGAGTTGACTTTGACTCCGTAACGGACGAGGGACATCCGATTTCACCGGTCACTGTAGAACCTTCCAGAATATAAAGACTGCCGGTTCTTTTACCTTTTAACAAAACGAGAGCTCCACGAGATACTTTAATGTTGCTCGACTCGATGTTGATTCTGCATCCTTTCAAGTCTAAAATACTCAAGGAGATGAGATTCTTTCGTAAATCAGGTACATACCTGACATCTGAGAGTGTCCTAATCGTCCCATCGTGTATCCTAATTTTAACAGTACCAATACCGATTATTTTACTAGATGAATCGTTTCCCATGTGCACAACTCCACCTTCAACTGAACTGTATGTGGAGAACCATTCTCTATTGGGACACATGTGGAAAGAACATCCTGAATCTAGGATCCACTCAGACGTAAGCTTGGAGTTATCGCTCGTTGACACTAACAAGAAATCATCACCGCCTTCATCGACCAAATTAGCACCAGCTACATCTTCCTCGTTACTCTCAGCAGCTCTTTTATTTCGCAGTTTATAACAATCTGCTTTGACGTGACCTAACTTTTTGCAATAGCGACACCTTTTGTCTCGTTTCTTTGATGCTACCAAAACGGAAGCTTGTCTATCTGCTTTGCTATTCAAATCAAACTCATTTTTGAGTTTGTCTCTACTCAACAAATGACCCTTCACATCTTCGAACGAGAGTTTGTCTCTGCCATAAATCAGGGTCTCCCTGAAAGACTTGTATGAAGAGGGTAAAGAGCACAATAATAGCATAGCTTGATCTTCATCGTCAATATGAACCTCAACGTTCTTTAAATCATTTAAAAGAGTAATGAATTGACTGATGTGATCTTTAAGAAGCTCACCTTCGTTCATGCGAAACGTAAATAGACGTTGTTTCAACACTAAACGGTTAGCCAGAGACTTAGTCGCATAAAGAGTTTCTAACCTTTTCCACAAGGCGAATGAGGTCTTCTCCATCAATACCTCCTGCAATACTGTATTCGCGAGGCACAACTGGATTGCAGACAAGGCCTTTTCATCAAGCTCTTCCCATTCTGTTTGATTTAGATTCTCAGGCTTTTTCCCTGTAACAACCTTTTTCAAGCCATTTTGAACTAGAATTGCCATCATCCGAACTTGCCACAGATTGAAATTTGTCTCACCATCGAACTTCTCAATTTCAAACCTTGTTGCTGCCATCTCTGACCGGGCTGATCTATGAAAGTTAAACTAGCTCTGATACCACTTGTTAGGATCGTCCCGATTAAGCAACGAACAAGTAAAAATAGTAGAAGAAATTGAGAAGATGAATACACAAATTTAACGTGGAAAAACCCCTCAAAAGAGGATAAAAAACCACGGGCAAAGATAATTTTACTATAATGGCAAAAGAATGAAGAGTACAAAAGATGGAGATAAAAACTAAACCCCGAAAACCCGAAAAACAAAGAACCCTCAAACGTAAACACAAAATTCTCTGAATGTGTTATGAGTTCTAATCTAATGGGTGTCTATTTTTCTAAGATTGTAAAGGAGCCTATTTATAGGCTAAATTAGTAAGCCAAATAAACTATACTAATAAATGCTAAATATATTATACTAATAAATACTAAATCTTCTAGAAAGAAAATATATTTTTGTTTAACTTGACTTGCAAGCAATCTCTTAGAATTTGGGTCACACAATTCTAACAAATTACATCAACAGTTGAGATTAAAACCTATTTATAAGATAAGGTTCTAAGAAATTTAAACTCTATAGAACATTATTTTTAAGACTACAAGTCTTCATAGCTGATATATAATTTTAAAATTAATTTTTAAAATGGAGAATAAAAAAGTTAAAATTTTAACTTTTACTTTTCAGTTTAAATTTAAATTACAATAATTTATTTTAGGGATAACATGATATTTGGCTCTTGAACTTGGTAACTAGTTCTACTTTAATATTTGTACATTTTTTTTGGTAATATTGGTATTTAAACTTGGCAACTAAATCAATTTTGGTCCTTAAACTTGAATTTCGACAAGATTTGATGATGTAGTTAGTGTTACTTGGACAAAATTGAATTGGTCAGTCGAACCAATTGGACAAAGAATTGACTATATATCAATCCGAACAAAGGAGCTAAACCGATTGAATAAAAAATTACTCAAAAATAGTAAAAATCAAAATTGAGACAAAAATTAGAATTTGAATAGGCAAAAATGGTTTAATAATTTTTTTTATTTTTTAAATCTTGTATGAAATTTTAATTAGTTAATTATTGTTGGTCATCTGGTTGAACCGATCAAGTCAATTGAACCAGAAACTGGTGGTCTAACCAATTTAACCATCAGTTGGGTTATTAGCACAATCTCAGAGTGTCATGTGATCAACTTTATATATTTTTCAAGTTCAGAAAACAAAATGAATCTAGTTGTCAAGTTAAGATACCGAAATGGACCAAAAAAAGCACAAGTGAAGTGGATCTAATTATCAAGTTCATGGGCCAAAAATTATATTGTGTGACATCCCTAACAATTCCCAACAACTGAACAGTGTCAATTTGGGTTGACATGTGTTTGAAATTTTCAAAGTAAACAAAAATAGAAATATTAATATTACTGAAGAAGGTAATTGGGTATTATAGGAAATTAAAATTTGAATTTAGGGAAATTAATTTAAGGAATGGACTAAATTGAAAAAGTGTAAGAAGTGTTAAGAAATGGCTAGGTTAAATAAATGAGAAGAAGAGCAAGGATTTGGAGTGTAATTTGGCCATGAAAGTACATAGAAATGTGGATGAGATTAATGATGAATAGGAACCATTCGATTGTAATGACGATGATTAAATTTTATTTTAATTAAATATTATTAATTACATATAAAAAGAGTTGATAGACTTTTTGTTGGAAGGATGTAGAAAACCAAAGTCAATCATCATCTTTTTCTGTTATCTCCTCCACACCCCCATTTTCCTCAAGCCTTCATTTCTTTCATTTTAGTCCCTCCGCCATTTTCAACTCTTTCAAAGCTTTAAACTCCAAAATTCCTTCATAAATTTTTAATGAAATCATAAAAGCAACTTTACGACAAGTTAAGTTTTATATGGAGCTAGCTAGAATATATACTTAATATAATGACCCAAATTTTACGATTATCGGGAAAGTGAATTTTCGGGTCTCCTTTTCTGAAAAATGGATTCGTAAATATTTATTAAAAATATTTACGAAGTCAATTGAGTGGTTAATTAGACTTTAATTAAGTAAATTTAGCTTAATTAAGAGTAATTAGTGGAAATAATTAAATTGAATTAAGTGTGAAAGTTTAATTATAAATTAAAGAAAAGTTAAAGGGACCAAATAGGAAAATATATCAAGTCCCATAAATGAGGCGGCAAATGTGGATAGAAATCTTAGATTTTTTTTCATGAATGTATTATTTAATAAGACTATATTATTATTTTGTTATATTGTAATTTATATTAATGATATTATAATATTATTTTAACAATTGTATGGTAATTATAAAAATATGTGTAATAAATTAAATACATACACTTGTAATACAACTAAATAATTACTTAAAATATAAGAAATTGTTATTATATTATATTATATTATATTATATTATATTATATTATATTATAAGTAAAGAAACATAAGAAAGAGAATGAAATTGAAACGAAAAAGAGAAGAAACAGGGGAGAAAGAAAGAAAGAAAAAGAAAAAAGAAAATTTAGGGTTTCAAGGTTCAAAGTTAATTTGGTAAGTCAATTTAATCCCTTTTCTTGTAAATTTTGAGTTTATGGAATCTTAGAGATGAATACTACTTGATTTAAGTGAAAATTTTGAAAGTTGTTAGATTTCTAGATATTGTTCTTTTTGAATAAAAAGATGAATTAGGGGCTAAATTGATAGAAATTCAAGTTAGAAATGAAATAAGGATTGAATTGTAAAGTGATTCATAAGTTTTATGCTTTAAGGACTAAATTGAAAGAATTTCGAAATTATGATTTTATGATGAAAAATAGATAATTATGTCTAATTTTGGTTAAAAATTGAGTAGAAATAAAGTATGAATTAAGATAGAAAAGTAAGTGAACTTAGTTAGGATTAAATTGAAATTAAAAGTAGAAAATCAACATTTTGCACTAAGACTATTTTGGACAGCAGCAGTAGTCTAAGTTTGAAAATCACCAAAAATTGTAGAATTGAATTAGAGGATGAATAAAATATGGAATTAAATCTTATTGAGTTTAGTTTCTTATAGAAGAAACGGTATAAGCAATTGAATTGTAAATTATGAGATATAATGAATTTTGTGAGACAAGGTCAGAATGAATTCGGGTTCTCCTGTTCTGACTTTGGAAAATCACCAAAAATTGGAGAAAAATAATTATAGGCTTAAAGTTATATGTTTAGAATCCCTAATGAGTCTATTTTCAGGAGAAATCAACGGGATTATTATCCGAGTTCTGTACTGTGAGATAATTAATTTTTAGTGAAGAAGGGTCGAAACTGTCAGACAGCAGAATAGGGGTGAATTTAAAGAATAAACTGTACTTAATGGCTAAACCAAAAATTCTGAAAATTTTATGGTAAGAAGATTTGTGAGTCTAGTTTCAGAAAAAATTAGCGGATCTTAATTCAAAATTCTGTAACTCAAGATATAAATTAGTAATGTATTAATGATTATGAATTGTATTAATTTCGTAGTCAATGTGGTACCGGAAATCTCGGCTAAGAAAGGACAAGACAAAGTCAACGGGAGTTAGCTCAAAAATTACAGTTTGTATTTCTATAACCCGAACTTAATATTTAATTATTGAATTTATTATTTATTATGTATGGTAGGTGCATTGATTAAATTATTTGAAATAAAATGAATATTGATTGAAATTGAAGGGTGAATTTAATTAATAATTGTTGTATTTTAATTGAATGTTATGGTAAATAATTAAAGTATGAATTATTGGTATGGTGTTTTTATTGAAATGATTTGATTTGAAAATGTGGTGAAATAATTATGAACATGTGTTTATTGTGGAATTTAATTATATGAAAATGAAAAGTGAATTGAATTGTATTAAATTATGAATTAATGTGAATAATTGAGATATATATATTGAATTGAATGAAAATGTATGAGATTGTGAAAATGTGTGAATATATGTAATTATTGGAATGGTATATTAAGGAAAGAATTATTGAATTAAGAAAGTGAATTATAATTGATACTGAACTAAGATAGAAATTATATTGAAAAGTGAATTAAATACCTTATTAACTAGTCGGGCTAGTCGGATATAGTTGGCATGCCATAAGATATGGAAGATGTAACACCCTAACCCGTTTCAGTCGTCGAAACAGGGTTACAGAGTGTTACAAGTTACCAGTACATACAAAACATTTACAGATTAATCAAAACATTACTATTCACTTTCTGAGATCATATATATATAACAACCTTTATTTGGGCCTTCGAAGCTCAACATGAACATTAAAATCAAGTCGGAACTCAACTGATTTCTCATAAAATTTTTCGCTTAATCATAAAACATTCATATTTAAAGCTAGATCATATCTTTATAAAATACCACATTTCAGATGCGCAGAATAAAATACTTGCCTTAGACATTTCAATCCAACTTCATAACCAACAAGCATCATATTGAAACTAGTCATATATATACATGTCATGATATGTATCATTCTGATACTGTTTTCTTATAAACATATATCATTTATTTTCCTCCTCCTCCTCTCCATTCCACATCCTTAATGTATATAACATTCTTGTAAGTACGATTTCACAATTTACTTATTAATGCTCACATCAAACTGTTCATACGAGTCATAGTCACTCAATTATTTATAATTCAAGCTACAGAGCTCCAAATTAAGATTCGTAAATTTTCCCTGAAACCAGACTCACATATAATTCCACCCTAAAATTTTCAAAATTTTTGGTTTAGTCAATTAGTATAGTTTATTCATTTAAGTTTCCCATATTTCACTATCCGACAGTTCTGACCTCTCTTCACTAAAAATTAATTATATCACAGTACAGAACTCGGATAATGTTCTCATTGATTTCTATTGAAAAAAGACTCATTAAGGATTCTAAGCATATAAATTTTAGCCTCTAATTAATTTTATCCAATTTTTGGTGATTTTCCAAAGTCAAAACAGGGGAACCCGAATTCATCCTGACCTTGTCTCACAAAATTCATTATATCTCATAATTTACAATTCAATTGCTTACACCGTTTCTTCTATGAGAAACTAGACTCAATAATATTTAATTTCATATATTATTAATCCTCTAATTCAATTTTTAAAATTTATGGCGATTTTTCAAAGTTAACCTACTACTGCTGTCCAAAGCTATTTTAGTTCAAGATGTTTATTACCATTTTTCCTCTAAATTTCACAGGTTATACAATTCAGTCCTTGCTCAATTAGCCCATATATTAAGCTAATTTTTCTCAATTAACATTTTATTCCATCATTCTAAACTATTACACAACCTTTGAAAATCAGAATTGTAACACTAAACCCTAATTCACAACTTTTTCACAATTAGGTCTTAAAATCAATTTCTATTGAATTTACTTGATAAAATATCAAACAACAAAATCAAAGCTTAAAATTCATTTTATTTCATCATAAACAGCCAACACTTATCAATGATAGCTTTTAATTTTGTCCATAAAATAAAAAACTAATGAATTAAACACTTGGACCTAATTATAAAAGTCACAAAAACATAAAAATCTCAAAGAAAAGGGTAAGAATTGAACTCACATATGTCAAAGTATAAAAAACCAGCAGCTTTTAGACCTCCCATGGCGTTTTTACTGAAGAAAAATGATGATATCTCTAGATTTTTCAATTTTGTCTTGTTTTATATGTTTAATTTATAAAATTTCCCATTTTGCCCTTGTTTCTCCTTGTCTTTTTTGTTGATTTTCTTGCCCAACCGTCCAGCACATACAATTTGGGTCCAATTGCTTTTAAATCCCTCCTTTTTAATCACTTAAACTATTTAATCACAATTTAATAAATTTCGCACTATTTTCAATTTAGTCCTTTTTAATTAATTGACTAACCAAACGTTAAAATTTTCTAACGAAACTTTAATACAAACTTAATAATACTCCATAAATATTTATAAAAATATTTATGGCTCGATTTATGAATCTGGGGTCTCGATACCTCGTTTTTAACCCAATTTACCTGATTAATTCTTTTAAAATCGCAAAATTCACTAATTAAAAATAATTCTTTTAAGTTCGCGCTTGGCCTATAATTATTATATTTTAAAATTTCTAAACTTACTCGTCGGATTTAGTGATCTCGAATCACTGTTTTCGACACCACTGAAAAATTTTGCTGTTACAGAAGAGTACAGGTTTTGCCGGCTTACTGATCAGGCACTTATGTGCCGACTACTGTTACTGTTACTGTTACTGTTACTGTTACTGATTCGGCACTTTGTGTGTTGAATACTGTTACTGTTACCGATTCAGCACTTTGTATGTTGAATACTGTTACTGTTACTGTTACTGTTCCGAATTTGTTCCGATGAGGTACTCTGTGTACCGTATTGCTACTGTTACTGTTACTATTTCTGCTTCGGCCGATGAGGCACTATGTGCCGTACGGGTGTGTTGGTTGGATTCGTGTATCCGTCTGAGTCCGAGTCATGTTAATAGGGTAAATAAAGGTATAAAATAATTGATTATTTCTGAATAATTGATCGTTACCAAATAATTGACTGTTACTGAATAACTTAATTGCTACTGAATATCTGATTTTACTAAATAATTGACTGTTACTGGATAACCGATCAATTGATCGATACTGAATAACTGGTTATTATTGAATAATTGATTGTTACCGAATAACTGACTGTTACTGAATAAATAATTGTTCTGATTGTTAATGAACATTACTGATTGATTAATTGCTATTGAAATTAATAAATGATTTGAAATTTAAAGTAGACCAAAACATTGGTTAGAAAGTGAATGTTTGAATACTCATTGAGTTTGAATAGTTCGATATATATAAATTAATAAGTTTTATAATTGCTTAAGTGTTTAGATTATAAAAATACCACTGAGTGTATACTCAGCGTACAGTTTGTTTCCGTGCGCAGGTTAAGTTAAGGCTAGACTGTTGAATCAGCATCCCAGGCCGATCCCAAATTCAATGAGGTAAAGTATGTTGAGTATTGATAATGGCATGTATCTAGGATGTTTAATGAGAGTCATTTAGGTTGTAAAAGTATTGATGAAATAAGTAAATTATGGTTGGCAACGGTATATAGTATGAATTTTGAAATTTATTAAAAATTCGTAGTGATTCTAAATTAGTTTCGAATTAAATTTACTGTTCATATTGGACCGCGAGGGCCCATTAAAGGGACGACATCTTAAAACTAGGATGAGTGTGAATATTTATTTTAATTAATGACCGGAATTAGACTGTACTGACTGGTAATGTCTCGTAACCCTGTTCCGGCGACGGTATAGGGTTAGGGAACGTTACACTTAAAGAGAGAAAAATGAAGAGTTAGGGATTTTGAGTAAGGTTAAGAGAAGAAGAATAGAAGTGAACATCAAATTGGTGATAAAGACAAAGAAATAGCCAATGAGTGAAGGAAAAAGGAAGAAAATAATTATTCAAGCATTTTGTTGTAAGTATATTGAGAATTTTAATTTGTATAATTTAAACCCTAAATGAAAATTTGATGATTTATTTTAGTAATACTCATAGGATACATTAGTACTTGAAAATTTATTTGAAAATGTGTATTGATGAATTGGTTAAATAAGGACTAAATTGTAATGAGTGAAAATTTTAAATGGGTGAAATAAATAGCTATATGAAGTATTTGAGATGTTAGATGATGATGAGATAAATGTTGTGTGAGAAATGATGATAGTTGATTGTATATAGAAAATGATTAAATCGTCAAAATAGTAAAGTTAGAACTATTTTTAACTGTTAAGTGAATGTAGTGAAATTTTGTATGTTAAATGCTCATGTAGATAAAATGAGACCTAGTAAGATATAAAGGGTATGCCATTAGGAAAGTGACTAAGCGCGCAAGTGATAGTGGCCCTACGGTGCAAGTAGAAGCGATACTATAGTGCAAGTGTTAGTGGCACTTCGGTGCAAAGTGACATCCTCACATCCGTGTGAAGGATAGTGACACTTCGGTGTATCTTATCGACATTTTCATATATCCTGTTGTGTTCTATTAAGTCTACAATTGGGCAATAGAAATACAAGGTAAGTGAACTTAATATGACAATGCTAAGTAATTTATAACTTGTAGAATTTGGACTTAACTATAGTTATTATTGAAACAAATTTTGTGCATGATGATTGAAACTAATGAATGTATTATACAAATGTTTATATATGTGTTTGTGAAAAGAATTAAATTTTAAAGCTAACTTAAATTCTTTATATGCTTACTAAGTTCTCGTGAGCTTAACGTGTTTTTTTCAAACGCGTAGGTAAAGATCGTTTGAAGCTTTAAAGTGAAGACCAACTCCAACTTATCTCATCACCAATCACACTTTGAAAACAGTATGAATCTAAATTTTTGGGCGTTAGTTTTGGCATGTACATAGGAATATGTACAATGGAAGATTTGGTACTTTTAGTCCACTTTGTAAAAATTGTAATTTAGATTGGTATGTTCTGGAATTGGGATGAATTAGGCGATATTCAAGGTTGAAATTGGCATATTTGAATTAGTTAAAGTTGAATTTATACGATGCTTTGATGGGAAACATGTTTGATAATGTTTTGGAATTGATCTGGAATGATTTATGATTGTTTAGGTTTAGTTTTAAGTGATTCAAACATGTTTTAAGTAATTTGTTTTTAGCGTCGTGACACTTAACCTTCAGTGTTGTGACATTGAAGTCATGTGAGTAATCTATTTTTGGTGTTATAGCATCCAAAGCCCAGTGTTGCGTCATTAGCCTAGTGTCGCAACACCCACTTTCCAAACATTGACCCTATTTACCCTATTTTGTATCATTTAAGTCCTGAACAACCCCTATTTGTAACCAAACTTTAGTTAAAGCCCATAAATAATTTGAATAACTCTAAAGGAGTCTAATTATGTTAAAATAAAGTTTTAAATTAGTGAGGAATCGACTCTTTCCAAGTAAGAGGTGTTACATATCGGGTTGGGTTGTCAGTCCCCCCACTTTTTTGGGTTCCACCAAAAATTCAGGATTACAAAAATTACCTAGTATTGTAACACCCCTTACCCGTATCCGTCATCAGAATAGGGTACGACGCATTACCGGAGCTTATCGAATCATTATTAATTAGAGGAAAAAGTGAAACAAAGTATACATGTAATTTTTAATAAATTCTTATAACATGGTAATTAACTTACCGCTTCTCTATATTCAACATAATTATGCAAAGCATAATTATTGGAATTGATTATGAGCCCTAATACCTATTCTTATCAAATTGTTAGTCATATATTTCATATAAATATCAAGAAACATGTATGGGCTCAACTTTCATTAAATTTCTCATATGCATATACTTTTACACATCATTTATTCACATAACTTATAACAATCATATCTATGTATTTTAAATACGCTTTCATAACAATTTGTCTTGATTTCAGACTATCTCACATTGGAGCTTTACTCACCAAATCATTTGAAATACTATCTTTATACAAATAGTACACTTGAGTTGCACAATTCTATAATTATGAACGAACACATTTATAAAATATATTTCATGTTCATATATCATAGTCTCATGTCTCCATATATCAAATATATAACCATCATTTTCTTAAGTTTCAGATAAATACATGTAACCATATATAAGCATGCCATTTACTATTTCTTCCTGTCTATCGCAATTTCAAATGACAAATTCATGTGAATGAGCTCAATAATAACCATGAAAATACTTACCACATTCTTTCACACATATTCCACTGTAACATAATTTTTTTTATATTTGGCATGACATTTACTAAGCAATATCGGATATTCATTTGGTAGGCAATATCAAATATTCAAATTATTATTTAACATATTTAACATTTAATTCAAACATGAATTTATAACATTTTTCATTTTAACAAAGTTTAACATTTACCAAATATAATCGAGTATGTGATCAATTTATGCATAAGTCACTCACATATTTTCCTCCTCCTCCTCTTCATTCCACATCCTTAATGTATATAACACACTTGTAAGTAACATTATATATAATTTTTACTATTTACTTATATGAATATTCAAGCTGTCCATTTGTGTCGTAGTCACTAAATTATTTTTATCTTGAGCTACAGAACTCAGAATTAAGATCCGCTAATTTTCGCTAAAACTAGACTCATGTATCTTCTTACCATAAAATTTTCATAATTTTTTGTTTAACCAATAAGTACAGTTTATTCTTTAAATTCACCCATATTCTGCTGTCTGACAGTTCCGACCCTTCTTCACTAAAATTAATTATATCCTCATACGGATTCAAATAATGTTCTAGTTTGTTTCTCTCGAAATATACTCATTCAGGATTCTAAACATATAAATTTAAGCCCCTAATTATTTTTATTCAATTTTTTATGATTTTCCAAAGTCAATACAGGGGAACCCAAAATCATTCTGACCTTGTCTCATAAAATTTATTATATCTCATGATTTACAATTTCATTACTTACATCGTTTCTTCTATAAGAAACTAGACTCAATAAGATTTAATTTCATATTTTATTCATCTTCTAATTCGATTTCTATAATTTTTGGTGATTTTTTAAAGTTAGACTATTGCTGCTGTCCAAAACAGTTTTAATGCAAAATGTTGATTTCCATTTTACCCCAAATTTCACAGTTCATACAATTCAGTCCTTGCTCAATTAATCCCTCAATTGAGCTAATTTTTCTCAATTAATATTTTAGTCTATCATTTTAAACTACTTCATAGCCCCTGAAAATCAGAACTTTAGCACTATACCTTAATTCCAAACTCTTTCATAATTAGGTCCTAAAATCAATTTCCATCAATTTTACTTGATAAAATCATCATCCATCAAAATTAAAGCTTAAATTATATATTTATTCATAACATGCTTCTAGAAATCATCCATAGAAACTTTAAAAATTAGCCATGGAATCAAAAACTAATGACATAGTAAGTTGGACCCAATTGTAAAAGTCCAAAATCTTAGAAATTTCAAGGAGAAAGCAAGAATTAAACTTACATGAAGCTAGAGTATGAAAACCAACTTAAACCCTCTTCCATGGCTGTTTTTCAGCTGATGAAAATGAAGAGAAATGAAGAGAATTTTAGATATTCCATTATAGTCCCCTTTTTATTTAGTAAATTTTGTTATTTTCTCATTTTGCCCTTATTTCCTCAATTTTCCTGATTTTTCTCTGCTTGTGCAGGCCAAAGTATCTTCTTTAGGCTTATTTTCACTTTAGGTCCTTCCTCATTTAACAATTGAGCTATTTAATCCTTCTAGCAACTTTTACACTTTTTTCAATTTAGTATTTTTTATTTAATTAATCACCCAAACGTCAAAATTTTCTAACGAAATTTTAGTACTACCTTAGTGACACTCTGTAAATATTTATAAAAATATTTATGACTTGGTTTATAACACCGAGATCTCGATACTTTTTTTCTTAATTTCTTGACCAAATAAATCTTTATAAAACACAATTTACTATTTGAAAAATCTTTTAAAAGCTATATTTGGCTCATAAATATTAAATAATTTAATCTACGAGTTCATTTTTCAAATTTGGCGGTCTCGAACCACTATTTCTAATATCACTGAAATTTGGGCTATTACAAGTATGTTTCTAACTCACATGAATTTTTCTAATTTTACAAAAATAAGATTAATTACACGTGTTGTGATGATAGTCAACAATTTAATTACAAACCTAAAATTTGAGAAGTTTAAATACAACTGATCTATTTTCTAGGAATCACAACTTTTTGCAAATTTACTTGATAACAAATATAAAATAATTCCAAACATCTATTCACATGTATAACAATCGAATATAATTTAAAAATGTCACTTCTTATCTTAGTTAATCAAACAATGAGAGAAGTAAATTTGATATTTGGTTTATACCATAAATATAGTATAATTTGGCTCTAATATCAATAGTTGGAAAATCCAATTAAGAAAATAAAAAATGTTGCACAGCAAAAGTTTAATTTTTTTCTTAAAAATCGAGCATTATGTTATTTCTAGTAACAAACCCTAAATTAAATTATTACTTGTGCTTTGTGCGAGGCGGTCTAAGTCGTTTCTTGACTTTCTACGAAACGATATTCTATGTTATCCTTGAACCCTGGCATGCTTTGAGTGCGAGCTTAAACAACACAAACCGAATTTATAGAATGAAAACTTTGATTAAATTTTAGTGGGAAAATTAATTTCTCTTATGAGAATCAAAAAAGCTTTTGAGTTTTGTAAAAAATTAGAATTTATTCTCTAAATAAATTGTCACTAATTTTGGACAGAATAACAACGGTCAATTGGTGTTTTAATTAAGTCATCCCATAATTTCTTTGTGTAGGAAAAAGGGTACACGAGTTTTACTTGAACAATGAATAATTAAATAATAATATTTTAAAAACATAGCATTCCTTTATCTGGAATACCTGATTGGTAGCGACATGTCTTAGTGGATATTAGGGTTTGCCACCCTTCTATCTTGAGATTGAGATTGAGATTGGCCTTCAGGTCTATCTCATGTATTTGATACAGATATATATATTTTCTAAACTTTTAATTAATACATTTAATTTAACCTACCTAATAACTATATTTCTATTTCTCGAAATATTAACTAATTTACCAATTAAATTATTATCTTAACACAATTCTAATCCCATTAAAGTAATGACAAATTTACCATATTAGAATCTATCATGAAATATATTTAATATCTCATTTAATAAAATACGATGATTAATTAATTTAATTTTCACTTCGAAATTCAGTTATTTAATTTCAATCAATGAATTCTATAATGAAGTCATTTTTATAAAGTATAATGATTGAACTCTCCTTTGATTTATTGAACTCTCCTTTATTATATATTATTAGAAAGTAACTTAACAAGTGTTTATCCATTGGCCTTGTGATATACACTCAGGCTTTTAATACATCAAATTATACAACTCACATCGACATAGTCAATCACTTATTCCACTATTTGGACTTGATTGACAATAGAATAGTCCTTTAATTGATTTGTTCAATTTCAATAAATCAAACCATGGACTTTTTAGATTACTAATACAAGTTGTTTTCTCATATTTTAATCTATGTAATACATATTAGTATTAGTTAAATATTAGATAGCCAGTACAAATAATATAAATGTGAATAATAAAATTTTATTTAAACCAATATATTAAAAAAATACAAGTAAAAATAACAAATAAACTATACTCAGTATTGGGGCACTAAATCCTAACAAGTACTAACTCAAAAAAAAAAAAAAAGGCACAAATGGCTTGCATAGACTACTATAAGGAAAACAGCAGAGGCAGCAAACTACCAAACGCTGGACAAAAACAACAAAGGGAGATATTCTGTCAAATAAAAAGGCTAAAATTGTTCAAACATATGATCAACCTTGGCTACAAAAACAGAAAAGCGTCTGCCACTCGTGCAGTGAGGTAGCTGCTGAACTAGAAAAATCTGAATGCAACTCAACACATCCTAAAGTTAAAAACTGCTGGTAAATGAACAATGAAGAAAAAAATTAAAGCTAAAACAAATGAAGGACAAGATTAGAAAACCATAAAACATATAACCGGATGCATAACCGACACCATTTCAATTATGTTCAAAGACTGCCACCACCTCATACAGCTGCCTGGATTGGCCCATTAGATCTAAACCCACGGCCCCTACCACGGTATCCCCTGCCACGGCCACGACCTTGAAAAAAGCAAAGCAACAAGACAATTAGAAACAATATTCTTACCTATTCATCAATACAGCAATAAAAAAAAATCTCTGCCTTTCTTCTTAAAGCTATTGAAAGAATGTCTATTCAACTGACAGAAAATAGAACAATTCCTCCGTAGCAAGTTATCCATCATGCCATCAAGTTTTTTATTGCATTCTCTTCATTAAAATTGACGTACGTTGAAAGAAAAGAAAAAAAAGCATACATTTAAAGGTGACTATGAGAAAAACTATTAAACATGCTAAAACTCTATTAAATGAATAAAAAGAAAGGGAGAAAACCCACGACGGCTACCTTGTGGAAGGGCTTCATAATTGTGGCCTCCATCTTCCAGCCTACCAACCTGAGGTCCATTGTATCCTCCACGTCCACTGCCTTGGGAACCATGTCCTCTTCCTCGACCTCTACCACTAGCATAGCCATGATTGCGATCCCAGCCTCCATCGTCATACTCAGCAGAGACAACAGCATTCCCTGCAGAAGAATACAACTAAATATTGCTTAAAATAATCCTCATATAACATTTAGGGGCATGCACTAATAAAACAAAAATAACATCTAACAGGGGGCATCTCAGTATTCAAATTGGCATACCTCTACTCCTTGACCTTCCTCTACCACCACGGCCTCTACCTCGGCCATTAGGTGAGCCCCCTGTCAAAACAAAAAGAAATGTAAAAGAGATATGGGCAAGACAAACAAACAGTTGAGTAATGGAATGTGTCCCTACCTTCTTCGTGATCAATTTTTATGGATGCTTTCACCTGATCAGCCGGTAATGGAGGCTGATACCTAGACGAGGAAGCCTTTCATGAGTCAAAACATTTTTTATTACTCATGTAAACTAAAACACCAAGCCACCACCATCATAAGAACAGAAACCCTTCCATATACAAAAATTTTCTAGTCCCCAACATGCAAAGATGTGACAGCTAAAACCAATTTACCCGAAAGACAATCTTTAATGTTCTAAAATTCACTAAAATTAAAGATACCATACAAACTAAAGTATTATGCAGTAAAGAGAAAGAAATTTAAAACAAGTGTAGGACTTACCCAACAGATGATGGATTCAATTCATTTTTCGAAAGGGTTATAGTGATCATGGACACATGCCTGGTGGTCTCCATCCTGTGACAGTTAAACAATATTTACTAGGGTTCTCTAAATAAAGAGATTAAACGGCAGAGAAAACAACAACTGTTTTTTGTGATAAGGGTTAAACATGGCTCTTACGGAAGAAGTCCTTCTTCCAGAGGCTCCCACATATCTGTTATATCCGTGGATCCAATTGATGTAATCTGATGAAGACCTACAATTCTTTTCTGCATAGCAATAATATCAGCCTCCTTGAACAAGAATCAAATAATAAATCCACTCAACTAGGCAAGTTCAAATAGACAATGATACCTTAAGTAACTCCACAGTAGTTACAGTCTTGCTAATGGCTCTTCCCATTGCCTTAAAGATTATTTGATTCGAGCCCATCTCCTACCAAACATTACATTCAAAAAGCAAATAAATGCTAATATTAGATTAATGAGAAGAGCTGCAAACACCTAAGAAATAAAAATACCAGTGCCTATTTCTCAAAAATAAGCGAACACCAAACTCATATAGAGCTCTAATTGCGCAGACATTAAACAAAAAGGGAGAAGAAGAAAAAACACCTGAAGCAAAGTCATGGCGTAAGTGATATAATTGCGCATCCTGCCTTGACTAGTAACACGAATCTCGTTCTCGTCAATGGGTGTCACTGCTTTCGGCTTCTCCACTCTCTGGTAACGATCCATCTTTTGTCCGCCAAGAAATCAATATTTCAAAAGTTCCAAGTAGCCAAGATAAGTTTTTTTTTTTTTAAATTGCAAAACAGGAAAAAGTAAAAATAAAGAAAAGTGGGGTAAGATCTGGAAAATACCTTTACTGGTTTGTTAATGGAGTCGTAAAGGATAAATTGGTTTTTTTTTTTTGGGGGGGGGGGTAAGCTCCACCAAGAGAGAGCCCTCTTCTACGGCTTATTTTTCTTTTCTATTACGCCTTAAAGCCGCTCTCTTCAGATGTCTGTTGCTAATTTATATCTCTACAACTGCCATAACCGACTCTTTTATCCGGTTCAGCCCGGTTCTATTTCCTTCAACCTTTGGGTTTTGTTTTATCTGCTGCGAAGGTGTCAACACCGAGAGGTTTGAATAATACAAATTGGGTTCGAAATAGTAGTCTAATGATCCAATGAAATGAATTTTCTGTTTGGATAACAAGTACATGACACGCTCCATTATGTCCTACTTTAACCTCACAACTGGGCCCTTAAAATGGTCCAAATATTTTCCCCTTTTATTATTTTAAATAAATAAGTAAACAATGAAATGTGATTATTAATTTGGTGAACTTACTCAATTATGATTTTTTTTGTCACTCAACTATAAAAATTTATAAAATAGTCACTTAATTATATATTTTTTTTAGTCATCCAATTATATTGAATTTTTGAGTTACGTTAATGAACTAATAATTGAAAAAGACAAAATTGAATAGTTAAATAATTATTTTATAATTTTTCATAATTAAATAATAAAAAAACCCATGGGTGATGTCTACTGTTGTTTATCCTTATTAAATATGGTAGAGTTGACTCATGGGTTTCTAAATTTTTAATATTTTAAATATTAATAATAGATAATTTTAAATTAAACTTATGGTAATTGTTTATTCATACAAGTTTATATTATTTCTAAGAATATTTATACATATATGTAAATTTTATTGTTTAACATAAGAGGTAAAAATAAATTAATAAATTAGAAATATTTTCTCACATAAATAGTAGTATTGTTTTTTAAAATATCCGATGGATTTTGAACTATACTACTACTTCAGATAATATATTAATTAAAATAAAATAAATATTAATATATATTTTTTAGAAGAAAGATGATGGATTAATGTTCAAACCAATCTCTCTATTGTAAACTTTCAATCACATTATTTAAAAATAAAACATTCTATACATTTTTTAAACAGACAATCTCAACCAATATAGAAGTTAACATATGGACATACTTTTTTTTTCTAATCTTTTAATTACTCATTTTCATTTTATAAGTTGAAGTTGATAGTTGATTTTTCTTAATATTATGGTGTTTAATATTTGAATTTGTGTCTATTTTTTAGATTGCAATGTAACTTATTATTAGGGGTGTCAATAGAGAAAAGCGGGTGCAGGGGTGCTCCCTTCGCACCCATCCTTGCCAAGAATTTTCATCTTCATCCTCACCCTATGACCCGTTGCAAATACAAAACTCAAAACCATCCCCGACCCACCACTCACGTGGGTCTCCAGACCCACCCAATCCTTGCTATACCTGCTCTGTGATCCACTTTATATAATATATTTAAAAGTTACAATTAAATAAATATAAACCAATTTTTTATTAAAAAAATATGAAATATCTACTTTTCAGACTCCCACCACATATGTGACATTATTCCAACTACGATCCTCTATTTGGTAAATAAAATATAACTTCAACACAAGTTTAAAAAATTTAAAAAATAAAATCCTTACATGATATCCAAATATATCATAAATGTATTCACTTGCAACACAAGTACAAAAATTAAATACTATTAAATTAATAAAAAAAAACTATTAAGATAATTATTAAATTAAATTTTTATAAATGTTTTAGTGACGGTTTTTGAGGCGCTGTGAGATCCTTGAAATACAAGGTGCATTCACATATGAAACTGTATGCTAAAGAGGGGCGAGACTGAAGCAACCAGATGCAATGATAATATTGATTAAATGCTGCACTGAAGGAGTTATTAATTGTTTAATCTTATCTTTGGATGGGACCAGATTTAACAAATAAATGAAGTCCCAGATATTTCTACCAAATAAATAAAGAAATTAAAGTCCCAGATGTAAGAAAAAGATATAAGTGTAACCTTTTCCCCAAATCTTGGTTTATGACACCTGGGAACTAAAATATGAAAAATTTTCATCATTTTTTGCAGGTCTATCACTAAAGATAAACATCGGAGCAATATTTATAGTGTCGTGGTGTCTTTTGAAGCTGTAAAGCTACGTATATATATTTCATCCTCAGAAGAGACTCAAAATTTGTTTAGCCAGAAGCCCCTCTTTCCCTCTCGTCTCACAGCCAAGTTTATCACGAACCTGTTGGCTACGAACTTTAAAAGTGAGTTTATAGTTTATTTATGTAATGGAGGGGGTGGCCCCAAAAGCAAAGACTTTTTGAAAACCGTACTCAATTACTCATCGACAGTTCGACATCCAACACTAATAGCCCAAGCAGCTGTCCTGGATCCTCGTCAGCAAGTGAGACCGAACTCTAGTTTAATCAAAATTTGATTCTAAGGTAGGGTTAGGATCAAATGATTAATTGGAAGAAACATCGGAGGCGATATTATTCTCTTTTTTATCGTTTTCTTAGATGCAATGATATATGCAACACTGCCTATAATCAATTCCATCCTTCCATTTCCCTTTTGGCAGATAAAAAATTCATTTTCTAATAACTAGTTAGGTGAAATGATCCCATTCCTTTTTTTTTTTTTTGGTTTATAGACATGATCCCATTTTAAATAAGGGTCCCATTCTCCACAATGGAACGCAACAAAAAGACTATTTATTAGCAGTATTTATATCATTGAATGGGCCAATCCGAATCTCATTGCCTATAGTTTTTGTGTAAGTCAAATTTCCAGAGTGACAACTCTCACCACCTGGCTAGAGTCCGCCCAGAAACAGCCCTGATCGAGTGCTTCCTCACCAATCAGCCTTGGCTTTCCCACGCACCATCAAGGCCCTGTAAAAACAATCTTGCCTAACGTGTTGTTTAGGTTCTTAAATCGAATCATTATGAGTTAGTGCTCAACACTGTCTTTTATTTTAAAACAGCTAACAATTCCAGGTTTTTTACCTTTCCTTTTATAGTCGTTGCCACCTGAATCTCTCACTCAAAACGCTCCCCCACCCTGCTTCCTTCCCAAGAAGGAATCTCTCCCTCCCCCCTTCAACTTTACGCTTTTCCATAAACTAGAGCTAACTATTATGCGCCATGGAGCGCACCACCTCCCTCCGCCTCTCCTTACTCCTCATCCATCACCCACCATAAACTCCGCCGCTGCAGCCGGCGGCCACCATCACCCAATGCTGGTTTCCGTTTTCTTAGCCCTTTTACTTCCATGCGCCGGCATGAGTGCAGTTTTTATCGTTTACGTCTGTATCTTATGGTATGCTTCAAATTATCGGACAGATAATCCAGGGACGTTGGCCACTAAGCAGGTGGGGGAGAAAGGGTTGTCGGTTTCAGAGCTGGAGAAGCTGCCTAAGGTTACAGGGAAGGAGCTTTTGTTGGGGACTGACTGCGCCGTTTGTCTGGAGGAGGTAGGTGCGGAGCAACCGGCTAGAATGGTTCCCGGTTGTAATCACGGGTTTCATTTGGAATGCGCTGATACATGGCTTTCCAAGCATCCGATTTGCCCTGTTTGTAGGGCCAAGCTTGAGCCTATGCTGTTCGACCCTTCTGATGTTAATCCCTGACAAGCCTTAAGAGTTAAGCCCTTAACTTTTATAAGAAACAGGAAATGGTCCTCTTTCTAAGAGTGTATAAAGTTCAGTGTTTGGTGTTTGTATGAAGATTTTCCTGGGGAAGAGAAGAACGTTGTTCATCTAAGTTTATCACTTTCATATATCAACATGCATGTATGGGTTTTCTCTCTTTTTATTCTTTTGTGATATGGTTAAATCGATTTCCTTCTTCTTTTTTGCTTGCTGGGTAAAAGTCCTCCATGCTCGAAGAGCCTCCTTTTTTTGCTGTGGAAGTTGAAAAAAAGAAAAAAAAAGGAAGATGATGATTCAAAGGGAAAGCAAGAAAAATTTTGATGTTGAATAACTAAAAGAGTAAAAGTGAATACACATGAAATGTCACGGGTGCCATATGGTGCAGATGTCAGCACCAACTACTACAAGTCTACAACTATTAATCGTGTCAAAAAACTATAGCTTTTAGGAATCCTTTACTTTAATCTCGTTTGATGTGAATAATCTTGATTAATGCAGTATATATCAGCAGCTAAGATATATATGAAGAAGTTGTAAGATTATATAATAAAGTTGAAAGAGAAGCGTAGCATTTCCATCAATGGAGGAGGCCAAGGGCAGGCAGGCTTAAGCCACCAGCCCAGGGGATCAAATCACATTATCTGTTTCATATTTTATGCTCATAATCCATAATGAAATTAAGTGAAGAACACCAGTCATTGTATATTGTGTATCTCACTATCAGGATCAGCTGTCTATTTATGGATGGTAAGAATAGTTGGTTTTGGTGTCTTTTTTGCCAAATAAATGAATGCAAGCAAGAAATTAACTCAAATCATCTTACAGTATTTATTAGGCAATGTGATTGCCACCTGACCATCCACCACATTGCTTTAATTATATTCCACGGTTTACACTAACACACCACCTAATCCAACCTAACTAGAATTCAATCAGATTTGCCAAAAAGTAATAGGCAATGGCTTGGAGTTTGCCTTTGAGGTTCACACCCTTACAAGTAATGATCAGTGAACCTGAAAGGAAATGCTGACAAAGTCTACTGGTATTTGTTTAAAGTTCAAACGTTCTTTTTATAGAAGAAACATTATTTGATAATATATTAATTAGTGAATACTATAACAACACGAAGTAACAAAAATATCAGTATAGCATCTCAACTATCTTCATGCATTTACTTAAAGTTTTTTTTACCCCTCGGAGATAGGTTTAAACATAAAATTTGATCCTCATAGTGCTAAGTGACTTAAATTTCATATACCAATACTATATTGTTATTTAAGATCAATTTAACATTACTTTTTAAAAATATTTTTAGGAATAATATATTTTAAATTTTTAAAAATATTTTTATTAAAAAAAAATTTATAATAATATTTTTTTATAAAAAAATTTAACTTTTACTTAAAAATACTTGCGAGAAATAATGCGAAAGTAACTAAAATTTACCTCTAAAAATCTCATTTCTATTCAGTTATAAAATGTGATTTAAAGGAAGTTTAAAGGTTCCCTTTGGAAATGAGTTAATATGGGGACAACTCGTTACTAATTCCATTATATATAATTTTGTATGATTATTTCAGAAATCAGAACCTCCCCTAACATCTTTCCCAAGAAAGCGAGAAGAATGACGAAGACAACAATCCCATTAGCACCCAATAAATATAACCCAATGATAATTGCACAGCTTAATTATCCCAAGCCACAATACTGCCATGACATTTGCCTTTGTACAAATCGTCATAGGTTGTTAACATCTTTGCGCAGTAATTAATTTCCACATTATCTATTTTTGTAATTTTTAACTTAATGAATAAATAAATATCTTTTATATGTTTATTTTTAATAATTTTTGCATTTACCATATTTATATCCACTTAAATTAGGATTGGATATTTGATATATTTTTATTGAGATCATTTTTTTTCTAATTATTATTTTTTTATATTTTCCAATCAAATATACTTTTAGAAAATGAAAGCAATTTTATTTTTATTTTTAAACCCAATATACCTAATTAAGGAGAATACTACCCTCACATTATGCAACTTTTGTTTTTCTCAAATAAATTTTTTTTTAAGAATAATGTGATGTTTGGTAAAATGTCTTTTTATAAAATATTTAATGTGGTTTTTATATTTTTTAAAAATTAAATTAAAATTAAAAAAATTATTGTATATACGGCTAATAAAATAAATAAATATTTAAAATATTGTTTTAAAATTAATTAATTTCAAATTGATAATTCTTTGGAGAATATGATCATTTACTTAAATGGATAACATGACTTTTTTACTTAAATAAGTTTAATATTTATTTCTTTTTTATTAACAGTAATAAGTTTAGTTATTTGTTCATAATTTAATTTATTTTTTTTTGTTTTATTTAGTTTTTCACATCATGTTTATATTATCCATGTGGGAAAAACATTATACATGTTGAATTTTTATTAATTGATTTAACAATTTATTCATAATAAAGCATATATTGATAGTTTATGTATCACATTGGACATTCTCAAAGTATAATTATCACATTGGACATTTTATAAAAATACAATTACCATAATAATAATAAATACTGATGGTTTAGGTACCAGAGTGGACATTTTATGAAAGTGCATGTACCAAATGTGATATTATCTCTCTCTTTTTTAAATTTAGGATTTAAATTTTCGTGTTTATGATTTAGAGTCTAGTATTTACTAATTAGTATTTAAATTAATATTCATGTTTAGTGTTTATTATTTCATCTGTATTTTGTATAATTAACTACTAAGATAATTTTAAAAATTAATTTTATAATTTTTTATAAAATATAAAATCTTATTTCCATATTCTAAATCTTAAATGTTAAACCTATACATCAAAAAGCCAAATACTAGCTTTTAAATTTTAAATCTTAAAAAAAATCAAACTCAGGACCGTAATTTAAATAATTTAAATATTAAAATACATATTTAACTAGTTTTTTTACCGTGCATTGTAATGGTTGGTTAAATATATACTATTTATTATTTATTAAAATTTTCATAAAATTTGATAAATTTTGCAATTTTCAGTCAATATTTAAGCATAATTTAAAAACATGATAATTGATATTAGATTGAATTTAAATAAATAATGTTTGATTTTTTTAAATATAAATATTATAATAGTATATTGTGTGAAATTCTATTTTTTTTATATATTTTAACTTAATTTTAATTATAAATTAGCGAATGCATTTAAATATTGTGATAACTTGATGAATTTATTGTAATATATTTCAATTATTTTATTTTTTAAAAAATAATAAATTAAAAAACATTTTAAAATAGTTTTGAAATTTATAGTGGATGTAAAATTGTAAGTTGAATTATTGAATATAAACAAATTGGAAGAAGTTATGAAAATATAACTTGCTAAACATTGATAAAAATCATATAAAAAGAAGAATTTCCTCCACAAATACCACATGTAACATATGATATCCTCTGGAACTCTAAACTTTAATTCATTTATTAATTAAATTTTTAAAAGGGAGGAAAATGTTATAAGAAACGAATTTTATTATTTTTATTTTTTGGTTTCGACTTTTCCAATCTTTGAATTTTCAATTTGGTGTTTCTATTTTATTTCACCGTTGTCAATTCAAATGGAATATTGATTAACATTTAATGCCTGTGACGTCAATGGTTTAACTGGGTTTAACTCAATCTGGCAAATAGTATAAGGCTTTCGGTCTTGAATGTCAATCAATATTTCATTAAAAATTACGGCAGTGAAAGAAATGGAAGGGAAAGCATCAGAAAATAAATCTTTCAAAATGGATCAAGCTAAATTTGGTTAGCTCATACGGGAGATGGAGAAATGGGGTCTCCTCATCAATCTTTTTTGGGTTACATTTGTGTAAGAATAGAAAATTTTTCGTCTTTCAAAGTCTTTCATGGAATTTTTTTTAAAAGTATTAAGACACATAGATGAGGAAAGCATTTTAGAAAATTATAGGAATATTAAGAGTAATGAGTGATAATTTTAGGAAATTAATTTCATGAGTTGCGTTTACACCCAAAAAAAAAAATGATTGCTTACGATTTTTTTTCAATAAATTGTACAACATTTTCAACGTTCAAAATTTTAATTATTTAGTTTTAAAATAATTTAATTAAAATTAAATTAAGTTTAAAGGAATAGTAGATATGAATGAGTGTGTAATAATAATTTTTATGTTTTTAAAAATTAATGAAATGATTTTTTTATAACTATAAATTAGTTCTTTAATTAAATTTTAAATTTTAAATTCTAAAAAAATAGAATGTAATTTTTTTTTATTTTTTTTTCTTTTTTAGTAGCATTTTTTTCTTTTTAGAGAGATTTGTTTACACCGTCATAAAGTTAAAAGGTAATTTTGTAATTTTCATAGTATTTTTATTTTTATTTTTTAAATTTTTTTTTATCTTTAAAGAATAGCTTTTTATAATGTCACGCCATAGAGGTATGTAATTTCATTTCAACATGTAATTTCATTTTGTTAAAAAATATTTGAAATTAATAATTTTTTTATTTATATAAATAAATTAATAAAAATATTTTTTATATTTATTATTATGTTAAATATATTTTGTTCTTTAAAAAATTATCTATTTTTTATATATAATATTTATATTTCCAATAGTTATTTTCTTCACCTATATTATGGGTACGTTGATTTCTAATGTTATAAAATGAAATGATTATTTCAAATATAGTTATTATTTTTATATATAAATATTTCAAATACATATACAAAAATATATAATACTAAAATTTATTGCACCTGTGTTATGGGTTGAAAAATAAATATTACACATATAAAATTTATATTTACTAAAAATAATGATATTTGCAATAATTATTTAATTTTATAAACAAAAAAGTTATTAACTAAAAAAACTTGAAAACAATCTATTTATTAATTTAAAAAAAAAGCTTGAAACAACATGAAATAAAAAATACAAATGTTCTTAGAAGATGAATCATACTTGGAATTCAATGATGAAATTATTATTATTTAACCATCTAACCAAAATGTGTTTACAACATCAATTAAAAAAAACTTAAAAACAACATGAAATAAAAAATACAAATGTGAGTAAAACATGAATCAAACCTGGAACTCATCAATGATAAAATTACTAACATTTAACCACTTAACTAAAGGAGTTAATGTGTTAAAGAAATCAGAAAATCCACCCTAAATCTCTAAATATCACAAAAACCGGCCTAAATCTCTTTTTTAAATTTTTTTTCTTTTTGACATTTTCAACAAATTGAACATTAACATAGAGTTACCTTCAAAGCTCCTGAAGGGTTGTTAATTATTGATGTGGCAGCTGACGTAAATAAAAAACAATGATGTGCCATTTGATGTGAAAATATATTGATCACATGCAACCTTTGTGGCATGTTCTTAGTTTGTGGTGGTGAGTTAAGGGGGATGGTGGAAATAACTTTGCGAGGGTGAATGGTGCTCTATGGTGATGTGTTTGATGAGTGTTGAATGTTGGATATTGAGTATGTAAAAATGGTGGTGGTGGTCGAGCAAGGATAATGGTAAACTAATGAAGGGGTTAGTGATGGAGTGATGGTAAGAATTAGATGATGAGAGTATTTAGTTGTATAGAAATTTTGAGAGTTGGGAGGAGGGAGTGAAAAAATGAAAATAAAATAAAATTTGAGCGTGTTTGATAAAAAAAGAAAAATGAGAAGAAATAAAATAAGATAATTGATCATTTTCCATCTTAATACATAAAAATAAATCCTTCTAAATTAGAACGATGAGAAGAAAGAAAATGAGAAAGAGGTATATATTAATTTAAAATTATGTATTTCAAATATATATTCTTTTTCGTTTTCTAACTTTATCGAATAATGATGAAAAAGAATTTACTTCTTCTTTTCACTTTTTCCGTCATTCCTATTAAACACATCTAAATATTAAGGATATGGGAGGATCAAATGATAGGATTGATGTAGGGCATTAAGGTGAGTGTGTCAATGGTGCATTTAGGTAGAGTGACATTTATTAGTAAAAGGAAGTTGCTGGTGGAACAATAGTAGAATGATGATGTTGGTTTTGATTTTGAGAAAAAATAAATAAATTGAGATAATGTATAAACATTAAAGATTATTTTTAAATTATGATTAAATTAACATAATTTATAAACGTTAAATGTTAAATTTGTTTTTATGTTAATTTTAGAATTATCATATAATCTTTTCATTACCAATGAGGATAAAAAAAACACCTTTTAAACATAGAGGAGAATTTGATTGGGTGTTACAAGCAATGAAAAAAATAAAAGGCAAAGCCGATCTGGTCATTTGTCTAAATACTTATGGAAGACATAAAAATACCTGCATGTTAGGTTTTTTTTGGATAAGTAGTGAGATTACTCCTAGTAAGGGTAAAAACAACAATAGCAGTGAAGTTAGTTATTGTAGTAATGAGATTGGATACTGTAAAGATGTGATTAAAATCAGTGGTGAGATATCTATTTGGGTTCAATCGCAGTGGTGGCAATAAGGTGAATTATAATGAAAAAGAAAATGACCATTAAAAATTTTTTCTAGAAGACATAAATATAATAGGAAAAAATACGTAATTATTTAACAAAAAAATTTATTTGATATTTATGAAATTAATAAATGCATTAAATTTTTATTAAAATTATATCTATATCAAATAATATTTTTATTAATATTAAATAATTAAATTATAATAATGTATAAAAAATTATTATAAATATAATACTTAATTAAATTTTATTAAAACTAAATTTATTTGAAATAATATTATGTATATATAAATAAACAATAATTATACATAAAATATTTCTATTAATTAATTATAATTTATTGTATTCATTATTTATTAAAATAATAAAAATATTATTGAAAGATGAAATAAAGAAATAACTCTAAAATGAGAAAGAAAAGAAATAATATATAGGTGAAAGAAGAAAAGAAAAGCAAATAAAGTTGCTAAATTTTTACTCGACCAAAAAGTTCCAATCTAGATTTAAACCTCCAGTGAAGTGAATGCATTCTGAAGAATGCTTCCCAAATGCCCCTGCGTTTACCAACATATCAGTTTGTAATTTATTTTAGCCTAAAAGGCCAACGCACTGGAGCCCCAATGCACCCAAGGGGAGCCTTATGGCGCCAAGTGTTCCATAAATAACAGGACACAAGCGCCAATCGCGCTGGGCTTGCGATTCACCAAGTTCCGTCAAAACAGGAATAAAGAGCAGCTGCTTTTTCACTTTTACTCACTTCGACACGGTAATGTGTCTGACACGTGGTCTTCCTTTGTAATGGCCTAAATTCAAGGTTATCGGAACAATAGTTTCGTAACTATAGATCCGATTTAAAGAGAAATTTATTTCAATATTTTTGCTTGAAAATTGATATAATAGGAAAATCGTATGAAAATATTGATAGGAAAATTTTATCAATTTAGTTATTAGTTAGAAAAAGAAATTATTGAAGAAATTGGGTAAAATAAGGGTATCGGGACCTCTATCTCGTAAAACCGAGTCAAAAATAATTTTATAAATATTTATGAAATGTTATTAATGTGGTATTAAAATTTCGTTAGGAAATTTTAATGTTTGGGTAGTCAATTAAATGAAAAGGACTAAATTGTAATAGGTGTAAAAGTTGCTAGAGTGATTAAATAGCTTAAGAGTCTAATGAGAAAGGATTTAAAAGGAAATTAGACCCAAAAGTTATTTGGGCTGGATGAAATCAGCAGAAAAATTGATAAATTAAGGGTAAAATTGAAATATTGCAAAATTAACTAAATAAAACTAGGACTAAATAGGAAATATCTAGATTTCTCTTCATTTATCTTCAATTCCAGCAGCTAAAAACGCCATAGGAGGGTTCTCTAAGCTGGTATTTCATAATTTTTGCACCAAGTGAGTTAATACTTGCCTTTTTCTTGTAGTTTTTGTGTTTCTAAGACTTTTACAACTAGGTCCTACTATTAAATTCATTAGTTTTTGATTTCATGGATGAAATTGAAAGTCACCATGGTTGAGTGCTGTAAGTTTATGATGAAATAGAATGAAATTAAAGCTTTAATTTTTTTTATGAGATGATTTTATTAGGCAATTTCAATGGAAATTGATATTTAGGACCTAATTGTGAAAATATTTGGAATTAAAGTCTATTGCTGAAATTATGATTCCTAAAGGTTGTAAACTAGTTTAAGGTGATAGAATAAAATGTTAATTGAGAAAAATCAGCTCAATTGAGAGGCTAATTGAGTAGGGACGAAATTATCATTTATTAAAAGCTTAGGGGAAAAATGGTAATAAACAGCTTGCACTAAAACAGTTTGGACAGCAGCAGTAGACTAACTTTGAAAAATCACCAAAAATTGTAGGAATCGAATTAGAAGATGAACAAAATATTGAATTAAAGTTTATTGAGTCTAGTTTCTCTTAGAGGAAATATTGTAAGCAATGGATTTGTAAATTTTCAGATATAATGAATTTTGTGAGACAAGGTCAGAATGAATTCGGGTTCCTCTGTTCTGACTTTAAAAAATTATAAAAAATTGAATAAAAATAATTAGGGACTTAAATTTATATTTATATAATTCTGAATAAGTCTATTTTTAATAGAAACAAACGAGAACATCATTTGAATTCTGTATAAAGAGATAATTTATTTTTAGTGAAGAAGGGTCAGAACTGTTAGACAACAGAACAGGGGTGACTTTGAAGAATAAACTGTACTGATTGGCTAAACCAAAAATTCTGAAAATTTTATGGTAAAAATATATATATGAGTCTAGTTTCAGGGAAAATTAACGGATCTTAATTTTGAGTTCCGTAGCTCAAGTTATAAATAATTTAGTGACTATGACTCAAGTAGACAGCTTTGAATGAATTATAAATAATAGTTGAATTATAGAGAATGTTGCATATGAACATGAAATGTATTAAATTGATAATTAAATTTATTTATTTAGATCCAGAAGATTCAAATACGAAGCTAGATCGAGGAAAGGAAAAAGTTTGGGATTAGTAGATTTTTACTGTTTACAAACAAGTATCAAGGTAAGTTCGTGTAACTTGAATTATATTCTGAAATGCTTGAGATTGTATGTTATTGATGTGAATATGATTTGAGTGTTCATTGTGTGAAAATTAATGAAACATTGATATATTTGATAAAATGGGAAGAAATCTCGTTTGAATGAAAGGAAAATTCGATGGATTTCTGAAAAGAAATTGACGGTAAAAAGGATCTAGCCCGGACGGGTGATCCTATCTTGATATAGCCCTCCCGAAGAATATGTGTAAAATGGATTTAGCCCGGATGGGTAATCCGAATTAGAGTCTGAATTTAGCCTGGACTGGTAATTCAAATCCAAGCTCATTAGAGTAATTGTCGTTGCAGGGGATTTAACCTGGACTGGTAATCCCGACAATACTCTATGAGTTTATATTGCAGGGGATTTAGCCTGAACTGGTAATCCCGCTGCAAGGTTGAGGTTTGCGAGAGTGTGCTCTCTGAAATGGAAATGTGCGCACATGAATATGAATTGACGGACCCGGAATTGTACACTAAAAGTGTACCTCTGAAAATCCATCGAAATTCCGATAAATTCAACGGGATAAATATGGAAAAATAACAAGGAAATGGAAATCATGGTATTGACGAGCTCATCAATCATAGTATATATTATTGGTACATGGAAATTATTGTACTAACTTGAATGTTGAGTTTGTGCATATTAGGGTAATAATGCATTGAATGGATATATGGATGTTTATTGTATTGTATTGAAAATATTAGGTAAGTATAATTCTTGTTACATGAGCTTACTAAGCACAAAGTGCTTACCCCGTTTCCTTTTTCCCTGTTTTGTAGTGTTCAGAGCTCGGAGGTCGGATTTGGTCGGAGACACATCACACTGTCAACCTCAGGATTTCGGTATATAAAGAAACTTTATTTTGGAAATCAATGGCATGTATAAGCTAACAAAGTAAATGTTAACGTGAAATGAATGTAAAGTTAGCCATTAGTATGGTTAACAAACCTGGTTATAGATATGTGATGACGTTATCTTATATAAATGCATGAATCTATCATAAAAATATGTTGAATTGATTTGGTTGATGTGGATTGGTCTCGATTTAATATTGCAGTGAAGGTTAGATATTTATAAAGGGGCTATATTGAATAAAAAAAATATTTAATTCGTAAACTCCGGTAATGCCTCGTACCCTATTCCGGCAATGAATACGGGTAGGGGTATTACATCCTTCCCTAACGATCTTTTGTTTGTTGTGGGACCCCATCTCTGAGATTCGAACAGTTGAAAATCAAATCATTGAAGTAAACCCAAAAACTCCTTATAACCGCATCACGTGACATCTGTCCTCCTGCCTTCCACGTGCCCCATCCCGTATGGTCCTAGGTATTTGCTTTGTTCTTCCCAGCTAACTCCCTTGGCACCATAAACTTGACCCATCTTCTTCCTTTTCTCATCTTAACTCTCCCATTTTCTTTCTTTTTACGTACATAAATATATTTTTAGTGAAATCAGATATTTATAATCCATTAGGTTTTGTTCTAATTCTCATATTAAAGGGAAAAAAACCTTAAAATTATACCATACGTTTTATTTAAATTATTACATGTTGATTGAGTGAACTCTTTTTAATGTTGGAATATTTTATTATTTTCTTTATCAAACATTTATGTTTTGAGTACAACAAATAGATATTTTGCTTGAGGTGTTCGGCTCGCTTGTTGTTATGTGGTGTTGGCTTAGTCGGCCCACAACAACGAGGATTGAGAACTCAAAGCTAAGCTACTACAAGCATATATTATAGCCGTCACCACTCCTTGCACGCATTGATATTTTGGAAAGTATATTTGATTGTATCATATATGAAATAATTTTATAACCCTAAAATTTATAGAATATATATGAAATGAAAATTTAATATTTTAAAACTTATATAACATATAACTTATTAATATATTCATTTCTTTTATAAAAAAAATACTTACGATATAACAAATAAATGATTCTGTTCGAAAGTATTCAAGTGTGAAAGCCTATTCCTATAATTTTGAGAAGACAATTCTGAAAAGATAATGTCAAAAATGCTTCAAGCAGGATGTACTGTCAACAAAATTACTGAAAAAAGCTTCCACGTGGACGCTCTTTTTCTATAGTAGTTACTGCAAAAATAATTTTGAGAAGAAAATTCTTAAAAAATAGTTTTAAAAACGCTTCAAGTAGGATGCACTGTCAGCAAAATTACTGAAAAAAGCTCCCACGTAGACGCTCTTTTTCTACAGTAGTTCTTGAAAAAATAATTTTGAGAAGACTATTTTGAAAAAATAGTGTCAAAAACGTTTCAAGCGGGATGCAATGTCAGCAAAATTATTGAAAAAAGCTCCCACGTGGATGCTCTTTTTCTACAGTAATTCCTGTTTGGCCTCAGGCTATAAATGAGCCAAATTTCATTCTCAGGTTGCATAAGTTACAGCAAGAAAAATTAGAGAGGCTAAGCAGAATAGAAATTGAAGATGAGTCAAACGTATTAGTGCTGTTATTTACTATGATGGTGAGGTCCGTGAGAGAATAGTGTTATTTTTTTATCGGAGAACACAACGCAACCGATTTTTAACCAAAGCATAGATTTGATAGAACTTCGTAAAAGAATTATGTAACAGCCTAATTTTCAGTGGTGTCGGAACAGTGATTTGAGATCACTAAATCCGACAAATGAGTATGAAATATTATTAATTTAGTGAGTATAAGTTAAACGTGAAGTTAGGAAAATTTTTGAAATAGTGAATAGTGTACTAAAAATATATATATTAAAATAATTAGAATCTAAAACGAGGTATCGAGACCTCGGGAATTTTAAATCAAGCCATAAATATTTTTATAAATATTTATGGAGTGTTAATAAGTTAGTATTAAAGTTGCGTCAAGAAATTTTAAAGTACTGATAGCTAATTGAACAAAAAGGACTAAATTGTATCAAATGCAAAATTGTGAAAAATGATTAAATAGCTTAAATGATAAAAAAAGAGGGTTTAAAAGGAAAATAGACCCAAGGTCTATTTGGGCTGGACAGAAAGGGCATGAAATCAGCAAGAAAATAAGGAGAATTAAGGGCAAAATTGGAAAGTTGTAAAATTTACTTAATAAAGCTAGGACTAAAGTGGAATTATCTAGATTTCTCTTTATTTTTCTGCATTCTCATCAGCAAAAACACCATGGAAGAGTTCCCTTAACTGGTTTTTCATATTTTTACTGCAAGTAAGTTCAATTCTTGATTATTTCTTGAAATTTTTGTGTTTTGTGGCTTTTACAACTAGGTCCACTTGTTGAATTCATTAGTTTTTGATTCTATGAAAGAAATTGAAAGTTTCTATGAATATGTGTTGGAAGTATATGATGATTTGGCATGGAATTAGAGCTTTAAATTGTTTATATACTGAGTTTATTGAAAGAATTGAATAGAAAGTGAATGTTTGGAACCTAAATTGTAAAAAAGTTTGAAGTTAGAGTTTTATGTGGAAATTCTGAAGTTCGATAGTTATGAAATAACTTATAATGTCTAGGAAAAGTATTAATTGAGAAAATTAGCTTAATTGAAGGGTTAATTGAGCAAGGGCTGAATTGTATGAACTGTGAAATTTGGGGCAAAATGAAAATCAACATTTTGCACTAAAATAGTTTTGGACAGCAGCAATAGTCTAACTTTGAAAAATCACCAAAAATTTTAGAAATTGAATTAGAGGATGAATAAAATATGAAATTAAATCTTATTGAGTCTAGTTTCTTATAGAAGAAACTATGTAAGCAATGGAATTGTAAATCATGAGATATAATAAGTTTTGTGAGACAATATCAGGATGATTTCGGGTTCCCCTGTTCTGAATTTTGAAAATCATAAAAAATTGGATAAAAATAAATAAGGGATTAAATTTATATGTTTAAAACCCTTAATAAGTCTATTTTCAATATAAATAAGCAGGAACATCATCCGAATCTCGTATGATGAGATAATTAATTCTTAGTGAAGAAGGGTCGAAACTGTCAGACAGCAAAACAGGGGTAACTTTAAAAAATAAACTGTACTTATTGGCTAAATCAAAAATTCTGAAAATTTTATGGTAATAAGATATGTAAGTCTAGTTTCATGAAAAATTAGCAGATCTTAATTTTGAGTTCTGTAGCTTAAGATATAAATAATTTAGTGGCTGTGACGCAAATGGACAGTTTGAATATACATATAAGTAAATAGTGAAATTATTGATAATGTTACTTGTTGCATGTTATATAAATTAAGGATGTGGAACGGAGAGGAGGAGGAGGAAAATATGTATGAATATTCAGCTAGCATGAAATATCGATATAATGAATTACCTGATTTATATTTATGAAGAAATGGCAAGAGAATGATATTTATCATGACATATAAATAGGTGATTATTTTTGATACGTTGATACAAGGAAATTAATTAAATTGAGACGAGTAATAAATTCAAGTAAAAACATATCGAGAAAAATAAGTACGTTAAGGGACAATATGTTTGATTTTAAATGGTTCCAAATATGAACATTAGATGAAATGAAATATGTGATAAATAAATCGGTAACTTCGGTAATACTCCGTAACTCTATTTCGGTGATGGATTCGGGTTAGGGGCGTTACAAATTAGGCGCAAAATCTTCGGAATGACGCCAATGAGAGTTTCGTTTATTGAGTGTTGATTTTGTGCTTCGGTTGATCCCGTAACATATGACTCATTTAATATCAAATGTCGTCGTAGCTTGGAGGCGATGGTGCAGACTCATCTCGTTAATAGATTGCCATATTTTAAGTTATATATACAATTTTCATCGCCAAATAAAGTATTTGCGACTTCAACATCTACTGTTGTTTGAGAGGAACATACGACCCCTACCCGACACTCCGTTAGTAGGAGGCAAAACACGGAAGCGCCATTTGTCGACCTCAAACTTGGCTAAATACATAAATTCAATTCTAAAAGGAACGCGTCATTTACCGATAACCTCTGTTGTGCGAGAGGCATATTTCTATTTGACGGCACTATTTCTAAAGCGAGCAACGAGTTATAAAGGCCAAATATAGGAGGTCATTTATGGTGTCGGAAGGTATTACAAGAAATTAACAAGGCAAAGGTATTGGGCCAACACCATGCATATAATGTGTTACGATCGCGACAATCTATAGTTTCATGTGACGGAGTTTGACAGACCGAACCAAGGTATTACCGGGGGCAATACCGGCAATACTGTGTACACTTGAAAAATAAGACTTACAACTGTGGGACTTTTAACACAATTCGTTATCCATGTTCTTATACAATTACAGCATATCAGAATCTCCATTTGGATCCCATAAGATATGTCAACGAAGTGTACAAAATAGAATGCATGTACAATGTGTGGAGACACGTATTCCCATCGATTCCAGATGAATGTAAGTGGCTGTCTATATCGTTTGCTTTGTTTAAGTTGTTATCGGATAGATAATTACGTCGTAAACTAAAAGGTAAATATTGCTCGAGCAGAATACGTAATAATATGGATATTTGGGAAAGAACAAACCAACAGAAGTTGTGTAGATGGTGTAGGAACCCAGGTCATACAATTCGAACATGTCCAAATCAAAATAGTTGATAATTGATGTAAGGAAATTACGTTGCATTATTTCTATTACCTTATTCAAAAGAACTTCTATTTCATTAAAAATATAAAAAATAATTTACTATTAAAATATTCAAAATAACTTTTATTTTATTAAATAAAACAATATAAAAATAGTTTGTATAAATATATTTAAAAAATAAACGTATGTGCCAGTCGAAATCAATACCACATGGGGTGGTCGATGGTTACGCGCTGGATTCTTACTTGATTCAGCTTCTGGCTGGGGTTGTGGTTGTTCTAGTTGTGGGTGTTAAGAGGATGACCCACCTTAATAGAATAAAAAATGCGAAGGTGTTTACATCACCCGTGGCAAAGGTGTTTGAATCTCATAAGGTGATAGGGGTTGGTTATTGGATGAGCTCCACGACGGTGCCTCGTGCGATCCTTGATGCGACGATAACCTATATATCATTGGTTTGAGTCGGAGTCATCAATAAATGAGATGCACAGGGCCATGCATTCCAACCTAGCATAGGACTAGGAAAAGAAAACATTTAAAGGTTAGGATATACACCTGGCATAATTTGAAGGAGCTATGGTGTGGGTGTCGTCGCTTGTGGCATTAGGCCCGGTGATTGTGTGGGCGCTGTTGATGGGTCCGTGCCGTTATCCCTTCTCCTTAGATTTAAAGGGCCCTGTTGTTCATTTTCGACATAGATTTGCTGAAGCCTCTGTTCTTTTGACAATAAATATGGTTTGCCATGGATCCTAAACAATGACATGTAATTCGGTGCAAATGCTAACTTTAGAACGATGATCGGTTCGCGAGTAGGTAAATGATCATACTAATTTTTCTAAATTTCGATATATTTCGAAAAGAATACCAGCCAATTCGTATTCTATTACTGTAAGTTAATTTTGTGCTTACCATTGAGCACTTCAGGTGCCACGGGAATCGGTTGTCGGAATCCAAATTGCCGCAACACTCTATCCGTCTGGTGCATCTCAACAGTAACATAGTTGACCAAGGGAACCTTAACATGTCAAATGCTTGGATTTTGAAATAATTCATTCAGAATTACTGCTTGAATTGTCGGATCCTCGTATTGTATCCATTGAAACTATATGAATGTGATAAAAATATTAGTTATATACATAATACTAAATACTAAATATGAAACGAATATGTTATATATATATATTTTTATTTAATATTTACATGAGTTTTCGACCGTTGTTCTTATAGAAGTCGTATATCTTCAAGAGCGGTAGGTATTCCAACATAACTCATCGAATGGTTCCACCTAATTAAATAAATTTTTAGCATAAAATTATATTTTAAATATATGTAATAATTGTAAAATCTAATATAATATTTACCTCGTTATGAGTGAGAATCTATATGGATGGTTCACTCGAGAACGTAAAAATGGAAAGTGAAACCGAGCCCATGATTGCATTAGTGATAGGCAACTTTTAATTTTGGCTTTAGTTGATGGCGTCGCCCCGCACATCTCCCGGTAAAAGGTCGCCAACACTGCAGACCCCCAACTAAGTTCGCTAGCTGCTCTAAAATTAACGAGTTTCAGTAGCCACCTCAGATGTACGAGGTTTCGTGACAAGTCCAACATCAGATAACCTCCAATCATCTTAAGGATGTATGCCCAAGCATATCGTATTCTTTCTACTTCAGTCGAATCATTCCCCGGCTTTTGGAATTTATCTTGTAACAGCCCATCTCAATCCAACCTCCATATATATTATCTAGAATCGCACCCAAAAGATCATAGCATATGGCTTCCCAATCAGCCAATTGAATGGACCCGATGAGTATAGACCCATCTATCGGTAATCTCAATTGTAACTGCACGTTCTTCAAAGTGATGGTACATTTTCCGTATGGAAAATGAAATGTGTGCGTCTTGGGCCTCCACCTCTTAATTAACGCGCTGATGAGTTTCGGGTCCAACTTGCATCCTCGACCTATATTAGCCATGTGCCAAAAATCCGTATTCCTCAAGTAATTTTCTATCAACGGTAATAGAGGAACAGACATATTAAGTATAACATTGTAACACCCGATCTACAGATTGTTATAAAAAATTATAAATTAAAAATAAAAAAATAATTAAAATTACATAAATGAAAAAATATTAAATAATATTAAAAAATTAAAATTAACACTTACCATTTTCATTTGTTTGACGAATATATGTTTATGATCGAGACGAATTAATTCCCTAACCATTGCTAACATGATCAAATATTTTTGAAATTATAAAAAAATACTAATTTAAAAAAATTGAAGAAAATAATTTAATTAAAAAGAGATTTGAGAGATTTAGGGAGAAATTTGAGAGATTTTTTGAGAAATTTAGAAAAATGTTGTGTGAAAAAAATAGGAGGGGATTTTATATATATATATTTTACTGTTGGACCCTCAACAATCAAATTTTTAAATGACTGTTGGGAAAAAAAAGGACTAAATTGTGTCCTTGAGGGAGCGATTTTGCCACGTCAGGCAAGCGCGCCCACATCAGCATAATTTGTGCTGACATGGTAAAATCGCTCCCTCAGGAACACGATTTGCTAAAATTTCTCCCAAAAACGCTTCTAGGTGAACGCGTTTTATAGTTTTCAGCCATTTCAAATAAATAATGAAAAAATTAACTCATTTTCGTAAATAAAGTTAAAAATGAACCTTTATTGATAAAATAGTTACTTCTCTGTTCTAATTATTCTGATTTTTTAAATAAAAACTAAAATGCACCAAATTGATATAAATAGATGGGTCTAAATTAATTACTAAAATATAAAAGAAAATGGAATTACGTTTAAGATGAAAACTTTCGGATACAAAAGCATGATATGTACGTTTAATATTTACATTCAATAATGTGGTGGGATAAAAAGAAATAGAGAGGTAAGAGTAGCGGTAGAGAGCTATGTGTCCCCTCTGTTTGTTGGGCTTGGAAAACATCAAATTCTTTATGAGAACACGGGACCTCACTGTAACCATGTCTTTTGGTAACGGTGGATATTGAAATAATATCCAAAACATGGACATCTGGTACCCAAAGGAAAAAAAAAAAAAAAACATGGACATCCATTTCTTTAAATGTAATTTTCAACCTTAAAAGCACGCTGTTTTTTTTTCTTGTCCTAAAAGTTAAACGCGTGGCAGATTGCGGACCTGACAAATAAAATACGAAAGGTTCATATAAAAAGATCGGTCGGCTTAGGATGGGAAGCAACATTATAGTTAATGTAGGTGAGCAAGAGTTTGGGAATTCTCTCTCATGGATATTGGTGTGAATGCAACGTGTTATGAGTTGATATGCATTATGATTCGGGGTGAGTGACGTGTAAAGATGGGTTCCGATCCATGGAATATAAGCATCGGAGCCGGGTAATTGACTCAACCAAAACACATAAAACCAAAAGGCAGAGAGAGATAGAGAAAGACACAGAGAAAGAAGAGTGATGAAGGTGGAGATGAACTTGGACAACGATTCCAACAATCTGGTTCAAGCTCCGACAAACGGGAACTCTGAAAAGCTTTCGCCCTCCACTTTATCTTCTCTTTTGGGTTCTAAAGATCGTTATTATCTTCTCTGCTCCACTGCAGCAGCTGCTGAAACTGATCAGGTTATTAACGCAGCTTTCTTATTTTCTTTCCATGGATGGAATAATATTTGGTAGCAATATACCTTGGGGCGGGGGGTGTTATTCATGGGTTGTTTTCTTCATTGCTGAAGCATCTTTTCTTTATCGTCTTCTCTCGGTATCTAATAGTGGGTCAGAGATGAAAAGCATGCACTCAACTTTTGGCCTAACTCATTCATGCCTTCATCGCAATCCTATTCTGCCAAACCTTTCTGCTTAGAACGACTTCCGTTTTCTAGCTTTTTTTTTTCCCTTCTCTACCCAAGACTCCATATGAAAACTACACGGTACAGACACCAACCGCATACGAAACTTCTAGAACTTATATTACTATTTCGTAATATTTTACCCTAAAAAATTAAACTTTATTAATTTTTTAAAAAATGCCAAAAGATGATGTAGCAGATGACTATTGTCTATCTTTGAAGAGATTTGTTTGGTAGCGAGTGCTGGAAATACCAGACACATGGCTAGTTGGCTTTAAGTTGGTTGGTTTGCTTTGGGACGAAAATATAGAATTACTGCAATAGTCGGCAGTCTTCAAACTTGAGCTATTAGTCATATTAAACAATTTTTGTTGAAGAGAGAGAGAGAAAGAGAGGAAAGTTGATTAGGGTTTTCAAAATGGAAAGAAGTCGCCGGCTCATTCTCTTTCTTCGGTGTACTCCATTGTATGTTTCTTTAATGTTGACATGTCCGTTTTTCCATTTTGACTTTAATTTAGTATAATATGATGGGTTAATTTGAATGTCTAACAATGGAGTAACTGAATTTATATTTTGGAAAAATGGTTAATTTCATGTATTAGGGCGTCTGCTAAACTAGATTTTAATCGAGAGATTTGGAATGAACAGCAAATTTCCTCAATTGTTATGGTACTATCAATCTTTTGATTACTAAAAAAGAAGAAACATGTAATTACCTGGGATTGAGAAGTGAATGAGTGTATTAGATGCATAATGTAAATGCGTGATTCTGTTGTCGGCAATCCAACATTGCCCAGAAAAATCGGTGGTGAAGAAGTACTCTTTCTCGGTGATGTTTGTCGTGGTTATGTTGCCCTTGTGGAGAAGGATTCGTAGTGGGGCGGGCGGGCTGGTGGGCTAATTCAGACCCCACCCCATCCATCACCTTTTTACTGGACTAGGTGGGGGTGCACTGTGATACTCTTTAGTCACGAGAAACAAATGCCAAATATGCCTGTCCTCGTCAATGGGTCAATTCCTTTTCTGCATTGCGGTTTTGCTGTGAACAACTAAGCTGAGAAGACATGTGGCGCTGCTTTTCACCTCCCTTTAGCCTCACATTCACGCTATATCCGTAACACACGTGGCGTATGCATTATCCTTACAGTACAGCAAACTTTGGGGCATGTACTTCATGCCAACTTTCTTGGTTTTAGTCATAGATGCATTTCCATACATGAAATATAACGTTCTGACCGTACAACAGACGTTGGTTCTAAAAAAATGTTTGTGGGAAAATGGAGTTGACTTTTCGTTAGCCTTAAATGGCTCCAATTGACCTTTCACGATTACTTGAATTTATTTTTTTATATAGCAGGTGAAAATTTCGGATCTGGAGGGCAAGGTGATCGGAATTTACTTCTCAGCTAACTGGTATCCACCATGTAGAAATTTCAACCGAGTATTGATTGGTGTGTATGAGCAGCTGAAGAGCAATGGATCTAACTTTGAGATTGTATTTGTGTCATCTGATGAAGACTTGGATGCCTTCAACAACTACCGTGAAAACATGCCATGGCTTTCGATTCCCTTTTCTGATTTGGAGACAAAGAAGGCATTGAATCGAAAATATGACGTGGAAAGCATTCCTTGCTTAGTTATTTTGCAGCCTGACAACACCAAGGATGATGATACTTACTATGATGGCGTAGAACTCATTTACCGGTATGGGGTTGATGCCTTCCCATTTACCAAAGAAAAGTTGGATGAATTGCGAAGGGAAGAGAAGAGGAAGCATGACAGCCAGACCGTTACCAATTTATTAACAAACCCTGAAAGGGACTATCTCTTGGATCAAACCATAACTAGAAAGGTCAGTCACTCAGTGCTTAGTGCTTACACTTGCCTATTTGTAATGGTTTAATTTATTCGAGGTGGAGGAGAAGACATTTTAAAATATTTTCTGGGCTGATTCAATCGTTAATTTCCTTTGCAGGTGCCGGTTGATTCCTTGAAAGGTAAGACAGTTGGACTGTACCTCTCAGCGCAATGGTGCATGCCTTGTGTTGAGTTCACTCCGAAACTGATATCCATCTATCAGAAGATCAAGCAAGCTTTGCAAGAAAAAGGTGGTGGTGAGGATTTTGAGATTGTTTTCGTGTCAAATGATCGTGATCAAAGTTCGTTCGAATCCTACTTTGGTACCATGCCATGGCTGGCGTTGCCTTTCCGAGACCCCACGGCCCGAACCCTTGCCAAGTACTTTGATGTGCAATGGATTCCTTGTTTGATAATTATAGGCCCCGACGGCAAAACGGTAACCAAGCAAGGCAGAAACCTTATAAATCTGTACCAGGAAAATGCGTACCCTTTCACAGATGCCAAAGTGGAGTCGCTAGAGAAAGAACTGGAAGAGGCAGCCAAGAGCTTACCAAGAAGTGAATACCATGCAGGACATCGGCATCTGCTAACGTTGGTATCAGAAGGCAGTGGAGGGGGGCCCTTTATATGCTGCGATTGTGAAGAGCAGGGATCTGGTTGGGCTTACCAATGTCTGGAGTGTGGGTACGAGGTGCACCCAAGGTGCATCAGAGCTGTCACCCCTCAAAGCTCAATTGAAGACAGGTGACTGTCACCTCACCTCACCTCAACTGGCTTTTATGCTAATTGAATTCTGATCAATCCATCATGCCATCACCTCTTAATATCTATAATTCTCTCTCTATATCACTTGATATGTGGGTTTTCTACTGAGAATACTATGTTATTGTAGCTAAAGCCGTGAACATCATTTGACTGTAACAAATAAAATGTGTGTTCCAACTGTTTTTTTTTTTTTAAATCTTTCATAATTTTTCATGTTTGGGTTAATATTATTTTTTCGAAGTTATTTTCTTTTTTCAAATTTGTACAATATATTTGATCCTTAAACTAAATATTAAGCATTAAACGAAACGAACTCTGGTGCAGAATTCAGCTTGATTTTTCGCGCCAACTACGTGACGTCAGCCATGAGCGTTTCAGTGCTGACATGGCCACTTCGCCCATTCCGGCCAGAAACCAAGCAAATGAAGCTTCTTCGAAGTTTCCATATAAGAAAAAGAAGGAAAGAATAGTTAGGCAGGTGTTTTGCTTTTGAAATCTATCAAAGTAATTGATTGTTAATTTGAGTGGAAGGGTATACAATTCGAGAGTTTAGAAAAAAAAATAAGGTTACATGTAAAGTTCTATGCTATGAAGCTATTAAATAATGTTTGGGGATTGAAAAGTGTGACTGTTTATATAGAATAATTGAAATTAATTTCATAAAGTCGTACAAACGAAATATATAGAAGTTATAATTAGTCTGAGCATATTTCAACCAAATGATAGTAGGAAAAAGAAGAAAAAACAAAACACACACTATCTCCATTAAGGAGAACAATATCCTAGAGCTGGGACAACATTGCATCTTAGGTAAACAAGATGACCCCACTCACATTTAACTCTAACAATGTATCGCCTTAACCCACGAATTAAAAAAAAGAACACCAAATAGTAGTATACAAAGATAAAAGAAATCACATCAAATTCTAATCGCGGTAAGAAATATGGATCGTTTGTAAATTTAGATTCAATCAGATCAGTTGCCAAAAAAACGGCGGTAGCTTGCTTGAATTTGACATGGAGGAGGAAAACTCTGGAGATGGTAATGGGTAAGTTAATCATTTACCGTCATGTTTACATTTGCTTGAAAAGTCTGATAATCTCCTTGGTGTATGTCTACACTATAGTCTATGATGGTATTAATGAAGTTTGAACTGACAATACGCTTGATGATCTTGGTTCATTTTGTGGACCTCGGTGATTTTTTTTTTTTTTTTTGCGATGAAATGAACCAATACACATTGTCTGGAAGCCAAATGTTTTTTTTTTCCCTTTCTCTTATTCCACTTTGCCACCTGTTTTGTGGATTCACTTCAAGGATCAGGAAGAAGACAATTTTGCCAGTGTTTGTTGCTATGTGGGTAAACAATGGAGACCACTCAATTTTTAAGGGAGAATTCGAGGAAGATTGATCTATGGAGAGAGTGATCCTTTTTCTTGAACCTGGTAAATTTCATCAATTAATCTCTTTCCGGCCATTTTTCTTTTCCTGCAAAGTAATTCTTGTCATTGTCAGTTTACATTTCATCGTCGATGACATGTGCTATGAGTATTCATTTGAAGAAATTAGTCCCATTACTCTGCTTCTTTTTCCCTCCACAAGTGCTATATTTGATGCGTTTACAGGCCGATGACCCCACAATTGAATGAATTATCACACCTCGAATTACACTGACAACTGCTGAGTATTTGGCTTATGAATGTGGGAAACATGTTCTGGTTATATTGACAGATATGAGTTCTTAGGCAGATGCTGTTCGTGAGGTACAAATGCTTTATTCATTGGGAGGATATATGGAACACAAATTTGCCAAATTATTTTCATACTGTCAAATGCTAGGGACTTAGAATGCCTAAAATCTGATAAAAATGATGAATTGATGCTCTGTTGGATTACCACGTTTGGTAATGCAATGCTGGACTTATGTCATTCATCTTGTTTTACAAGTGCCTATCGGTATCTGCTGCTCTGAAGAAGTCCCTGGAAAGCGTGGGTATCCTGGTTATATGTATACTGATTTGGCCACAATTTATGAATGTGCGGGGGCGTATAGGAGGAAAAGGTTCCATCACCCAAATTCCTATTTTGACCATGCCTAATGATGGTAAGAGGCAACTTGAACACAATTTAGCATTTTCAAGTTTTAACACTGGTTATCTGGCAATAATATTTGGTTAATTATTATTTATGTTTAAAAGTGGCCAACCATGCTGCTGTTATGTTTTTGTTAAAGTGCATGCTGCAGCTTGTGTGCAAGCTGCGTTAACAAGTTGTCTGTTTTAGTTGCAATGTAATTTAGTTTGGTTGAAAACGAACAAGCTTGATGATAGCTTGATGTGCTTAGGTAGTGAATGATGTGTTTAGTTGGCTTGTTTTAGTGTACAAGCAATGTTTCACAACTTCTAGGCTGATTAGTGGTGTTAGTTGTGTTTGGTAAGATGATTGTCTATAAAAATCATGTATTGCTATGATAACGGTAATGAAAATCTGTTTTTTCATTCCTTGCTGGACGTTGGTGAGCTAGTAAATTGTTTCATGCTTCTTGCTGTTTTTGTTCACTGTTCTTCCTTTGCACAAAAACCCAACAATCTGTAAACCAGATATATAACACATCCTGCACCAGATCTTACTGGTTATGTATCGACAGGTGACTGAAACAATATTCATCGTTGTTCTAATAATGGGCGTGGTTTTAGAATCTTTCGTAGCATATGCACAGCATTATATTCTTTGTTGTTATACTGTTCTATTTCACTGACTTTGCTTCCTGCTCCATCTACTGTCAACAGTACTTTTTATCAAATTCAGAAAGCATAATGCAATAGTTTTTAAATATTGTCAATAATGTTGAATTGATATGAACTCAAGTATCTTAATAGAGCTCTAAGTTTCAAAAGGAACTGCCAGTGCATAAGTTTGAACAGTATGTGTAACTATTGATCTTATCTTTATATATTTATTTTCTGAACAGATATACCCACCAATTACTGTACTCCCTTCACTTTCTCGATTACTTATTATCATTCCATCTTGTATGAGAAAAATTGCCTGCTTGTTAACAAGTAGTCACATGAAGTAGAAGGTTATGCTGAGGGGATGACTGGTAGAGATCATGCTGATGTGTTTATTTGAACTCTACATAGGTTTCTTTCTGGATACAGTTCCATTCAACTCTCAATCAAGTTCATGCTTTGTGATTCTTTTAGTTATCTGTATTTTTTTTTCTTGAGAACCCAAGTAGCTTTCCCAAGAACATATTTTTGGGTCGTTATTATTGTAATTCAAACCGGCTGCTAAAAGTAAAGTGGTCGGGATTATAGCCCGTCTTTTCCTCGTGAGCTCGCTGGTCAGCACTTTCCAGCATGGTTCGAAATCTCTTATTTTTGTCAACATTGGCAGAGACTCATTTATTTACGTGGAAATTTCATTGGAATTAGTTGTGAATGAAATTGCTGATGGATGCGATTCAGAACCAAGACCAAGCTGTCTTGTAGTTAATACTACACGGTTCGTTTATTATGTAAACAATGCAAAAAAAAGGTAAGATTCTAAAATAAACGTAGGAACATGTGCATACAACAAAAAGTTCAAAAGGAAAAAGAAACTATACTAATGAGGAGGTACTGTTATCCAAAATTCTAAATTCCTAGTATAATTATGGTGTCATTCTTGAGTCTCGTTTGATTAGAACGAAGGAAACTAATGCCATTTTGAGCTTCGAAATTTCCTCCTGCATAAAGGGCAAGATTTATGTTGCATTAACCACTGTTTAATACAGGAGGTATGAAACATATGGTGACAGTGTGGCAAGCTATGGGCTATTTCTCCAGGTGTAAAGTCCTGGAAACAATGAATGATGAATGAAGTTTAGTTCCTACACTCAAAAGAAATTTGCAGGAACAAATTGGATAATCACATAGTAGTAAACAACAAAAGAGAAGAGAATAAAACCTCAAGGCAAATCGAACAAGAGATTCTGTTCCTGAATGAATCCCACACGTTTTGTTCCGTGATTCTCGTCTTCGGAATTTTCGCCATTGAATCCTTTGACAATTCATTCCTGATGACTTCGTTGAATGTGGAGTAAAATACACTTACCTAACAAAAAACCAAATACATATTCAAGCATTAAAGTTAAAATGACCGGTCATTGTTGTTGGACCAATTTCCCACTTTAAACAGCGTTCACAAGAAAAAAAAAGAAAAAAATGGAACCTCTGTATGAAATGATTTTGAGACACGGATTTCGGAACTGCAAATTCTGAGTGAAATTTTGAAGAGATTGATGGAGAAAAAGCTGCCCTTTATGGCTCCAACCATGGCTCCATGAAGACAACCCATCTTTGTTTTCGTCCCAACAAAAGCTCCAGTCAGGGCTCCTAATGTTGCTCCTACTAAACATAGAAAACGCCAAATTCTCATCAGTAATGGAATTCAAGCGAAGATCACTTCACAGTAAAAAGAGGGGTTCTTTGTTTAATTTTGTAAAACAAATTAAGAACTAACCCACTGCAAATAAAAAGATGAAGATTGCATAGGACAGTTTAGTAACAAGTGCTGAAGCTGCTGAGCAGCACAGTTCCCTTGTCTCTTCAACGGGTAAATTACGTGACATGATAAAAGGAGGAGAAAAGCAGATGCAAAGATCCATTGGAAGAATAATATAAGGGTCTTAAGAAGGAAATTTGAGAATGGAAATGGTGCCTAGACAACAGAACATGCAAGGAAGGCACCCCATTTGGAAAGTGGCCGAATTTCACTCTCTGATTTTGTTATTTGCATTGGCAGGAAAAGATATTGGTTTTAACTCAATATATTGTGAAGACAAGACCGAAGACTTTGTAGTTATTGGTCAAAGTCGTCGTCTATAATCTCAAAGCTCAAATTAAACAAAAACAAAATGATGATTGCAGCTTCGAGGTTTTCTCCTTTTATTCATTTATTTTTTAAGTACAAAACTTAAAAATACAATTTAAGCTGATTGAAATATATCCGAATTGGTGTTGGCAATAAATTCGTATAAGCTATAAACAAGTAAAATAATGAAAAATTGAAATAATCAAACACGCAAATCTTTGATAGAAAAACTTTTCAAATAGGATAAAAAACACCAATAAAAAAAATTCCATTAATAAGAGACAGTAGAATACGGTGAAAAACTCTTCAAATTGAAATGTAAAATTCTCTTTTTAACTGTGTTATTTTTTGTATCTAGGTCTAACTCACACACAATTCCCGTAATTCTAATGTGACTTATATAGACTATATGTTACTTGATACCCACTTACCTTGAATACACTTTATATACTAATTAATGCAATATATTTTTAAATGCTTAGGGTCTAATTAAAAAATAATCTCAAAATTGCTGTTCAAGAAATTAATTACATATTTTTATACCTCGTCACGTTGTCGGGATGAAGATTTTCTTCTTATCGTGACGACAACTTCTTGTTACGACGTCAAGGAGAAGAAATCTTAACTTATTATCATAAATATTTAAAATAAAAATTATTCTAAACTAGAAAAATAATAGTAAACGGTGCATCAGTCATTTTTGAAGTTTACCTAACCACTTGTTTAATACGTAAGAAAATATGTATTTGGTTTATGAACATATTGATTCCCAAGAAATTGGAGATTGGCAGTCGATCACTAATTTATTGAAAGGAATGGTGAGTCATATTGAGGGTTTAAGAAATCAACAAATCATAAATAATTTCCGCTATCAATTTAACTAGCTCTAGTTAAGCCGGTAGCTAACAGGGTGAGGTTTTTTATAATTTATAAATTTTTTAATTAGTGATAATAAAATTATCTTTTAATCTTTAAAAATAATAAAAATTAATTTAATTTTTTAAAAATTATTAAAATAATAAAATTAAATTTTAATTTTCCTACACAGTTCAATGATTATTTTACCAATAAAGGCTCATTTCTAATTTTATTTATGGAAATGAGTCAACTTTTACATTATTTACCAAAAATGGCCGAAATATGCAAAACGCGTTCATGTAGGAGCGTTTTTAGGTGAAATTTTAATAAATTGCGTCCCTAGGGGAGCGATTTTGCCATGTCAGCACAAAACACACTAACTTGGAAGCGTTTTGCTGACATGACAAAATCGCTCCCCCAGGGATGCGATTTGCTAAATGTTTTTTCCCAACGACCATTTAAATTTTTTATCGTTGGGGGGTCCAACAGTAAAAAAAAAACTATAAAAATCCTCATATTTTTTTCACACAATATTTCTTCCAAATTTGGAAAAAAAGCTCTCAAATTTCTCCCTAAATTTCTCAAAACTCTCTTTAATTAATTATTTCCTTTAATTTTTTCTAAATTAGTATTTTTTTTATAATTTTAAAAATATTTGATTGTGTTAGCAATGACCAGGGAATTAATTCGTCTCGATCATAAATATATATCCATCGAACAAATGAATGGTAAGGGTTAATTTTAATTTTTGAATATTATTTAATACTTTTTTATTTATGTAATTTTAATTAATTTTTATTTTATAATTTTTTATAACAGTCTGTAGATCGGCTATTACAATGTTATATTAGCAATATGTCTGGTCCTCTATCACCGTTGATAGAAAATTACTTGATGGAAGCGAGTTTTTGGCACGTGACCACTATAGGCCAGGGGTGCAAGTAGGACCCAAAATTAATCAATGCATTAATAGAGAGGTGGAGACATGAGACGTACACATTCTATCTTCCATGCAGAGAGTGTATCATCACTTTGAATGACGTGCAATTACAATTGGGATTGCCGGTGGATAGGTTTGCACTCACTGAGTTCGTTCAATCTGCTGATTGGGGAGCCGTATGCTACGATCATTTGGGTGTGACTCTAGATAATATTTACAGAGTTTAGATCGAGATGGGCTGGTTATGAGACACATTCCCGAAGCGAGGGAATAATGACTGAAGTAGAAAGAATACGATATGCTCGGGCATACATCCTTGAGATGATTGGAGGTTATCTGATGTCGAACTTATCACGAAACCTTATACATCTAAGGTGACTGCTGAAACCCGTTTATTTTAGAGCAGCTGGCAAATTTAATTGAGGGCCTGCTGTGTTGGCAATATTGTATCGAGAGATGTGCGAAGCGACGTCACCAAATAAAGCCAAAATCGGATGTTGCCCATCACTACTACAATCATGGGCTCGGTTTCGCTTTCTATTTTTATGTCATCAAGTGAACCATCCATATACATCCCCACTCATAACAAGGTAAAATCTATATTAGATTTTACAATTATTACATTGAAATTGTATGCTAAAAAAATCTTTAATTAGGTGGAACTATTCAGCGGATTATGTTGGAACCGCTTTTGAAGATATATGGCTTCTATTAGACCAACGGTCGAAAGCGCAAGTAAGTATTAAATAATATATATACATAAAATAGTCATTTCATATTTAGTATTTAGTATTATATATATAACTAATATTTTTATCACGTTCATATAGTTTTAATGGACACTATACGAGGATCTGACAATTCAGGCAGTAATTACGAATGAATTCTTTAAAAATCCGAACATTTGGCATGTAAAAGTCTCATTGGTCAACTGTGCTACTATCCAGATGCACTACACGGATAGAGTATTTCGGTAATTTAGATTCTGAAAACCGATTCCCGTGGCACCTGAGGTGTTTAATGATGAGTACAAAATCGACTTACGGTAATCGAATATGAATTGACCAGTATTCTTCTCGGAATATATCAAAATTTGGAAAAATAGGTATGATAATATACCTACTCGCGAACTATCATCGTTCTAGAGTTAGCGTGCGCGCCGGATTACATGTCATGATTTAAAATCCATGACAAGCCATATTTGCTGTCAGAAGAGCAGAGGCATAGGCAAATTCGTGTCGAAAGGGAACGACAGGGCCCTTTAAATTCAAGGAGAATGGATAACGGCACAGGCCCATCAACAGTGCCTACATAATCACCGGACCCAACGTCTCAACTGACGACACCTACACCATAGCCTCTTCAAATTATGCCAAGTGCGTATCCTAGCCCTTTTATGTATCCCAACCCTTAAATGTTTCATTTTCCTAGTCCTATGCCAGGTTAGAATGCATAGCCCAGTGTATCTCCTTTCCCCATAACTCCGACTCAACCGATAATATATAAATCGCAGGAAGGATCGCATGAGACACCGTCGGGAAACTCATCTCATTATCAATCCCCATCGCCTTATTAGATTCAAACACTTCCCCCGTGAGTGATGCAAACACCTCCGCATTCTTTATTTCATCAAGTTAGGTCATTATCCCAACATCCATAACCACAACTCCCGCCGAAAGCTGAACCAATAAAAAATCTAGCGTGTACCAGTCGACTACCCCAATGTGGCACTGATTCTGATCGGCACATACATTGATTTTTTTAATATATTTGTTCAAACTATTTTTATATTGTTTCATTTAATAAAATATTTTTTTAATATTTTAATAGTAAATTATTTTTATATTTTTAATAAAATAGAAGTTTTTTTGAATAAGGCAATAGAAATAATGCAACATAGTTTCATTACAACAATTATTAACTATTTCGATTTGAACATGATCGAATTGTATGACCTGGGTTCCTACACCATCCGCACAACTTCTGTTGGTTCGTTCTTTCCCAGATATCCATATTATTACGTATTCTACTCGAGTAAGGTCAACCTTTTGGTTTGCGACACAATTCTCTATCCGATAACAATTTAAACGGAGCAAGCGATATAGACAACCACTTACGTTCATCTGGGACAAGTGGGAATACATGTCTCCATACATTGTACATGTATTCTATTTTGTACAATTTGTCAACATATCTCATGGGATCCAAACGAAGATTCTGGCAAGCTGCAATTGCATGAGCGCATGGATAACGAAGTACGTCAAACGTACCATAGTCTCAAGTTATATTTCTCAAGTGTACATGATATTGCCCACTAGTAATACCTAAGTTCGATCTGTTAAACTCCGTTACACGAAACCATAGGTTTTCGTAATCGTGACACATTATGTACATGGTGTTGGCCCATGCTTTTGCCTTGTTAATTTCTTGCAATACTTTCCGACACCATCCATTCCCTTCTTACATTTGGTCTTCATAACTCACTGCTCTCTTTGGAAATAGTACCACTAAACAAAAATATGTCTCTCGCACAACTGAGGTTATCGATAAATGACGTGTTCTTTTTAAAACAGAATTTATGCATTCAGCTAGATTTGAGGTCATATGACCATATCGTAGGCCATCGTCTTATGCTTGTGTCCACTGTTTGAAAGGTATGTTATAGATGTAGTCTACACCTTGTTCGTTTGTAACACCTCCTAACCCCAATCCGTTACCGAAACGAGGTTATGAGGCATTACCGGACATATCAGACAACTTACTAATAATTTACAATTAATATAACTTTTATGGTATAATATAATAATTGAGTCCCTATCTTGAACTCTCAAAGTTCAAGCACGTGTTAAAAGTAGAACGGAACTTGTTCGAATATTCTGAATTTTTTTTTTATAAAAATTTCGGTCTGCTTATTTTTACCTAAAACCTTCTGCAAATTCAAACTAAAACAACCAGCACCAATTTTTCACATTCATATAACTAATATTTATATCATTAACATAATTTCAACTTAATAACTATCATAGCATCATTCAAAATTGATTAAAAACTTCATTCATTTAACAACTTAATGTTCATGTATCAAAATATCATATACTTTTCTTACCATTTCATTTAACCATCTAAATCTTATAATTCAACCTTCACTACCCAAAGTAATATGCATATTCAAGTGACTATATAACACCTATGTACATGCCACCTTTACCCAAAAGAAAAATATACATCACCAAATTTGTGTTGGAGTCGGGAATGTTCTGGATGCTGAACCGGGACACTTGACTTCTACTAACCTGCGCACGGAAACAACCATACGCTGAGTATGGATATACTCAGTGATATTACCATAATTCAAATTATATCAACAATAGTAAAAACATAAATATTAAAATACCTAACAATTAATGTCATATGTACTAATTCATAAATCAATGTATTTTCTCAAACTTAAATTTATATCACTTATGAATATACATTTCATACTTTTCTCTTATTATCACAATTCCAATTTCAATTCGTAATTCAATTTATTTTTCTCGTTTCAATGCCTCAAATTCACATTTCAATTTTTCACCCTATTAACGTAACTCGGACTTTGGCGGATACACGGATTCAACCAAACACACCAATATGGCACCCAGTGCCTCATCGGATAGTTCGAAGTAATAGTTGACACCCAGTGTCTCATCGGCCTAGCCAAAGTAAAGTTGGTACCCAATACCTCATCGAATCTATCCGAAGAAATATAGTGACACCCAGTGTCTCATCGACTCGAGGTCGAAGTATCCCTGAACACTTCCAATCCTATGGCATGCCAACTATATCCGACTCAGCCCGACTAGTTAATAGGGTATTCAATTCACTTTCTCAATCCTATATCACTTTCAATTCACAATTCAAATCACCAATCATTTTTAATCAATACGCTTTTCAAATAATTACATCTTCCATAATTCACTTATTCAATTCAATTTGATTCAATTTGCATCACTTTCATTTTCACTCAATATTCATATCAATTTCACATACTTACCTCAAGTCTTACTTACCATACATAACAATAAAAAAATTCAGCAATCAATAATAATTAAAATTCGAATTATAGTAATACACACCGTAATTCTCCCGTTTTAGTACTCGATGACTTTCTCCTTTCCTTTCGATGCTGATGCTTTAGGTTCTTTGTTGGCTACGAAAATAATAATTTATAATCATCAATACAACATGATTCAATTTAATTCATGAGCCTAAACATGCAAATTTAACCATTTTTAATGTATATATATAATTTCACCATTAAGCTGTCTACTTGAGTCATTGTTACTAAATTATTTATATCTTGATCTACGAAACTCCAAATTAATATCCATAAATTTTTCTTAAAACTAGACTCATATATCTTCTAATCATAAAATTTCCAGAATTTTTGGTCTAGCCATTTAATACAGTTTATTCGTTAAATACTCCCCTGTTATTTCATTTGACAGTTCTGACCTCTCTCTACTAAAACTAAATTATCTCATTGTACAGAACTCGAATAAGGTTCTTGTTTATTTATTTTGAAACTAGATTCATTAAGGAGTTCACATATATAAATTACACTCCATAATAATTTTTGTACAATTTTTAATGATTTTCCAAAGTTAAAACAGGGCATCTCGAAATCACCCCGAACCAGTATTACAAAATTTCAAGTATCTCTTGATTCATCAATTAATTGCTTACATTGTTTCTACTATAAGAAACTAGACTCAATAAGCTTTAATTCCATATTTTGTTCATCCTCTAGTTCAATTTATAAAATTTTTAGTGAATTTTCAAAGTCAGACCATTGCTACTTCCCAAAACTGTTTTGATGAAAAATGTTAATAACCAAATTTATAACACCAATTCACACCTTATTCCTATTCAAATTTCATTTAAACTCAAATTTAACTATTAAATTTTTAACATATTTTCTTAATTCCGAATTTTCCTCAATCTAGTCCCTAAAACACAAAACTTATAGCTTACTTTTCAATTCAATCCTTATATCTATTCTAACTTGAATTTCATTCAATTAAACCCCTATTTCATCATTTTATTCAACATGAACTTTGTTTAAAAACCTAAGAACTTCCAAACTAACAACTTAATTTCATCAAAAACTTGTTTTAAGACTTCTAAAATATCAAAATTATGAGAAAAGGACTTGATTGAGCTTACCAATTAACTCCAAGCTTCATAAACCTTATTTCCCCTTTTCTTTCTTCTTTCCTTTCTTTCTCCCTGTTCTTCTCTGTTTCGTTTGCTTTCATTCTGTTTCTTTTAACTTATTTGTTTCTTTTATATATAATAATATAATATAATATACTTATTTATTAAATAAATATATATATATTTTTAATCAATAAAATCTTTGATATTTTCCACGTTAAACCGCCTCAGTTATAGGAAATGGTTTAATTTCCTCTTAAGTCCTTCTAATTTTTCTTTAATCTATAATTAAACTTTTACTCTTATTCAATTTAATCCTTTTTACTAATTACTCTAAATTAAGCTAAATTTACTTAATTAAAACCTAATTAAACACACTACTAGACTCATAAATATTTTTAATAATTATCTTCGAACTTATTTCACTAAGACGGAGGCCCTGTAACACACTTTTCTGGTGCTCACGGATTTTGGGTTGTTACATTTCCTCCCCCCTTAAAAAAATTTCGTCCTCGAAATTTTACCTGAAAATAAGTGAGGATACTGCGATCTCATGGTTTCCTCTGGCTCCCACGTTGCTTCTTCTACACTATGGCTTCTCCACAGTACTTTTACCAGAGGGACTCGTTTGTTTCTTAATTCTTTCACTTCTCGAGCTAGTATTTGAACTGGTTCCTCTTCATATGATAGATCTGGTCTAATATCAATGTTTTCAGTAGAGATAATATGAGATGGATCCGATCGATACCTTCGTAACATGGAAACATGAAAAACATCATGAATTTGTTGTAATTCCGGAGGTAAAGCTAATCGGTAAGCAACTGGTCCAACTCTCTCTATAACTTCATATGGTCCGATAAACCGAGGACTTAACTTTCCTTTTCGGCCAAATCTTAATACTTTCTTCCAAGGAGAAACTTTGAGAAACACTTTATCTCCAACTGAATATTCAATGTCCCGACGTTTCAGATCAGCATAAGATTTTTGTCTGTCAAAAGCTGCTTTTAACCTCTGTTGAATCTTCTTGACTGTTTCTTCTGTTTCACGAATCAATTCCGACCCAATTATTTTTCTTTCATTCAACTTCGTCCAACATACTGGTGATCTACATTTTCGACCATATAACGCTTCATACGGAGCCATCTGAATCTAGATTGGAAACTATTATTATAGACAAACTCAGCTAGTGGCAAATATCGCTCCCAACCTGCTTCAAACTCAATAATACAAGCTCGAAGCATATCTTCTAGTACCTGAATTACCCGTTCGAACTGTCCGTCAGTTTGGGGATGAAAAGCTGTACTGAAACTAAGTCTAGTACCCAACGACTCATGTAACTGTCTCCAAAATCTCGATGTGAACCGAGGATCTCGATCTGAAATTATTGATATCGGAATGCCATGTAGTCTAACAATTTCTCGAATATACACGTCTGCAAGCTTCTGCAACGACCAATCAGTCCTGACTGCTATAAAATGTGCTGACTTGGTAAATCTATCAACTATCACCCAAATAGCATTCTTTTTGCTTGCTGACAACGGTAATCCCGTAATAAAATCCATCGTGATACGATCCCATTTCCATTCAGGAATATTAATAGGCTGAAGCAATCCAGTAGGAACCTGATGTTCTGCCTTTACCCGTTGACAAGTCAAACATTTACTTACAAATTCTACTATGTCTCTTTTCATCCCTGGCCACCAGTATAATTCTCTTAAATCTCGATACATTTTCGTGCCTCCGGGGTGCATAGCAAATGAACTATCATGAGCTTCTCGTAGAATCAGCTTTTTAAGCTCAGAAGTATTTGGAATACAAATCCGATTTTGAAACCTCAAGCATCCACAATCATCAATACTAAAATTTTCTGCTGTGCCATTCTGTATCATCTCTCTTTTCTTCAATAATTTGTTATCCTCCAACTGAGCTGATTTAATCTGATCAAACATTACCGGTTTACTCTCAATTCGGCCAAAAGACTCCCATCCTCACTGATACTAAGCCGTGCAAACATTGCTCTTAATTCAATTACAGCTTTTCTGCTTAATGCATCAGCTACAACATTAGCTTTTCCCGGATGATAGTCTATAACACAATCATAATCTTTCAGAAGCTCTATCCAACGCCTTTGTCTCAAATTCAATTCCTTCTGAGAAAAAAGATACTTCAAACTCTTATGATCAGTATAGATGTAGCATTTTTCACCATAAAGATAATGTCTCCAAATCTTTAATGCAAAAATCACAGCTGCTAACTCAAGATCATGAGTGGGATAATTCCTTTCATGTGGTTTCAATTAACGAGATGCATAGGCTATTACCTTCTCATCCTGCATCAATACACAACCCAAACCATTCAAAGAAGCATCACTATACACTACAAAATCTTTACCCGATTCTGGCAATGTCAAAATTGGTGCCTTGGTTAACATTCGCTTCAATGTTTCAAAACTTTTCTGACACTGATCATCCCAAATAAAAGGAATATTCTTCTGCAGCAACTTGGTCATCGGCAAAGCTATCTTTGAAAATCCATTTACAAATCTTCTGTAATACCCAGCTAAACCAAGAAAACTACGTACTTCAGATACATTCCTCGGTGCATTCCATTGAACAATTGCTTCAATCTTTTTCGGATCAACTCGGATTCTATTTGCAGATACTACATGTCCCAGAAATACCACTTCTGATAACCAGAACTCACATTTACTGAGCTTTCCATATAGCTGTTTCTCTCGTAAAGTCTGTAGCACAATCCTTAGATGCCGATCATGTTCTGACTCTGACTTTGAATAAACCAATATATCATCAATAAAAACCACCACAAATTGATCTAAATATGGCTGAAAGATACGATTCATGAGATCCATAAAAGCAGCTGGGGCATTTGTTAACCCAAATGGCATTACCAAAAACTCATAATGGCCATACCTCGTACGGAAAGCTGTCTTCGGTACATCACTTTCTTTTACCTTTAGTTGATAATACCCGGATCTCAAATCAATTTTTGACAATACTGAAGCTCCCTTAAGCTGATCAAACAAATCATCTATACGAGGCAACGGATACCGGTTCTTGATCGTCACTTTATTCAACTGTCGATAATCAATGCATAACCGCATAGAACCATCTTTCTTTTTAACAAACAACACTGGAGCTCCCCAGGGTGAAATGCTTGGTCTAATAAATCCACGATCTAGTAAATCTTGTAACTGCACCTTCAACTCTTTCAACTCAGTGGGCGACATTCGATACGGAGGTATAGAAATTGGTGTTGTACCTGGATACACCTCAATAGCAAATTCAACCTCTCTGTCAGGTGGTAAGCCCGGTAATTCTTCTAGGAATACATCTGGAAACTCACGTACAGTCCTAATTTGACTGCACTGACTCCCAACTGAATCAGAATTAATAACATATGCCCAGTATGCTGGACAACCCTGCCGCAGTAATTTATTAGCCTTCATCACTGAAATAATGCGTGTCGAACCACTGGTACGGATGCCATTCACTTCAATTTTATCCCCATTTTCTGTCTGAATACTAAACCTCTTTTTATAGCAATCCAAAACTACCCCATGTTCATATAGCCAGTCCATACCCAAAATGATATCAAAATCACTAAAAGGCATGATCAACAAGTCCACAAGAAACATTTTATCATGTATTATTAACGGGTACCTCTGACATACTCTATCTACTAACACCGTTTGTCCCAAAGGGCTAGACACTTCTATAGAAACTTTAGACATTTCAGATTCTAATTTCCCCGATTCGACTAGTTTTGAATTTATATAAGAGTGTGACGAACTCGGATCAATTAAAGCATAAATAGGCTCAGAATACAATAGAAATATACCTGCAACAACATCATGTGTATCGCCTTCTTCTCGTTTTCTGACCACATAAGCTCTAGCTGGTACTCTGGCTTCAGACTGCTGAGTAGCAATATCACTGCTCCTTCTACCAGCACCTCCTCTGGAAGCCGAATTACCTCTACCTGACCCTCTGCCTCTAGCAGTAGATACTGATCTTTGTGATGATACAGGTGCAGCACTATCAGTATTCGGACAGTCTCTGATAAAATGGTCTGTAGAACCACATCTAAAGCAACCTCTAGTTACTTTCCAACATTCTCCTCTGTGTTTCTTTCCGCAGTGCTCACAGTCTGGAATTTCTACACCTCGAGATGGACCTCTCACACTGCTAGTAGTTACTGTCATCTGTTTACCTCTGCTTCTACCACCTCTGTCTGAACTAAAACTAGATTTCCAGTCACTTCTTGATTCTTTGAATCTCTTCGGTAATGGATTAAAACTAGTAGTTCCCATAAGTTTCCCAGCTGATTTACCAATTTTTGATTTTTTATCCAGGCCCAGTACTTGTTCTATCATTTTTGCTCGCTCGACCAGATCAACAAGTTCAGTAATTTTGAGACTTACCAATTGAATCTTGATTTCATCTCGTAGTCCCCGTAGAAATCGTTTACAACTATCAGCCTCGGTTGGAACATATTCTAAAGCATACCTGCTCAATCTAGAGAACTCTCGCTCATAATCCAGTACTGACATATTCCCCTGTTTCAACAATAAAAACTCTTGCTTATTCTCTTCGATGTACAATTTCCCAATATACTTCTTCTGAAATTCTTTTTGAAATAAGTCCCAAGTTACCTGATCATCCGACAAATGTCTAACCACAGATTCCCACCAGAGATACGCTTCTCCTTGTAACAGTGATATAGCACATATCAGACTTTCTCGGGGGGTGCAGTCTAATTGTTGCAAAACTCTTTTTGTTGTTTCTATCTAATTTTCAGCAACGGATGTATCAGCTCCTTTTAATCCTTGAAATTCCGTGGCACCATATTTTCGTACCTCTTTAATCGGGGCCTGTCTAACAGTAGGTACAGATGTAGTAGCAGGTATAGCTTTCACTATATGCTGTAATGCATCAGCTATATCTCTTAACACTTGTGAGGTATTTCTTTCTCTCCCTACGTTAGGAGATTGATTATTTAACGGATCCACACCAGGTGTAACAGATTCAGTTTTTTCTAATTCTCGTCTTCCAGTATACATTTCCTGTTCAACATTATCCATTCTTTCATCTGACATTTTATCTATAAAACAAAATCAAATAAATACATTAGCATCCAGAAATCCCGACTCAATTTCGACTCGACAGTGGCATGTACTTCTAAACTCACTTCCGAGCCCAATTTAGCCCGAGAATCGGCTAAACCTGATAGCTCTGATACCAACAATTGTAACACCTCCTAACCCCAAACCGTTACCGGAACGAGGTTATGAGGCATTACCGGACATATCAGACAACTTACTAATAATTTACAATTAATATAACTTTTATGGTATAATATAATAATTGAGTCCCTATCTTGAACTCTCAAAGTTCAAGCACGTGTTAAAAGTAGAACGGAACTTGTTCGAATATTCTGAATTTTTTTTTATAAAAATTTCGGTCTGCTTATTTTTACCTAAAACCTTCTGCAAATTCAAACTAAAACAACCAGCACCAATTTTTCACATTCATATAACTAATATTTATATCATTAACATAATTTCAACTTAATAACTATCATAGTATCATTCAAAATTGATTAAAAACTTCATTCATTTAACAACTTAATGTTCATGTATCAAAATATCATATACTTTTCTTACCATTTCATTTAACCATCTAAATCTTATAATTCAACCTTCACTACCCAAAGTAATATGCATATTCAAGTGACTATATAACACCTATGTACATGCCACCTTTACCCAAAAGAAAAATATACATCACCAAATTTGTGTTGGAGTCGGGAATGTTCTGGATGCTGAACCGGGACACTTGACTTCTACTAACCTGCGCACGGAAACAACCGTACGCTGAGTATGGATATACTCAGTGATATTACCATAATTCAAATTATATCAACAATAGTAAAAACATAAATATTAAAATACCTAACAATTAATGTCATATGTACTAATTCATAAATCAATGTATTTTCTCAAACTTAAATTTATATCACTTATGAATATACATTTCATATTTTTCTCTTATTATCACAATTCCAATTTCAATTCGTAATTCAATTTATTTTTCTCGTTTCAATGCCTCAAATTCACATTTCAATTTTTCACCCTATTAACGTAACTCGGACTTTGGCGGATACACGGATCCAACCAAACACACCAATATGGCACCCAGTGCCTCATCGGATAGTTCGAAGTAATAGTTGACACCCAGTGTCTCATCGGCCTAGCCAAAGTAAAGTTGGTACCCAATACCTCATCGAATCTATCCGAAGAAATATAGTGACACCCAGTGTCTCATCGACTCGAGGTCGAAGTATCCCTGAACACTTCCAATCCTATGGCATGCCAACTATATCCGACTCAGCCCGACTAGTTAATAGGGTATTCAATTCACTTTCTCAATCCTATATCACTTTCAATTCACAATTCAAATCACCAATCATTTTTCAATCAATACGCTTTTCAAATAATTACATCTTCCATAATTCACTTATTCAATTCAATTTGATTCAATTTGCATCACTTTCATTTTCACTCAATATTCATATCAATTTCACATACTTACCTCAAGTCTTACTTACCATACATAACAATAAAAAAAATTCAGCAATCAATAATAATTAAAATTCGAATTATAGTAATACACACCGTAATTCTCCCGTTTTAGTACTCGATGACTTTCTCCTTTCCTTTCGATGCTGATGCTTCAGGTTCTTTGTTGGCTACGAAAATAATAATTTATAATCATCAATACAACATGATTCAATTTAATTCATGAGCCTAAACATGCAAATTTAACCATTTTTAATGTATATATATAATTTCACCATTAAGCTGTCTACTTGAGTCATTGTTACTAAATTATTTATATCTTGAGCTAAGAAACTCCAAATTAATATCCGTAAATTTTTCTTAAAACTAGACTCATATATCTTCTAATCATAAAATTTCCAGAATTTTTGGTCTAGCCATTTAATACAGTTTATTCGTTAAATACTCCCCTGTTATTTCATTTGACAGTTCTGACCTCTCTCTACTAAAACTAAATTATCTCATTGTACAGAACTCGAATAAGGTTCTTGTTTATTTATTTTGAAACTAGATTCATTAAGGAGTTCACATATATAAATTACACTCCATAATAATTTTTGTACAATTTTTAATGATTTTCCAAAGTTAAAACAGGACATCTCGAAATCACCCCGAACCAGTATTACAAAATTTCAAATATCTCTTGATTCATCAATTAATTGCTTACATTGTTTCTACTATAAGAAACTAGACTCAATAAGCTTTAATTCCATATTTTGTTCATCCTCTAGTTCAATTTATAAAATTTTTAGTGAATTTTCAAAGTCAGACCATTGCTACTTCCCAAAACTGTTTTGATGAAAAATGTTAATAACCAAATTTATAACACCAATTCACACCTTATTCCTATTCAAATTTCATTTAAACTCAAATTTAACTATTAAATTTTTAACATATTTTCTTAATTCCAAATTTTCCTCAATCTAGTCCCTAAAACACAAAACTTATAGCTTACTTTTCAATTCAATCCTTATATCTATTCTAACTTGAATTTCGTTCAATTAAACCCCTATTTCATCATTTTATTCAACATGAACTTTGTTTAAAAACCTAAGAACTTCCAAACTAACAACTTAATTTCATCAAAAACTTGTTTTAAGACTTCTAAAATATCAAAATTATGAGAAAAGGACTTGATTGAGCTTACCAATTAACTCCAAGCTTCATAAACCTTATTTCCCCTTTTCTTTCTTCTTTCCTTTCTTTCTCCCCTGTTCTTCTCTGTTTCGTTTGCTTTCATTCTGTTTCTTTTAACTTATTTGTTTCTTTTATATATAATAATATAATATAATATAATATAATATAATATACTTATTTATTAAATAAATATATATTTTTTTAATCAATAAAATCTTTAATATTTTTCACGTTAAACTGCCTCAGCTATAGGAAATGGTTTAATTTCCTCTTAAGTCCTTCTAATTTTTCTTTAATCTATAATTAAACTTTTACTCTTATTCAATTTAATCCTTTTTACTAATTACTCTAAATTAAGCTAAATTTACTTAATTAAAACCTAATTAAACACACTACTAGACTCATAAATATTTTTAATAATTATTTTCGAACTTATTTACGGAGGCCCGATAACACACTTTTCTGGTGCCCACGGATTTTGGGTTGTTACATCGTTATTTGAACACAAAATCGCCAACATCTTATGAAAACTGTCCTTATTGATCTCGTACCCTGCCAATATAAGTTGATAGCGAAAATTACATACCACTCTACCATTCAAAATAAATTGAATATTACAAACGAAATTATATTAATAGAGATTAAATACCCATGTTGGTCACTTGCGATCGTACAGTGGTAGACTGATATTGTCCGTAGTAGTTGGACGCAATGTACCTTAGATAATACCGATGGTGTGTGCGATCCCACAGGCTTTCCTATCGCTCAATTGCAGCTAGTATAACGCAAATATCAAGTAGGGGGCAGACATGCCATCTTAACCTAGAAAGAAAGAAATCTCAATCTTCACTTGACTCTCCCAGTGTTATTGTAAACGCAATCGGAATAATTCTTTCACCGCTATCCTGCACCACAACTAGCAATAGCAGATGGGTATATCTACCATACATAAATGTATAGTTAATTTGTACCAATGACTTGCAATACACAAATGCATCCCGACATTACTTAAAGCTCCAAAACAGACGTTTGAACACTTGGCATCAACGGAGCAATCGATCGTTGTAGTATGCAAGGCCCGTTCCAATGTCTGTTATGTAACCTGGGACGTACCTCCCTAGTACTTGACACGACTGCCATACCTCATTATATGAAGCGTCCCACCCACTATGCATCTTTTCTAACACCTTCTTTTTAGCTATCCAAGCATTACGGTAAAAGGGGGTGTACCTCAATTGGCTACGAATATTGGCAATTAAGACCAATACAGAAGTCCTGGGATATGCCTTCACTGTCGGTAATATTAAACTAGCTATCATATCTAAATTCATATTGAGATGATCTTATAGAACATCTATCAACGAAGTACTTTAAATAATGCAGCATTAAGTAATAACAGTATTATTTAAAAACCCTAAACACCTAGTGATACTGTACTAGCAGCACAGGTATGTAGACCTTTGTACTTTTTTATCTCCCACAAGCTTGTCTTTTTCCTAAGTGAAGCCATGATTTTCCATGAACATGTACCGTTTTGCACTGCACACTGCCTTAAACTTCTCAGATTTGGATTTAACCACATTGTAGTTAACCCCGTTCATGATGCTATGTTATTTCAATGCACCAAGAAAACTATCATTACTGTAAAACTCCTTACTAACTTCCAATTCATCCGAATCCAATGATGAACTTGTACGATTACACTTTCTATATGGTAGATCCGGAAACTCCAACCCATCATCTGCCTGTAGATCAATATTATGTATGTGGACTGGAGGCGAATACGTCCTAAATCGTGGATCTTCTACATCTTCATCTGGACCCTTTCAACATCTTCAGGTTGGGTTGGAACAAGTTTCGATTCAGAAAATAATGCAACTTCTGCACCATCTGGGTCGGGCTTTTGAGGTGGATGCACATCGAACTCATTATCCAACCCACCATCATCTGCAACGTACAAGGTCCCCTAGCCGGTGGACCTCGTAAGGAGTATATCATCCCTTTTTATGGACGTTTCATAACGTCTCTAATCAGATATGAATTGTTAACCACTAAAAGTTGATGTCATTCCCCAACATGTATTTCCATCATCGAACATCGACCTACTGATGTGCATATCCCATCTACTAACTGAGTGTCGTGTAAGAGTTGTGTATTCCATACTTCCACCAAACACGGAAGCTTCCGTGTTCTGCCTCCCACTAATGGAGTGTCGGGTAGGGGACGTATATTCTTCTCAAATAGTAGTAGATGTTGAAGTCGCAAATGCTTCATTTGGAGATGAAAATTGTACATATAACTCAAGATAAAGTGATCCATTAACGAGATGAGTTTGCACCATCGCATTCAAGCTACGACCACTTTTGATATCAAATGAGTCATATGTCACGGGATCAATTGAAGTACAAAATCAATACTTAATAGACGAAACCATCATTAACGTTGTTCCGAATATTTTGTGCCTAATTCTTTTACGAAGTTCTGTCAAATCTATGTTCTGGTTAAAAAGCACTTGCGTTGTGTTCTCCGATAAAAAAATAACGTCGTCCTCAATGTCACGGACCTCATCATCATGGTAAATAATAGCACTAATACATTCACTCATCTTTAATTTTTATTCTGCTCAGTCTCTCTAATTTTTCTTGCTGCAGCTTATGCAACCTAAGAATGAAATTTGGCTCATTTATAGCCTAAGGCCAAATAGGAACTACTGAATAAAAAGAGCGTCCACGTGGAAGCTTTTTTCATCAATTTTGCTGACAGTGCATCCTGCTTGAATCGTTTTTGACACCATTTGTTCAGAACCGTCTTCTCAAAATTATTTTTTAAGAACTGCTGTAGAAAAAGAGCGTCCACGTGGGAGTTTTTTTTAGTAATTTTGCTGACAGTGCATCCTGCTTGAAGCGTTTTTGACACTATTTGTTCAGAACCACCTTCTCAAAATTATTTTTTAGGAACTATTGTAGAAAAAGAGTGTCCACGTAGGAGCTTTTTTCAGTAATTTTGCTAATAGTGCATTCTACTTGAAGCATTTTTGACATTATCTTTTCAGAATTGTCTTCTTAAAATTAATTTTTCTGAAACTACTGTAGGAAAAAAAATCCTTATTGTCAATATAATTTTTCCTAAGCCCTAAATCTAAACACAAAATTATTTTTAAAAAAACTAAACCCTAATTTAATTAATTTTCTTAAAAACTCTAAACCCTAATTTAATTAATTTATTTAAAAGCCCTAAAACCTAATTTAATTAATTTTTAGAAAAAACTCTAAACCTTGATTTATTTTTTAAAATTCTTAAACCCTACACCCTACACCTAAATTATTTTAACAAAAACTTAAACCCTAAACCCTAAACCTAAATTATTTTAACAAAACCTTAACCTTAACTTTAAATTATTTTAACAAAACCTTAAAACCCTATGCCAAAAAAATCCTAGAGGCAACATGCAAAAAAACATAACTCTAGAAAAACACGGAGCAAATCGTGTCCCTAGGGGAGCGATTTTGCCACGTCAGCAAAACACTATCACATTAGTGCATTTTGTGCTGACATGGCAAAATCGCTCCCCTAGGGATGCAATTTACTGAAATTTCACCTAAAAACGCTCCTACTTGGATGCGTATTGCATATTTCAACCCTTTCCGGTAAATAATAAAAAATTGCCCCATTACCATAAATAAAGTTGGAAATGGGCCTTTATTGGTAAAATGGTCCAGTTTAATTTTGAGGTACCTAGTGATTTGTTCGCCAGCTTTTCCGAAATGGGTCTCCACGGTTTCTTTGGGCTTTGGCCTATGGATGGGATTTCTTACAAATGAAAAATGAGGCTATGAAATCGGATGAAACAAGAAAGGCGAAGATATTAAAACGCGTAAGATTGCTTGGTTTAACAACCCATGTAAACTCCGAAACGAAACACCAAGCATATCCTTTTCCTCTTCCTCTGCCTCTTCCATTTTTATTTGTTTCCTCTCTCTTTCACCGCACATCCAAGCAAAGCAAAGCACAGTACAGCACAACACAGTTTGTGGTGACTGGTGAGTGTCAAAAAGGGCAAAAAAAAAAAAAAGAAGGAAAAAGAAAAGTTCAAAGGAATGATACTCGAGACCATCAAGGAGGCAAAAGCAAAGCACCTAACTAATAAAGCAACACCGTGTAACCAAAACTAGTTTGTTTGCTGGGTGCCTATTTCAGGAAATCATACCCATCCATTCTGACAAAAAAAAAGACATTTACTTTTTTTCTCCAACCCGTCTGTTTTCTTCACTGTCGTCATCTATGGGTATCTGCCAATCTCTCTGCCGTTGCTTCAGCAAATCTCATGAAATCCCAGTGTCGTCCTCTTCTGATTCTCCTCCCCTTCCGTACCAACCATTGACAGTATCAACCTCGGGAGGCCAAAACCCTTCTTTCTCTAAAGCTCCTTCATCTTCCCAGACTGGAACCATTTTGCTCAAACCTTACGTTGACATCACCTCTCTTTATGATCTTCGCAAAGAATTGGGGAGAGGTCAGTTTGGCATCACTTATCTTTGTATTGAAAAGGCTACGAAACGAGAATACGCCTGCAAGTCCATTTCCAGGCGTAAACTAACCACTGACAAGGACGTTGGTGATGTTAGGAGAGAGATTTCGATACTGCAGCATCTTACCGGGCAGCCAAATATTGTGGAGTTCAAAGGTGCTTATGAAGATGCCCGGAATCTGCATTTGGTGATGGAGTTGTGCTCAGGTGGCGAGCTTTTTGATAGGATCACAGCCAAAAGGAGTTATTCTGAACGCCAAGCGTCTTCCATTTGTAGGCAGATTATGAATGTGGTGCATGCCTGTCATTTTATGGGGGTTATGCATAGGGACTTGAAACCTGAGAACTTCTTGATGGTTAGCAAGGATGAGGATTCTCAAATAAAGGCCACTGATTTTGGACTCTCTGTCTTCATTGAGGAAGGTTGGGTTCTATCACTTTGTTACTACTCGATTTCTCTTTTATTTATTATCCTTTTGCTCCTAAAATTCAAGCTTTCTCCATTGAATCTTGGATGATATGTGTTCTCGATCCTTTTGCAATCAAACATGAATTGATCATAGCTTAATCAAAGTCTCAACTGTTTTCAAACTATGTTGTGGATTTTCATTTTTTTTAATAAGTGTTTTTAATAGTTTTGCATAGTAAATAAAAAGCTAGAAGCAATTGGAGCTGGAAGCGGGCTCTGCACGTTATGCTTTCTAGATATAATCATGGGGTCAACCAGACCAAGTCAATGAAGAAAGGGACCGGTCAACCAAGTCAATGATCATTTATTCATTTTTTGCTAAATAATGAGTTCATACGGCAGAGCAAAAAATAAGGCTAATTAGAAACAGAAACACGTGGTAGGTTGCATCATGATTCATGACCAAACCAGGTGCTTCCCTGTTATATTAACGTCCAAAAGACTATATATATTGCTATGACAGTGAAAGCACTAATTAATCTATATATCAACTTTGGTATATATATAAACGCACTCATGAGGCAATTTCTATCCAATAGTGGTTCAATGATTCATACTGACTGTGATATCATATCAAATCTTGGTAACACCTATGCAGCACTGTTCCTTTTTGATACTTACAAACCAACTAACATGATTTTACTTATTCAGCAGCATGGTTGACAGATTTTCTCAGTAAATAAGGGATTATTACTACTCTATTTTAGTTCATCTGTAAATCAGATAATGTGATTATGGTTGTTAAGTAGCTGGTTAAGTTAAATATGTAGTTTCATATTTCTAGGTAAACTGGTGGTTATTGCCATTGAACCATCAAAATTGATACAATTAGGATTAAATTTCATAATGAAAAAGAAATAGATGATGGACTAATTGGTGACATCATATGTGTATGTGTTAACCTCTTTGCCCAACTTCACCTTTCTTAATTACTTCTTATGAGTGATATGAGCGAATGATGGATGAAAAAGGTATTGCTACTTGTTTATGCATTAGGTTTTCCAAGTAATCAACTACAAAGCACTTGAATGCTAATTACTTTTTCAGGTAGAATGTATAAGGACCTTGTTGGAAGTCCATATTATGTTGCACCAGAGGTTTTACAGCGGAAATATGGCAAAGAAATAGATGTGTGGAGTGCTGGAGTCATCTTATACATTCTTCTTAGTGGAGTGCCTCCATTTTGGGGTGGTATGGGATCTTTCCTTTTTTGATGATTTCTTCATTAGTCAAAGAGAGACTCAAACTTGTCTGGCTACTTGTTCTCTCAGGCTGTCACTCGGTCTTTAATTTCCTGAGAGAGATTTAAGTAACTTAAACTGCATTTGGTTTGTCGATGGCTTGCTTTTGGTTCTGATATCTTTTCATCTGTTAATGGATACTTGTTGCAGAGACCGACAAAGAAATCTTTAAAGCAGTTTCAGAAGGTAACCTTGACTTAAAAAGTCAGCCATGGCCAACTATATCTGAAGGTGCAAAGGACCTCATCAGAAAGATGCTAGCAAGGGATCCTAAGAAACGGATTACAGCTGCTCAAGCCCTAGGTAAAGATATATATATATATCTGAAAATTTTACTAGGCAAATTTCTAGAAAAAAAGAAACAAAAGAATCGGATTGACAACATTAGATGTTGCATTCATCCTTAACGCAGAACATAGTTTGATAATGAGTGAGCCATTATTGTTTTCCATTTTGTGTATTTGAATCAGAACATCCATGGATGAAGGAGGGTGGTGAGGCATCAGATAAACCTATTGATAGTGCTGTTCTTAGCAGGTTGAAGCAGTTCAGAGTAATGAACAAGCTTAAAAAACTTGCCTTGAAGGTATGACCTCATGGTTCTGGTTTTTCACAAATGTGAAACTTGCATATCCAAGAGGTATTAAACTATGTTTCTCGGATAACCATATCAAATTTACATAACATAATGTAGGGCGGTTATATCTGTTCTTTAGTTTTACCTCCAGCTAATACCTTGAAATTTGATTGCTGGAAGGTGATAGCAGAAAACCTTGTTGTTCCAATAGGGTCGGAAGCGTGTAAATTATTGTACTAAAAAATCACACAAAGTTCAATTCCCAGGGAAGAGAGGTGGATCACATGGATCTCTTAAATACCAAGTCTTTCCTTAGACAGAATATCCCTTCTATAGTAATTTAATAGCACAATTAAATACTACTATTATACCCTCAAATATTGAAAGAAAAATAGGACAAGAAAGAACACAAGAGTTTTAACGAGGTTCGGTAAATTATACCTACGTCCTCGGGCACTAACACCAGATGATAACTTTACTATCTCCAAACTATTACAAACAAATAGAATTCCTTAAGAATTCTCAAATGGGAGAAGAGAGAAAACTAAGAGAGAAAGATTGGTTGGGATGGTTGAAATGAAAAATGAAAAGGCCTATTTATAGTTGAGGTTCAGGGACTAACTTGCAAATGGCCTAAAAAATTAGGGACCAAAATTGCAATTATCCCATTCAACTTTTCAACATTCGGTGCAACTTGCTCAACCTTTTTAACAAGTTGCTTCCTACCTTTGTTGACTTTTCAACAATCTCCACCTTGAAGATTTGATTAGGATAATCACAGCTTCACATACTTCCTTCAACTCCCCAAATTCGATAAAGCTATCTTTTGTAGTGCCTCCAAATGCGCTCTCGAGCGCCATACACCTAAAGGTGCTCAAATTCTCAGGATGTTAATCAAGTTCAAACAATGATTAAACTTGATTGTTGTTACCACCTTGGTCATCATATCTGCGGGATTATCTGCTGTCGGAATCTTCTGAAGTAGAATTTTTCCTTTTTCAAAGACTTCCCGCACAAAGTGATATCTTACGTCGATATGCTTGGTTCTTGAATGATAGACTTGATTTTTCGCTAAATGAATAGCACTTTGACTGTCACAATATAGACTAATGTGACTTTGAACAACTCCCAAGTCTTTCAATAATCCATTAAGCCAAATAGCCTCCTTAACAGCTTCTGTAACTGCCATATATTCTGCCTCTGTAGTAGACACAGCTACTGTAGACTGTAAGGTAGACTTCCAACTCACTGGGGCTTTCGCAAGAGTAAACAGATACCCCGTAGTTGAACGACGTTTATCTAAATCACCAGCAAAGTCGGAATCAACATATCCAACTACAAACTGACCAAGTGCTTCATCCTGTTCAAAAATTAAACCAACATCTACGGTTTTTCGAAGATACCGTAGAATTCATTTCACAGCTTGCCAATGTCCTTTTCCAGGATCATGCATATACCTGCTCACAACTCCAACAGCTTGTGAAATGTCAGGCCTCGTACACACCATCGCATACATCAAACTCCCAACTGCATTAGCATATGGAACTTTCGCCATATATTCTCTTTCATCTTCAGTCTTCGGAGATAATTGAGCACTAAGTTTCAAATGAGAAGCAAGTGGGGTACTTACATGTTTTGTGTTTTCATTTACACCAAAACATTGTAATACCTTTTTCAGATATTGCTTCTGATTTAAACAGAGCTTGCCTCTCGGTCTATCTCTACTTATCTCCATGCCGAGAATCTTCTTGGCCTCACCTAGATCTTTCATCTCGAACTCTTGATTCAACTGAGCCTTCAGCTTATCTATCTCATTTTGGCTCTTCGAAGCGATTAACATATCATCAACATACAAGAGTAGATAAATGAAAGATCCGTCATGCAGCTTCTGCAAATACACACAATTGTCATATTTGCTTCTTGTGTACTTCTGCCTTCTCATAAAGCTATCAAATCGCTTGTACCACTGCCTCGGGGATTGCTTCAATCCATATAGCGATTTGTTAAGCTTACAAACCCAATTTCTACCACCAGCATCTGTGTATCCTTCTGGCTGAGTCATATAGATCTCCTCTTCTAACTCACCATGCAAGAAAGCCGTCTTAACATCAAGTTGAGCTAGCTCCAAATTCAACTGTGCTACCAAGGCCAACAAAATTCTAATGGAGGAATGCTTCACAACAGGGGAAAATACATCATTGTAGTCAATTCCCTCCTTCTGAGCGTAGCCTTTAGCTACCAATCTTGCCTTGTAGCGAATATCCTTCTTGCTAGGAGATCCATCTTTCTTTACGAATACCCACTTGCATCCGATTGCCCTTTTACCTTTTGGTAATTGCGCCAACTCCCAAGTATTGTTCTTCCGGAGAGACTGCATTTCTTCATCCATGGCGCTTTTCCATTTATCACTTTCTAAGCTTTGCATTGCTTCTTGATAAGTGATAGGAATATCATCAACAACGGGAAGGGCGTAGGCCACCATATCAGTAAATCGAGCAGGTTTACGAATTTCTCTCCGTGGCCTTGCAACTGCAACTGGTTCTGGTGTACTTAGTGGTTCTTGGGTCAGAACCTCTTCAACCTCTAATTCCTCCATTGTGGCTGGTGAATTAGACTTATTAACTGGGCAAATCCCCATCTGCTCAAACTCCACCTGTTTTGGAGTACACTCCACCTGCTGTGGAGTATTGCTCGTCTGAATATCTTTATCTGCTACCTTTTTCAATGTGGCAGATTCATCAAAGGTAACATCTCTGCTACAGATCATTTTCTTTGTGCTTAAGCACGAAAGACGAAATCCCTTCACTCCAGAAGTGATTCCCATAAAGAGAGCTTTCTTTGCCCTCGGATCTAACTTTGACTCCTTCACATGGTAATATGCAGTGGATCCAAACACATGTAAGGAATCATAATCTGTAGCCGGTTTTCCAGACCATACCTCCATAGGAGTTTTTCTTTCTAATGCAGATGATGGCAAACGATTAACAAGATGGCCAGCGTATGTCACAGCCTCAGCCCAAAATTGCTTGCCCAACCCAGCATTGGACAACATACATCGAACTTTCTCCAGCAATGTTCGATTCATACGCTCTGCCACTCTATTCTGTTGTGGTGTATCCCTAACTGTGAAGTGTCGAACAATACCATACTCTTGGCACACATCGAAGAACGGATCACTTTTATATTCCCCTCCATTGTCCGTCCTAAGCCGCTTGATTTTCTTACCAGTCTGGTTTTCGATCATAGTTTTCCATTTAAGAAAAACTCCAAGCACTTCATCTTTAGTTTTCATGGTATACACCCAAACTCTTCTGGAAAAGTCATCAACAAAAGTAACAAAGTAGTGTTTTCCTCCCAACGAAGGTGTTTTGGAAGGCCCCCACACATCTGAGTGAATATATTCCAAAATACCTTTTGTATTATGGATAGCAGTGCCGAATTTCACTCTCTTTTGCTTTCCCAGAACACAGTGCTCACAAAATTTTAATTTGCAAGCCTTTGCACCTTTCAACAATCCTTGCTTTGCCAGAATTTGCAAGGATTTTTCGCTGGCATGTCCCAACTTCATATGCCACAACTGCATTGAGTCCAAGTCTTTGTTACCGGAAGCTGTAGCGACTGCTCCAATAACTGTACTACCTTGGTAGTAATACAAGTTATTTTTCCTGATGCCCTTCAATATCACAAGTGCGCCAGATGTCACTTTCAAAATCCCATCTCTCATAGTAACAACTGAACCATTGGATTCCAAGGCTCCCAATGAGATGAGATTTTTCTTCAAACTGGGCACGTACCGAACATCAGTCAGAACTCTGGTTGATCCATCTTGATTCTTTAATTGGATTGAACCTATCCCAACAGTTTTACAGGCATTGCCATTGCCCATATAAACAACTCCTCCATTTAGTTCTACTAAATCAGAGAACCACTCCCGGTTAGGGGACATATGATAGGTACAACCCGAATCCAATATCCACTCATCTGAATGGAACGACGATGATGATGCAACCAGTGATAGTTCAGAGTCACTAGTATCATGCTTAGCAACACAAGCATCTACAGCAGCTTTTCCCTTATTCTTCAGCTTTGGACAATTTTTCTTTCAGTGGCCTTTCTCATGACAAAAAGCACATTCATCTTTCCCGAGTCTGGACTTTGACTTTGATCTCCCCTTTTGAGTTTTCTTCCGAGTGTATGAACGACCTCGGACTACTAAAGCTTCTGTATCTCTGATTGAGTTTTTCTGTTTGTCCTTCTTTCTCTGTTCATAACTGTATAAGGCCGCACAGACTTCGCTCAGAGATATATCACTCCTGCCATGAAGTAGAGTAGTTTCTAGGAACTCAAACTCCTCAGGAAGTAACCCCAACAGCATCAAAGCCAAATCTTCATCTTTGAATGTCTCATCCATATTCAGCAAATCAGTGACTAACTGATTAAATTTGGTGATGTGATCATTCATTGTAGTACTTGGGACGTATGTGAAGCGAAACAGTCTTTTCTTCAAGTGGAGCTTATTTTGACTGTTTTTCTTCAAAAAATTTTCTTCAAGTGCTACCCACAACTTATTTGCAGAAGTCTCCTTTGAAAAAGCATACCTCTGCTCTCGAGAAAGGCATGATCGAATTGTGCCACATGCCAACCGATTGATCGCCTTCCAATCTTTCTCCTGAACATCATCTGGTTTCTCTTCATCAATGGCAATGTCTAGACCCTGCTGAAAAAGGGCATCTAGAACCTCACTTTGCCACATACCAAAATGGCCTGTGCCATCAAAGATCTCCACGGCCAGTCTTGCATTTGCAATTGTCGGTCTTGTCCACATGGACGATGTTGAAGCTCCTACACCGACCGTTTTCTCCATAATCTTTCAATATATACCTAAGGAAATCTTTTCTGATGTGGAAGATCAGTTTAAACTGCAACCACAGAGCATACTACGATTAACCTTCGGCTCTTGATACCACTTGTTGTTCCAATAGGGTCGGAAGCGTGTAAATTATTGTACTAAAAAATCACACAAAGTTCAATTCCCAGGGAAGAGAGGTGGATCACATGGATCTCTTAAATACCAAGTCTTTCCTTAGACAAAATATCCCTTCTATAGTAATTTAATAGCACAATTAAATACTACTATTATACCCTCAAATATTGAAAGAAAAATAGGACAAGAAAGAACACAAGAGTTTTAACGAGGTTCGGTAATTATACCTACGTCCTCGGGCACTAACACCAGATGATAACTTTACTATCTCCAAACTATTACAAACAAATAGAATTCCTTAAGAATTCTCAAATGGGAGAAGAGAGAAAACTAAGAGAGAAAGATTGGTTGGGATGGTTGAAATGAAAAATGAAAAGGCCTATTTATAGTTGAGGTTCAGGGACTAACTTGCAAATGGCCTAAAAAATTAGGGACCAAAATTGCAATTATCCCATTCAACTTTTCAACATTCGGTGCAACTTGCTCAACCTTTTTAACAAGTTGCTTCCTACCTTTGTTGACTTTTCAACAAACCTATCATCAGAAGAAGAGAAGAAGGGCTTACAGCAGATGTTCAACAACATTGACACGGATGGAAGTGGTACAATAACACTTGAAGAACTCAGGGATGGATTAGCTCGATTAGGATCTAAGCTAACTGAACCAGAAATAAAGCAGCTTATGGATGCTGTAACAGTTCCCTTTTTTTTGTTGGTTTACATAGTGAAACAAAGCTTGAGATGCAAACAACTGCCAACTTCTGAATGTCTAAATTTTATTACCAGGCTGATGTTGACAAGAGTGGAACCATTGATTACATTGAATTTGTCACAGCTACAATGCATCGACATAGGCTCGACAGGGAAGATAACATACGCAAGGCTTTCAACTACTTCGACAAGGATAGCAATGGGTTAGTGTATTCCACGACTCTTCCTATGACATCTTTGCTTGTTTGACTTTAGTATAATTCTCCCCCCCACCTTTCATTCAGGTTTATCACGAGAGATGAATTAAGACAAGCTATGACTCAGTATGGGATGGGAGATGAGGCTACAATAGATGAAGTCATTGAGGATGTTGATACTGACAAGGTAAAATCTATTTGTTCTAATCCTTCATAAATTTCTTCCTTTGCCAATGGTGTCGGATGCATGAGTGTAGATATGATATAGGATGGGAGAATCAATTATGAGGAATTTGTAGCCATGATGAAAAGGGGAACTCAAGATGGGGATGGGATGTGAAAGACAGATGAGAAAGAAACACTGCTGCTGCCACTGCATGTTCCATGAAAAGCTAAAAAGGAACTTCACCAAATTTAGATCATCTTGTTGGCTACTTCTGGGCTCTTTCTCTTTCCATCTTTAAACACCAATTATGACATGATGATCATCATTCCGAATCCATGTAGTTTTTAGCTTTTGTTTTGTATGTAGATAGAAATGGCATCTCAAATTTCTCAACAAAAGTGGGAGGAAAGGTAAATAAAAGAAAAAGAGTGTGTTTCTCTCTCCCCCAAATCATGTACTCTGTAATATTATTATTTTTCATATGGAGAACCGTGGGTTTCTGAGTTCAGAGATCATTTTTTTTTTTATTTGAAAACTTTCGTACTTCAGAAGAGACAGTTACAGCAGAAGAAGCGGACCATAAGAAGACCTAATCCAAGCAAAAAGAAGAAAAATAGCACAGGAGCAATAAGAAACCAGAAAACAGGGGGCCAACAGAAGCTGAAGCTCATTTCAATCATGGTGAAGAGGAAAACATGAGCCGCGAGGGGACAAGCCAAACAGCAACATGAAAACGGATTCGAAAGTCAGCCGCCAAAGCTTCAATCGTGAGAATAAGAAGGAAGACAACAGCAAGGCATTCAACCATTCCTGCATGGAAGAGAGTGTTATATACTTTCCCCTACCCAAGTGTTGCTTATGAATTATACAATACAACTAGCAGAGTTTTGTTAATTAAATGTTTGCTTGCACTTGCTTTTGATTCAGACTTGACTCGTCTCCCATGCAAGAATGGATGCTGTTTTTTTTTATTATGATGATAGGATTGAATTGTTAAAAATTAAAACTCTTAAAATACTAATAAAAATTAATCATCTATTGTTTTTATAAAGATAAGGTGGGCCTGGGTGTTCTGTTGCCTCTATTTTACTCTCAAAACAGCTTGTTAAACCGGTTCTTAATTTGGGTTGGAGCAGGGAGTCGGAATGGTACCGCTCTACACTTGTTGCCCGTTTCCTTCATCTAAAGCCCTTCAAATCTCCCCTTCTTTCCTCCTGCTCTCCTCTCGAAACCCTAAATTTCTTCCCTTCACGATCTCAAGAATCCTTAGGGCCATCTCCATTTCCACTTCTGCCGCCAAACATGAAGAACCGATAAGAACCAGCTATGCAGGCGTTCAACTTGAAGAAACCGTGGATGAGACCAAGCAAGGCAAGCTTCGGCTCGATTCCTGGATCTCCTCTCGAATTCAAGGCATCAGCAGAGCTCGTGTGCAGTCCAGTATAAAATCAGGCCTTGTAAAGGTCAATGGCCGCGTCGTCGACAAGGTAACTCATTTTTACCTTTACTATTACATTTGGACAATTCTGAGTTTTAACTTGTTAAGTTTCTAATTAGGTCTCGCATAGCCTGAGAGCTGGAGATAAGGTTAATTGTGTAATTTCCGATCTGCAACCATTGAAAGCCGAACCTGAAGATATTCCATTGGATATAGTTTTCGAGGACGACCATGTTCTTGTCGTTAATAAACCTTCCCACATGGTAATTTAATTTGACCTTTAAAAGAAAATTTATTTCAAGTTCACTTTCGGCTGTAAAAGTCTGACATTTGCCAATGGCATTGCTTTATTTGGTTGAGGTTGTTCATCCAGCACCTGGAAATGCTAATGGGACATTAGTAAATGGAATTCTCCACCATTGTAGTTTACCCACAGTGGCATCGTCTGAAAAGGAAGTCCTTTTTGACACAGAGGATATGTCTGATGATGAACAAGATATTTTCCATGGCGCCAGTGCAGGACCAGCTTCTGTTCGGCCAGGGATTGTACATAGATTGGATAAAGGCACCAGTGGTTTGCTTGTTGTTGCAAAGGTTAGTCCTTTTTGTTTTTTTCTCTTGGCTAATGCAAGTTGCATAAATTAAGGAACTAGCCTCAGGTTATATAGTTAGTGTATGGCAGGATGAACATTCCCATGCCCATTTGTCGGAACAGTTTAAGCAACACACTATCCAGAGGGTCTACATTAGTCTTACTTGTGGAGTGCCTTCAGCTTCTGCTGGGCGTGTGGACATTCCCATTGGCCGTGATTCAAATAACCGCATTCGGATGGTTGCTGTACCAGGATTAAGTCATCATGGTCGGGCTCGTCATGCTGCTAGTAGGTGATTTATAGTACTCCATTACATCATTTTATCTTGATGGTTCTATAAATAATGGAGAAAGATGAGGGTCGTTCCCTTTTACCAGATATAAAGTAATTGAAGTGCTCGCTGGTGGTGGTTCCGCACTGGTTCAATGGAGACTGGAAACCGGGCGTACTCATCAGGTATACAGTTACAGTTTTGTTGTTCATAGATCAGATCTCGTTCAGTGTTCATAATCTGTTTCTTTGTATGCTTGTGAAGTAGATTCGTGCACATGCAAAGTACATGGGAATTCCTTTGTTGGGTGATGAGGTGTATGGCGGGACAAAGAACATGGCCTTGTCACTGCTTCGTCCTAGGACCCCCCGTACTATAATGATGAACTTTCACGGCTGGTTTCTAGATTGGAGAGGCCATACCTTCATGCTTTAGTCCTTGGGTTAGAAGATAAAACTTAACCTATTGTATTTGCTTCTGTTTCAATCATAAACATCAGAAAGTGATATCAGTTTTTGCTTCTGCCTATTCTTTTGTAGTTTTGAACATCCCCACTCAGGCGAGAAGATGCGGTTTTCATGCCCACCCCCTCCAGATTTTGGTGAAATATTGAATCATCTTCGTAAAATTGGCATAGAGAAGGTAAAGTTTCTGATTGAGATGCCAGCTACTCGTATCATTGGACTTATATTTTCTGCATGATGCATTGTGGTAATGATAGGCATGCTTAATGTGGTAGAGTTGCACATTTATGTTAGATGGCAAAGTTCTTTCATGAAAGCAATGTTCTGTTGACCAGAAAGCGTTTTGTGACTAAATGCATCATAAGATAACCTAAACATGTTTGCTCGCTTGCAGCCTATTTCTAAGGAATAATCAGATTTATTTGCGGCATACAAATACTACTCATCTATGGGCAGACTCAGATCAAGGGGGGCTCTTCCAATTAAAAAGAAGAAATCGACACTTGCCTTATCATCCATCACCAAGAACATTAAGGCTACAACTTTCTTTTTTGGTTTCATCCTTTCCCATGAGCCGAATTCCAAGGGCAATTGCATTTGTTGAATTTTGAAAGGCTAAAGTCATTGCCTGTAATTTATCAAATTTATCTGAAAATAGGTAAAATTTAGTTTATCCGTCTTGTCTGTGTTATGAGTTATGAACCACATTTTAAGTGTTAAACATGGGATGAAAATATGAAATAGCAGGGCACTTAATATTTCTGAGTAAGACCATCCAATTCTAAATAGCGCCAAGGAATTAAAAGTTAATACATTTCTATTCATTATTTTTAACTACTTTACAATCGGCTGTTTGTGCATTCACCTTCTATCAATGTTCCTATCTTCTAACGAATCTATGAATTGTATTTTTCACTAGTGAAAATGGCCGATAGTTTCCGACGGCGTTTAAGAAAAAAAAAATGAGAACAAGTACTTCCCATCCTAACAATTAGGTCAAGAGATACAAATGCCCCCATCACATAGGGGTTACATCACTCTGTATTCTCAGCACCGTCCGATTATGACAAGTACTGATGTACCCTGTTATCCTGTCAATGAAAAAACAGCATATGTATCAAATTACTAAGGAACCAAATCAACCACCAAAGATCTTCTTATTTACTTAGACACTATAACTACTAAAATAAATTAGAACATTAATCCTTAAAACCAGCTCACTATCAAAAACCAACAAAGCTAAACCCACGATGATTCTGCATTTTGTATTTTTGCATTCCATAATTTCATTTAAATCTACACCCTCAATGACCTCGAAAAGAAAGAAAACTTGGGTTGACCCTTAGCTCATACAAAGTATTAATATCCAAGGATTCACAAATCATCAAACAAGCTAGCTAACTGGTTCAGCTAAAAAAAACTAATCTAAACAATATCTGGAATGATACTTGACTCTTAGCATATACAGGGTACTAGTGCTCAAGCTTGATATATCACTGAAGAAGCTAGCTACCTAGCTCAGCAAATGAACTTCTCTATAGGTGGTTTGAAGGACCTCGTACATTTAAAATCTCTTTTTTCTTTTTCAAAGTGGTTCGTGGATTTTAGAGAGGGAAACAAGAAAAGGATAGCTCATGGTGTGCACTTGTCAACAAAAGGCTGAACACAGTCAACTACCACAGTGGCTTCTTGGCGCAACAAACTACGATAGGTGCAGACAGGTACCTCTATATAGCAGTTTACAACTTGTATTCTTCAACATGCAGCCACTTCGTTGAGGACCATTTGTTCCCCGAAATCACAGGGCATCCACCTGGCATCATCCACAAGACAGTTAAAATCATCTGTCCTCTAAGCAGTAGAAAACTAAGAGTTGCTATATGATAAAATGAAAAATAGTCTCTGAACATGCGTCAATCATTTATGGTAAGAGCTCAATTTTTTTCCTATGGGAACTGTAAAACTGCTGAATCATTCTTGAATTGCAACCAAAGATAAAAGCCAAAAAAAAAAAAGTAGGAAAAATAATTTATTGCAGACCGTGCAAACTTGAAGGATCTAGTGTGGCATCAGGCCTCATGCTCCAGAACAGCAATGCATCTCCCATCTTAGGTTTCACAGCAAGACCCCTTTTACCACATTCTGACAATTCATTCCACCAAGGCACAGCACTAACATTTCCCTTGGCTGCTGGAAATATTGTCTCACCCCCTTCTTCAACATCTGACCTTCATGAGTAGCAAAAAGTAAGGTAAGAGATACCAAATCCTTCTATTTTTCAAATATAGAAAGATGATATGAGGAAAGTAGTTCTCTGAAACTAGATTGGCTATAGAATGCATCATAGACATGTACAGATAAAATTATAGAACTTACAAATACATAAGCACAGTAGCCATCCGCTGGCCTCCATTTTTAGTGTTGAACTCATCAAGGAAGTAATCAAAGTGTGCATCATATTTCTGTTCAACTTCATAGTGGAGAACTTGAAGACCTTCTCCATTCTCTGGGCATCACAAAGTTAGCTTCAATTTGTACAAGGAAAAATGCAATAAACCAAAAGTAAATTGAAAACTATCAATTTAACTCCAAAATGAAACAAAAAGATAACAAATTTTGGAAAGATCTAATCTGGACATCAATAGCTGTAGATAATAAATGTGCTAGAGGAAAATGGTACAAGTATTCCATATGCACATGATCACTACTTAGGTTTAACTAAGACTCATAACTAAAGAGTTTTCAGAGAGAATTTTTGCACAAAAAAGAAGGGTTCAATTATAGATTTCAAAGTAAAATATTTATGCAAGGTTTCACTTGGTCTTAGAATCTCATACCTACAGGTATGAAAGTGTAGTCGGCTATCCTTTTTTCTATGTCCATGATGATTTTATCTTGCCCTCTTCTCAGAAACATACCCGAACTTGTACGCACCCTGTGAACAATACCAGTCAAATGTGATAGATGTAAGATAAGGTTCAGAGTTCAACACATAATTGGTCTTCATACAAAACAGGGCCTCCTTAAATAAGATTTAGCATAATAAATTACAGAAAGAAAAGCATAAGCAGGAGAAATGAAGTTCAATATCTTCATTATCCACAAAAGAATATGTTCAATACCTTAAAATCATATCTTAGCATTTATAACTACAAGAAGAGGTGGGGGGGGGTTAGAAAATGCAAACCTGCTATCTTTACTTTGCCCTGTTTTGCTATCAACAACAGTGGACTTCTTCATGTAAGGTTTAGCAAGATTTATCAGGTATTCACATTCTTCCCTGGACTGTTGGAATGAGTAAGAAGTGAAAATCAAGATAACAACCCAAAAAAGAAAAAAGAAAGTAATGAAAAATAATACTATCATCACATTCATAATCATTTAGTTTTACTACTACTCGTATTATTAACTAAAAACTAAGAGTAAGACCTCAAATCCAACATACATCAGCAGGTGATCATGGAAACAAGCCGAGCCCACTACTCAGAATCATACCGATTCAGTAATAAGAAAAGGGATGTACAAAGTTCATTTACGTTATTTGACACATCGACTACATTGTTAATTCACATTCATGACATTACTTTCGAGTGCAGACATATACAATGAGAAAGATCAGATTGACAATTTCAAATTATTTATACCAACCAAAAGATCTCAAGGACGCAAGGAACCTTGATGCATGTGTAACAGTAATTCATAAATAAAGATTATAAACAAAGATAAGAGTAGAATAGAAACGAACCAAGAAATTATGATAAAGGAAAGCTCTAGGCTCCCATGAAAGGACTTCAGTCCACTGCTCCCCTCTTTTTCCCAAGCCTTTTCCTCTGCATGAAAACCAAGATCAGAAAACACCATCAAAAGAGATCAAAGCTTAGAAATAAAAGCATCAAGACCCAGTTACCTTTCGGAAGCCATGCGTCTATAGGAAGTAAGATCATTAGGCGGAGAATCATCGCCGTTAATGGGAAGAGAGAAAATCCCTAATCCTAAAAGCATCAATAAAACTACCGTTAACATAAACAACATCGATAATACAAGCGTTACTGTCGACAATTTCTTCGCTTGCAATCGAGAATGTCTCAATTTCGCCATTCTTGAATTAAAAAAGAAAGACAAAAGAAATGAACTCAAAACCTAAGGATGGATAGAAGAAAACCACCCCTAGTTCCGGGTAAAACAAAGATTAGAAAATGTTGAGAAATTTTCTTTTGGAACCATTAGAGGACTGACTGACAGACGCCCCCGTCTAAGCATAGCATTTAAGACGTTGTCGTTGTGTTTACGTCTGGGCTGGTTCTATGGTTGTAGGTAGAGCTGTCCAGGGCCGGGCCCGGTTCAGGCCCTAACAAATTTTTAGACCTGGATGATAGGTTTAGTCCGAAAAATGAGTCTAATTTTTTTACTTAAGTTCAATTTAGATAAATATGTTAAAATCTCGAGTTTAGTCTGGCCGTATTAATTTTTTATATATAAAAAAATTAAAAATATAATTCATCAAAAATATTAAAATAAATATTTTTCAACAAATTAAAAACAATTTTTTTAAAAAGATACTTAATAATTAATGCAATTTAATAAATGTCTCTAAAATGATTAGAAAGCCAAAGTTATAAAATATCCAAACAATAGTAGATTGAGTCTTAGCTCAATTGGCATAAGCATTGCTGCCAATGTAAGAGACGTGGGTTTAAGTGCGTTGAAGTGCAATATTCTCCTATTTATGAATTGCGGAAAGACTATGGATAATTTTATGCATTGTGCTAAAATTAACATATATATTAAAATTGTTAAAAAAAATAGAAACAACAGGATTTTTTTTCCAAAGTCAAGTCAAGCTCTGGCCCTAAAAATCTTATCTGAAGCTCAACCTGTTTTTTAAAATGGATTTTAATTTTTTGTTCAAACCCATTTTTCAGACTTATATTTTACTCAAATTTTCTTACTTTTAGAGCGAATCTTCAAGCCGAGCTAAATAAATTGGACACAGGCAAGTATAGTTGTAGGCAGACACGGGTTTAGGCACTAAAAGTAATAATTCTAGTTTATTTTTCAATTTTTTTGTCCATTTCTTTTTAAATTTAACTTTATATTCGAATTCAACGTATTGAAAACAAATAAATTTTGTATAAATGGCATGTAATGCTTACAAACAATTTGTCATTCTCAAGTAATAAGGAGTGAAATGAAGATGGATGATTACGTCACAAATAACTTTGGTTGAAGATCCACAATATATAGAAAATCTTTATACCAAAAAAAAAAAATTGAAATCCTAAATTAGATGGATTAGGCTTTTTACATAATAATTATTATTGATGATAAGCAGCAAATCATAATAATCTAATATTTTATTGGAATAATAATCCACGTCAATAAGCGGCCCAAGGAAGACCGTACGACATGGTTGGGCCAAAAATCCATAAACTAGAAAAGGCCCTGAAAAGAGCCCATATACAATTCCAGCGTCCTCATTTATCAACTCTTAAAACCCCTCAAAAAGCTAGTTAATCTTTGAGCTGCTGCAGCTAGCACTCTGTAAACTCTGAATCTTATTTCTACCCTCATTTTTGAACCGCAAAAGGCAATTTCCATGGCTTTAACCAAGGCAAGGCAACGCTTTCCATCCTCTTTCTCTCTTCCATTCTTCAAATTTTACTCTTCTTCAGTGTCAACCCCACTACAAGAAGTTGAAGCCGCCGATGTTGAAACGACTGTAAAACCCCAACCCGCCGCACTTTCCCCCGAAGAAACCCAAGTCGCCGAACAATTCCGTTCCTTAATCAAAGAGAACCACCGCAAAAACCCCAACCCAGACCCGAACTCGACCCCTCCATCCCCTAACTTCACCATCCCTTCTCTCTCCCTCGACTTCTCCAATATCTCTACCGTCCATCCCGTCTCCCCTTCCCTCGTGCGCTACGTCATTGACAAGTGCAGTGGGGTTCGCCATGGCATACCTTTCCTCCAAACCCTGTCCTTCTTCAATTGGGCCGCCGCACGTCCCGACTTTGCTCACTCTCCCGACCCTTACAACGAAATGATCGACCTTGCTGGAAAGTTGAGGCATTTCGGCTTGGCTTGGCATTTGATCGATCAGATGAAAGCCAAAAGCGTCGACATCTCACTCGAAACATTCGCCATACTAATACGGCGTTATGTGAAGGCCGGATTGGCTGCAGAGGCCGTGCACGCGTTTAATCGCATGGAGGATTACGGGTGCGTTCCCGATAAGGTTGCGTTTTCAGTTTTGATTAGTATTTTATGCAGAAAAAGAAGGGCTGATGAAGCCCAAACTTTTTTCGATAAATTGAAGGACGAATTTGAACCTGATGTGATTCTCTACACCAGCTTGCTTTACGGCTGGTGTCGAGCCCGTAATATCTCAGAGGCCGAAAGGGTATTCAGAGAAATGAAAATGGCAGGGATTAAGCCTAATGTGTATAGTTATACGATTGTGATTGATGCATTGTGTAGATGTGGCCAAATTACGCGTGCTTATGATGTTTTTGCGGAGATGGTTGATGTAGGTTGTGAGCCAAATTCCATTACTTTTAATAACTTGATGAGGGTTCATGTCAAGGCTGGTCGCACAGAGAAGGTCTTGCAGGTTTATAATCAGATGAAAAGACTCGGTTGTGCTGCAGATACGGTAACTTATAATTTTCTCATAGAGAGTCATTGTAGGGATGATAACCTTGATGAGGCTGTTAAAGTGCTTAATTCGATGCTTAAGAAAGGGTGTATCCCGAATTCGTCTACTTTCAATACTATATTTAAGTGTATTGAGAAGTTAAGGGATGTGAATGCCGCTCACCGAATGTACACTAAGATGAAGGAGTATAAATGCATGCCTAATACTGTTACTTATAATGTTTTGATGCGAATGTTTGCCAGCGCCAAGTCTGCTGATATGGTTCTCAAGTTAAAGAAGGAAATGGATGAGAATGAGGTTGAGCCTAATGTGAATACATATCGGATTTTGATCACAATGTATTGTGGGATGGGGCATTGGAACAATGCTTACAAGCTATTTAAAGAGATGATTGAGGAAAAATGCTTGAAACCAAGTATGCCTCTTTATGAAATGGTGCTGGAGCAGTTGAGAAAAGCTGAGCAGTTAAAGAAGCATGAGGAACTGGTAGAGAAGATGGTTGATAGGGGATTCACAACACGTCCTTTGTAGAAGTAGTTTCTTGGTGTTCTATCCATGAGGTAATTTTCCAATTTTTCATGCCATCAATCGATTAAAAGCTTCAAATGTCATCTTTTTGTTGAGTATGGTCATAAGTATGTAGAATGGAAAGTTAGAATGCATTGTTGTATCTTCACCCTTCGGTTTTTCACCAGTAGCATACTTAGTTCTCATAGATCTTTTACTGATAAATCATCTCTTCTAGATTGTCAAATCCCCTTCAAATTTTGGTTACATGTATCTGTTGAAGCAATATATTTGAATGATATTTTGTTTATGGATAGTCTTTACCCCCTGAACATCACATCTAGAGAATTTCCTTTTGAGTACCTGTTTGTAATACTTTTGTGAAGAATCTCATAAATTTGCAGGTTAGTTTGGGTAGGGTTACCAGTTAAAAAAACCAAGTATTGATGGGAGTTAAGAATAAACTGAAATGATCGACAAATGACGCCACAGCTGCATATCATATCTAGCATCTCAGTCAGACCTTTCAGTCTTATCAGGTTCCTTCTGCAAAATCCATTTCGTTTCAGGCAAAGCAAGTACACTTAGTGTTTGAAACACATTCATTAACTGATAAATTTGGTAAAAGAAGCAACAAAGCAGTGAATATGCATTTTTTTTTATTGAGTGATTCAAGCAGCGTTGGGTGTAATGTACAATTTTGAATAGACGCATGTTAGAATCATTAAATCTTGGACTCTTTTCACTTTGCTATAGGCCTACAATGGATGCCGGGTAATTGAGTTCAATCCATTACTTTCTTAGTTGGACATGAACCATAAGTTATGTTGATTGGAAGTTGTTGAATTTAAATAATAGTGAAAGTAATAAATAAAGAAATTGATATAAAAATAGATTACATCCACCGTGGACTTGAGAGATTTTAAACACAATCAGCACAGCTGTATGGAAACTCCAGGGCAGGCAGGCAAGCTCAACCCTATAATTCGGAAGATCGGAAATTCCAAAGTGAATATTGTTGACACCATTTTTTTTGGATGAAAACGGGGTCGACTTGGATTTTGAAAATGAAACGAAATTGGGAGTCGCCACCAATCTTTTTTGATGAGGTGTGATCGGGTCACCTCGTAAAATGGTTGTTTTTGATAAACAATTTGATTTTATTAAAACAACGAGTTTGGTCTACGAAATCCAAAAACAGGTTCGGGAGTCGGTTACGCACGAGGAAGGGTTAGCACCCTCGATACGCCCAAAATTGGTACCTAGTTGATTTCTTAATGTCTTGGTGTCGAAAATTAAAAAAACTCAAAAAGAATTTAAAATACAATCCCTCCTTATATTGTTATTTTAAAATTACTCAAATAAATCAAAATGGAAAATGCTTCCTTATCTCGAAGTAACAAGATGTCACGTCCAGTAAGTTAGGATACAACACATCGTATTTTCGAGAGTAAGCTTGCCTTTATTTTTTTTTGTTTAAACCTTATTTATTTTAATTTCAAAAGGATGTTCGGTTATTTAGGATCAACGCGAGAAGAATCGAAGCTCAGTAAGTTAGGGCACGATTTTTCTCGAATTTTCTAAATACGAAATATTACCTTATTTTGAAAGTTTAAAAAGGATATTCGGCTATTTGGTCGAACGAGAAAACCGAAACCCAGCACGTTAGGGCACAATTCCATGGATTGCCAAATGTCAAACGTCTCTTTCGTTTTAATGAATTTTTTTTAAAAAGAGTCTAGATGAAAATTTACATATAAATATAATACACAGTAAAACTTTAAGATAAAATTTAAAATAAGTGATATGTATATAAAGTTCAAAAGAAATAACAATAATAGAATTTAAAATCATTAACATATAAACGATATATACAAAAGTTTAAAAGAAATAACATTTGTAAAATATTTAAAGTTGATAATAATATAAAATATATGTATTGTCTAATAATAATAATAATAATAATAGTAATAGCAATAATAATGTAAATATATACAAAGAGAAAATATATAATATGACAAAATCAATCCGAAATTAATCAGTTTAATAATGTGATGATAGCAATAGTAATAATGTAATAATAAAGTAAAAAAAATAATAGTAATACATTAATAAGAATAATAGTAGTATATTAATAACAATAATAGAAAATAATGACGAAATAATAATAATAATAATAATAAACTAAAGAGTACTAATAGTACTAACAATAATATAAATAATAATGAAAACAACAAGAGAAATAATAACAATAACAGAATAAAAATAATGATAATAATAATAGCAAAAATAATAAAATTAATAAATAAATATAATTAATCAATTTTAATAATAAAATGGCAAATTAACTAAAAGGATTAAATTGGATTGAAAACAAAAATTCGGGGCAGGTCCGAAATAAAGATAAAGAGAATAGGACCAAATCGAACACGCGAATAATAAGGAGGGACCAAAAGCTCAAAAAAATCCAAACTCCTAAATGCAACACCTGGGCTGGGCCAAATTGGGACAGTATGCAAATTTCAGGATAAATTTACAAGAACATAAAATGCGAACTGGGCCAATTTAGAAGCTGGCGCGAAGGGGAGAGACTAAAAGTACAAATCCCCCATCTAAAGGGACAATGCACATGGCCCAAGTCGCATGCTGACTTTCCCCTTTCCAATGCTGTTTTATTGTACTATTTAAAATAAAATAAAAACTGTTTTAAAATCATTTTTACTTTTGCCCCTTTTCTTTTTTTAAAAAAAAATCCTTAATGCTCTCTACTCTCCTCATTTCCCCTTTTCTTTTCAGCCGAAAGGCTCATCTCAAGCCCTCAACCATTCTCCAAAATTTGATTGTGACCAACAAAGCAAGACCCTTCGACAGCGAAAACACGATACAACTTCGGTAAGCCTCTCGTCCTCTCTTATATTTCGTGTTTGTGTCGAATGAAAGAAGAAAAATTGAAATAAAAAAAAAAGTGCAACAAGCAATCACCTAAGAAATATTTTTTTTTGCATATTTTATCTTCAAAAATCCATACCCGTTTCTCTTGAAAACAAAGGAAAAAAAAAGAAAGCCCCCTATTTACAAACGGTTCTCCCCTAAAATACAATCGATTCTTCCCCAAAATACAATCGATCCCCCCTTTTATTCGTTTTTCATGTGATAGATAAATCAAAGAAAACAGAAACGAAATCGAAAGAAAAATGAGAATCAAATCACCTTGTGGAGACTTTTTGTTCAAGCTTTTCTGTATTGATTTGTTTTTTTTTGTGTCTGTATTCGTAAAAAGAAAGAAACCCCCCCCATCGAGTTCGATTTTGCTTGTGGCTTTTATAGCCAAAAATACAATATTCTGTTACTGTTTATTGCTCCATTTTTTTTGTCCTTTTCCTTTGCTTGTTTGCAGGTGCGGCAAAGGCATGGTGGTGGTAGACGGTATGGGGGTGTGTGATGGTGCTGGTGGCAGACAGCATGGGAGAGTGGGAGTGGTGTTGGTGGCAGACAGCATGGGAGAGTGAGAAGAGGCAAGTGGGAGTTTAGGGTTTTGAGATTTTATTTTGGATTTTATTATTTGGGTTATTTGTTGGTATGGGCCCAGGCAAAAATGGGCTTTTACAAATATCACAATATATTATGATTGACAGACGTCCATGGACACCAATCAAGTATTATTTTGTCATCAGTTTTACATTTCATATGTTATTTTTATTGATTTCGAAATATAAGGGAGGTCTCCCGAAGACAGTTTTTCAATGTTAAAAGATGGCAAGGAGTGGATATCTGTGGGAACATTGTTTCCCTCGTAGTTATTTTTACTGCAAAACAACTACTTTGTTTCATGTATCTTTAGCCAAAGAAATTGGAAGGCAATGGTCTTTGGATAAATAAATAGTTGTTTGACGTCAAGGTAAAAGCTCTGACTTCAATTCCATGAAAATCACATGATTATATTACCAAGTATGTAGTTGACTTCTTCTTTTTTTTTAAATCAAGACCCTCAGCATTACAATAACTTTCAATTTTGTGGGCTGTTTCAAATTATATTAACTTTGAAAACTCATGATTACCTGAGCCCTAAACATAATACTCACTACCGTAATTAAATATTAACTTTTTCTTTTTACTATTAAACAAAAACAATTTTAATTCTCAAACTTATCCCATCAAACATGTTTCTACGTCAGGTATGGAACACAAATTCAAAGAGTTATAACTATTTATTCATAAGGACTTACCAAGCCTTCAAATTATCAAATATATCATAATTTTTAATGATAAATACGTAAAAAAACAAACAAACATAATAATAGTATTGTGAATTGCATTGTATAACCCACACAATTTGATGATTAGATTAAAAAAAATAGTCAAAAACCGACAAAGCTAAAGCCACAAGGCATGCCCAATTTATTTAAATCATTTTGTTTATTGGGTAATTAATAAAATAATAAATGGAAACTTTGAATACAAATTAATTTTGTCTGCAAGTAGAAGGGAACTCTGCGTCACCATAGCAAGCTGTAATGTAAATGCATGGTTTTAAATTTAAACAACACACAATGCTTGCGCAGTCTTAAATAGGCTTTGACCCAACCTTTCCCTATCTGATTCGGTCAAAATAAAATGCCTCAAAGCACATAGTTTCATTTCAACTCCTGACCTTTTTTATTTTATTCAATATTCATTACATATAAAAAGGAGTTTTTTGCCAAATTCTGCAAAAAGTGATTTTATTTTTTGCATACGACAATGGAGAAACAAGCGAAACCCAGAAACAAGATATTGAAGTTTTTGCCCAAAGCAGCTTCATCGGTCAGTGTGAGCTTTCAAAACCACCCGTTCAGCCCAGTGAAGCATAAAGCCTTTGCAGGGAAAGGATTCTCTGGTCCTATCGTTTCGATGATTCCAGCTGAAGCTCGAAGGAAGTCCAAGAGTGAAAGTGAAGCCTTCGAGACTCAAGAACCAACTTCACCCAAAGTTTCCTGCATGGGACAGATCAAGCACAAGAAGTGTATCAAAAAAGGTAAGCGCGTTTCGCTTCCCAAACTGCCGAAGCCCGTCGTCTCTGAATCCTCTTCTTCTGGAGAAGTAAAGAAGCACGGGTCCAAGTTAAAGCGGTTTTTCAGCATGGGAAAACCAGCAAAGAAATCTGAAGCACCAGGTGTTAAAACAAAGTCGTGTGATAGGGCACCTTCCTTGGGCCAAATGAGGCGGTTTGCAAGTGGGCGTGATGCTTTTGCCGGTTTCGATTGGACGACTCAGATTGCACCAGTGGAAGCTGATCGTAGGGGTTACTACTCTGAGGATGATGATATTGGTGATGAGAGAAGAGATAGTGATTTTTTTGAAGAGGAAGAAGTGATCATTCCTTTCTCGGCACCAATCACGGTTGGTGGAGAGGTGCCTTTGCAGCCAAGAAAAGAAATTAACTTATGGAAAAGAAGAACCATGAATCCACCTAGACCCCTTCAATTGAATCCCATTGTCACCGCAAAGTAATTCCTCTTATATATATATATGTATGTATAATTTTTTTTTTGTTTTTTGTTTTTCTCTTTTCCCCTCTCTCTTCCTTCTTTTCTCGTTTATTATATACAGAATACTGCAAATATAGAGTGACGAAACATTGAGAAGTCTGTAATATAACTGGCATTCCTTTGATTCCTGTGTACAGATAAATATAAAATGATTGCTTAAGCTTCACAGCTTCTTCATTTTTCCTTTTCATGGAGATTGCTGTTAATTACAAAATTGTTGCATCAAACAAGGGATAAGGATTAGCAAAAGAAAAAAATATTTCTAGTAAAAAGAATAATTTTTTTTAATCTAATAATAATTTTGTTTCCGTTTTGGAAGAAGGAAATGATCAACGCTTTTATCCTTAATACGTAATCCCTTTGAATAAGGCTAATTAATGAAAGCAGCGAGATCATGTCCACGTGATAATGTTTTCAACCATGACTGCCAGTAAAACTTGCAGTTTATGTATGAACAGTTGAAATAGCTAAACAGTTACTAGGTTGTACAAGTGAAATCTATCTCTTTCAAAAAAGTGGCCGCCTGCCAAAATGGAAAAATACTAAATAACCACAATCAGGAATGGAGTGGTTTAAAAGTCTAATCCGAAGATGGGTGGTCCAACTTTGAGCTGGGGTTTGGGCTTGTATTTCGACATGCCAACGCCGCTGACAATGATGCTCCATCTTTCATCAACCTTAATTTTGGCACTTTATCTTTCTATGATGAGAAAATAAATGGATAGGTAATTAATTTAAAGCAAACCCTTGATTTCCCTTTATGCTTTTCTTCTGTTTTTGGGATTTTTTAAAACCCTGTTGAAGTAATATGTAGTCATCCTTTTAAAAACGTCTTCCCACTCAAAATTTGTCTCATTCAATACGTGACCCGCGGCTTTACTTTATTCATGTTCAATTTAATTTCTTGCGTTTTAACTCATCCACTACATTTCAATGTAAGTAAATCTCAAAATTATATATAAAATTTAGTTTAATATGCAATTGTATATATAAATTTTGATTTTGTATAATTTTATATATAAAATTTTTATTTGATTCAATTCTCATAAATTATTAATATAAATTATTGATATAACATCATTTTATGTTTATATATTATATCTATAAATAATAATTCTATTTATCTAATATAAAAATATATTGATGCATTTATTTCTTTGAATATGTATGATTAAATTAAAATTAAAATTTTAAGTATATATTTGAACCACAATTAAAGTTTCGCGTGTATAACTACACCAAATTAAAGTTCGTGTATATAATTACACATTAAATAAATTTCATGTATAATTTTGAGATTTATCCCTTATTAATATTATTAAGTTTGAATTTCAATGATTTTATTAATGGGCCTATAAAACACATAGGATTAATCACTGAACTTAGTTTAGTACAAACCTTGAAAAACCAAAAAATAAAATAAAATAAATTTAATGTTAATCGTGAATTTATTTAATTTATGTTATTTGCTGAATTGATTAAATGCAATAAAATTTGATTATTATTAATATTATAAATTAATTATAAATTTTTATGAAATTAATTTTAAAAATTAATTAAATACTAAAATATTTAACATTGTTATTTTCAATTAACAAAATATAATATCACATTTTAAAAAATACATTTAAAAAATCAAACTAGAGTATCAAGTAATGCATTAAGCAAAGCACTCCATGTATTATCAGTTAACTGCTGTATTTAAATCAAGTTTCTACCTACTCTCTATTGCGGTGGTTTCTACCAAAAAAGAAAAAAAAATGGATGGTCAAGAGATAGATAGAAGCCTTTTTTCTCTCCAAACATTGAAAAGTCAAAACCTTCCTATCTCTCACTCATAGCAAAACCACCAACAGCCGGAGAACAAATCAAACTCTACTAAATTATTAGAGGAAGGATAGGATGTCTTCAACTTAATCCTTAAAAGACAAAACCTTCATCTCTCTAAAAATGCGACATAAAAGTTAAAAAGGGGCAATATCTTCTTCTTCTCCTTCTTTTAATAAAGAGTAGCCTAGGTACTAACATCCAAGACTATTACAAAACACAATTTACATTAATAAAATTTGTTAAACTCTACTATGATAGTTTGGGCAGTGGAGTTTACGAGCAGGCTTTTGGACGACTCTTCGTAAGAATTTTTCGGCTCATAATATGTTTGATAAATGGGTTCATTCGTTAACTATCATATTAGGTCTCAACTATCATGTCTCATATGAGATGACATAGGGTACATTATAGCGACATTTTACCTAAGTCTATGATACTAGACTACTTGCACTTGACTCACCAACAGCAACTCAACATGTGGCATGATATGTAGATAAGGCCCAAGCCCTAAGGAAAAAAACCAAGCAACTTACACCTCCTCCCTTCCCAACTTACTTCCAACATCATCATCTCCTCCTCCCTTTCTACTCCAACTACCCTATCTGGTGGCTCTCCCATCTATCCTAAACAGGGTGAACCACCCATGCACATTTACCACCTACTCTTCCTTGTATCAACAAGACTTAATGGTGGACTCTCAAACACCTTAAGATCGAAACTAGATGCATTGGACCAACTTACCATGCAATTAACAATTTTATTAGCTTTGCAATAGATGTGGCAAAGCTTGGCCTCCCCTCGACAATTGCATAGCTCCTTGATACTCCTTATTAGCAATGTTGTTTAAAAAAAGTTGGACTGATCGGTTGGACTTGGAATTGGTTGGGATATAGTCTAAGGAGAGGTAAAAAATTGGTTGACTCGCAAACCAATATTGATTGAAATACCAATGCAATTGGGTTTTATAATTTATAATTTTGATTTTTTTTAATAATTTATTTGTGTTGGACTAGACGGATCGAATCAGGAACCAATTGTCTAACTTGTGCAACCACCAGTCTTATTTCGAAAACATTGCTTATTAGTGCACAATCGTAGATATATTCTTCTTTGCTATTATGAACATATGAATTATTAACCTATTATCATTCTCTAGCAGCACTCGTTTATATTTCTTTTCCAAAACTAATGCCAAGCCATCGAAAATGCCCCCAAAGTCAGCTTGAGACACTAAGCATGGTCCAATGCTACAACAAAACACCACTAACCATGAACCATTCTTGTAATAGTCTGATTTTCAATGGTGTCAAAAATTGTGGTTCGAGACCACTAAAATCTGACAAGTGAGTTAAAAATATATTATTTGATATTGATGAGTCAAGTGTGAATTTTAGAAATATTCTTGAATTAGTGAATGTTGTTATTGAAAAGAATTTATTAGAAAAATTGGGCCGAAAATGAGGTATCGAGACCTTGAATTCATAAACCGAGCCATAATATTTTTAGAAATATTTATGGAGTTTTATTGAGTTAGTATTAAAATTTTGTTAGAAAATTTTAATGTTTGGGTAGTCAATTAAATAAAAAGGACTAAACTGAAAAAGGAGCAAAAGTTGCTAGAAGGATTAAATAGCTCAATTGTCAAACAAGGAAGCATTAAAGAGCAAAATAGCCCAAGGGAGATATTTGGCGGCATGGCAGAGAAAAAATCTGGAAATTTAAGAAAAAAGGACAAAATTGGAATTTTAGAAAAGATTAATAGATAAAAATCTAATTAAAAAAGAAATCTAGACATTTTCTTCAAAATGGACAGCCAAAAGGCCATGGAAAAGAGCTCTTAAGCTGGTTTATCATAATTTTGCTTCATGTGAGTTTATTTCTTGCCTTTTTTTTTGTAATTTTTTGTGATTGTAAGACTTTTACAATTAGGTTCAGCTATTGAATTCATTAGTTTTTGATTTTTTGGGAGAAATTGAAAGTTACCATGGCTGAGTGCTGGAAGTTCATGATGAATTAACATGGATTTGAAGCTTTAATTTCATTACAAGATGATTTTATTAAGTGATTTTAAATAGAAATTGGTTTTAGGACCTAATTGTGAAAAAATTGTGAATTAGAGTTTGATATTGAAATTCCGAGTATCAAAGTCTGTGTTATAGCTTAAGGTAATTAGATAAAGTGTTGAGAAAAATTAGCTCAATTAATGGGTTAAATAAATTTAGGGGTAAAAGTATAATTTTAAAAATTGAAAGGTGTAAATTGCAAAGTGAATTAGTATTGAATTAGATACTAATGAATATAAAATTTAATATTATAGATCAAGAATCCGAGAATAAATGAGGAAAAAGAAAAGTTGTTGAATAGTCCCTGAATTTCTATAGCTTCTGCAAATTAACAAGGTAAGTTCATATGGCTAAACTTTTGTGATTAATTGTTAATGTGAGAATGATATAATGTATTACTTCATATATTGCTATTGAATTATGAAATTGAAATAATGTAAAAATCGAATTGAAAGTTCAAAATTAAGGGATACGCAGTATTGAGTACGTATGTTCAGTGATAAGTGATGAATTGACGGATAAGACCATGGTTAATCCATGGAAAAGTTATGACACGTAGGTATGGTATTGTCCATACTGAGCTATGACACGTAGGTATGGTATTATCCATACCGAGCTATAATACGTAGGTATGGTATTTCTCATACCGAGTTGTGAAACGCAGGTATGGTGTTGTCCATAATGAGCTATGAAACGTAGGTATGGTATTATCCATGCCGAGCTATAATACGTAGGTATGGTATTTCCCATACAGAGTTGTGAAACATAGGTATGGTATTGTCCATACTGAGCTATGAAACCTAGGTATGGTATTAACCATACTGAGTTGTGAATCGTGGCACTGAGCAAATGACGTATTCAAATCTGTAAGTCGTCCCTTAATTTGACATGTGTGGGTAAGTGACAGATGAGGCTAAGTGTTGAATTATAAATTGATATTTGGGTATTGAGCTCAACTAAATGAATTCATCGTGTGAAATTGTGGATGACAGGAGATATGTGTATAATACTCGTTTATTGAATTGCTATGATATTTTGGTAAGATTTATGTTTTGGTCCAATGAACTTACTAAGCTTTCTTAAGCTTACTGTGTGTGTTAATTGTTTCTGTAGATTTACGAGATATCGGTAGATCGGATCATCGCATCAGGACACACTATCCAGAGTCCCACTGGTAGATTCTGAAAATATCTTATGGTTTATATGGCATGTATAGGGTAAATTTTGAAAGATGTGATTTGGTAATATTAATATGTTGATGTTTGAATACTTATGTTTAGAAGTTGAACTTGGTAAGGTAATGAATGGAGTTGTTTTGGTAAACTTAAGTAAAGAAGTATTATATCATAAAGTAGATGAAAACCTTGTGTTTGGGTTGATTTGGTTGCTTGGTTTGGACATATTTTTGTGTTGGTAGGTTGTTTCCAGGATTGATTATAAATAGGGTGAGAAATGTAGTCTTAAAATGGCCTAATTTTGTCCATACGGGTAGACACACGGGTGTGTATCTAGGCCGTGTGTGACACACGGTTTGCCCCATGGGTATGTGTTGTGGTCATGTGTACCCTGCATCTTGAATTTTAGCTTCAAATTGACCACACGGGCAGAGACACGGCCGTGTGTCTCAGCCGTGTGGAGGACACGGTCTTAGGATATGGGCATTTGCCCAAGCCGTGTGAAGTCAGCACGTTAAATGCAAAAATTAAATTCACCACACGGCCTAGCACACGGGCATGTGACTTGGCCCTGTGATCTCAATTTGTTCATGATATACAAGTCAGAGAGTTACGCGGGGTCAGGACACGGGCGTGTCCTTAGGCCACACAGGCGTGTGAGCCCTGAATGTATGAAAAATTTTATAGTTCTGCGAAAATTTCTCTAAGTCTCCGAATGAGTTCCAATTTGTTTCTAAAATTCATATTGGGCCTCGAGGGTCCACTTAATGGATGATTTGAATGTTTTTGATTATGAATAGTAAGTTTGACTCGACTTAACTGTACTTATTCAGAAATTCTCGAAATACTCTATAACCCTGTTCCGACGATAGATATGGGTTGAGGGTGTTACAATTCTTGTCTCGTAAAAGGCCTTTTGCCAAAACTTATTATAGGTTTGAATTAACAGTTCCATTAATATTAATTTTGTCTGGCCCAAACAAAAGGGGCAACCTATAGCATCCTTAAAAGAGTAGAAGTGCAATTTTTATCACTCGTGGAATTATATTAAAGGTTTATTATAAATTATGAACTTGAATTGGTCTAAGTATCAAACTTTGAGATGAAATAATGAAAAAATGGGGGAAAATAGGGGGCAAAATAGTAATTTTATCGTAAAATGGTGATTTGGTCAATTTTCGAGAATTTTATTATGGAAATAATATTGTAATGACCCCTATACCGGACTCGCTTGTCGAGTCCGAGTACCAAAATGTTACATTCGTTGCCGAAGCAACTTCAAAGAAAACCAGTTCAATTATTCTCCCTAATCAAGTTAACCAAACAAATCGTTGTCAGTATAGAATTTCGGTTTCATTTCGAGTTTCAATTGAGCTTTCATTAGCTCTATTTAAGTTTTATCGACCACTTAGAACCTGTTTACACATTTTTTTAACATCAGGGGCGTCGTCACGACGTCAGATGGCCACGTCGCAACATGCACTCTATTTTTCTCAATTTCTCCAAGTTTTCAATTTTCTTTATAGTCTAGTACCTACTTCCTATTCTACTTTTTACTTCATTCATATAACTTATTCTCAACTCATGGCATCATATATTCACATTAAAATATTATTTTTACGCTTTATGGAATTTAATTACTATATCATGAAAATTCACTATTATTCTTATGTTTCTATTTCCCATTCCAACACTATTTGATTCTCAATCAAATTTATAAGATTGACACAACTATCAACGTTATACAAATAATTTCATTAAGCCATCATATTACAATTATTCACTTAATGTTTTAACAATTCACTAAACTATTCTTATGCGTTACTAAATCTATCACTTAAAATAGTTTCTTAGCATCATACTCTTCTTCTATTTTTCCTCCTCCTCCTCTCCATTCCACATCATTTATCTACGTGTATTTATACGAGAATTTATGGCTTTTAGTATTGTATGCCTATTTGCAACATTAATATCAATTTTTACTAATTAAATTATTTTAGCAAAATTGTCAACTTGAGTAAAAGTTAATAAATTATTTATATATCAATCTACAAAATTTGAAATTAAGATTTGATTTTAATTTTTGAAACTAGATTCATTAAGTTTTTACTATAAAAATTTCAAAATTTCTACATAACCCTATAAATACAATTTATTCTTCAAAAATTATTTATCTTTTAATACAAATCTCGTATTATTTTTTCATTTATTTCCCTTGAAAATAGACTCATTAATATTTTATTCATATAAATTTCATCACCTAAACAAATTTTTTTTACAATTTACTATTATTTTTCAAAGTTAGAACAAGAGATCCCGAAATTATTCTGACCTTATCTCACAAAATTTATTATATCTCATAATCTACGATTTCATTGCTTACACTATTTCTTCTATGTGAAACTATGCTCAATAAACTTTAATTATTAAATCCTCTAATTCGATTTATACAATCTCTAATTCAAAGTTGAACGATGCTGTCCAGAAACTGTTTTGGCGGTAACATTTACTTTTTCGTGGTTCTTTTAACTTTCATTTAACATACACAATCATTATGCTTTTGATTACTATCCAATTTAATCCTTAAACTCACATATCTTTAACGTATATTTTTATCACAATTTACCTTATTTTAATTATATATATTTCATAACTTTATAATTTAGTCCCTAGCACCACGAGAATTCATCATTTAACGTAATTTCACTTTAATATCACCTTTAAATTTATCCTGTACCACCTAAGACATCATTTAAACTCTTCATCATAATAATTTATTTAAGTTATAGATTTTTGTACACTTTATAATTTAGTCACCATATATCATAAATGCAAGTTAACTTGATAATTTCATCATACCATTACTTTTGATGTAATCATTATTCCATCACACTTTATTTATGTTCTCTTTTTAACATTCAATTCCACATCACTTATTTTGTTTTTTTCTACTACTTCAATGCACTAATTCAATTTCATACATAATATTTGCATATTCATAATTAATTCAACTATTTAACATTCTCTACACTTATATTAAAATTAAATAAATTAAAGTTCTTGAAGTACATACCTTGTCTGTTTAATCTCTTCACTTTCTCCTCAACTTTCTTCACTTCCAACTCCAGTTTCTTGCTTCCAAGATGTATTCTAACTCTCTAGTATCTTTACTTTAGCTCTCCTTTTGGGTGACTATGGAAATCTTTAAAGAATTTAGGAGAAAAAGTAGAGTTTCATGGTAAAAGACCAAATTGTAAAGAAAAGAAAACTCTCTTTCTTTCTCTTTTCCACCAACGTGCATGGAGAAAGGATCATAATAGATTACATAAAATAATTCAAAACCAGCAAGAGCACTGGCTTAACTAAAGTGATTCTCCCATCCATTTAACCATTTTTTAATTTTCTCCAAAATGAAATGGAATGTGATTGAAGTTACCCGCTTGTGGAACAATGAAATACTGAGATACATCCCCAAGTCCTCCACTTGCTAGTAAAGAAAACAATATGTCGTAAAGAATCTATGGCGTTCTCCTTGATATTTGGTGAGAGAATAATTGTCCTTTCAACATCAATCTTGTACCTAGAAAAGTTCCTAATTTGATCTATTGTTTCCTACACTACCCTCGCTTAATCCATGTTTTCGAGGAAAAAAAAAAAACCAAGTCATCTGCAAAGAAAAGTTGTGAAATTGAAAGACCATTGCCACAGAAAACAACTTCTTGTTCTTAATGTCAACCGCCCTTTTAATGATTAACCTAATCTCTCCATACCAAAAACAAATAGATTTGGAAACAGTGGATCTCCTTGCCTAATCTCTAAAAAAAGTCTAAATTCCTCAATCAAACTATCATTCCATAAAATTTGCATTGACATAGTTAATATGCAATGTGGGATAACTTGTATTTGATGTTGCAATAATCCTCCTTTCAATGGTTCTATAATAAAATCACATTTGATCCTGTCATAAGCTTTTTCTAAATCAACCTTAATTATTATTCATACTTTCTTGCTATCTTCAAACACATGGAGTGTATCAACCCCTGAGCAATAAGAATGTCGAGCAATCGTTCTATCCGCAATAAAAGAAATTTGGTTGGGAGAAATAAGCAATAGCATAATGCCTTTCAAGTGGTTCGTGGTTAACTATATGTGAACTTTATACAAAATTTAACATAAACCGATGGGTTGAAAACCCACCAATTTTTCAAGATTGCAAGTTTTTGGAATTAAACTAACAATGTTCTGCTCAACATTGATTCAATAGGTTGGCTCATGAAAACCCCTTTGACCATCTTACAAATAGCTTGGCCAACAATATCCCACTGGCTCAAATAAAGTTGTCTACTTCCAAAGCCTTCAAAGGTGCCATTTCAAATAAGGTGCTTCATATCTCCTTGGAAGAAATCTCAAAATTGAGCTACTCTTCAGCTTTCGCACTCAATTTAGGAAAAAGCAATTACAAACGGAGAAGTTAGTAGAGACTTGCCCACCACCATATACATTTCTTTGTAGAAACGTATTGCTTCGGCTTTAAGGACATCCTCATCACAGCCCAGTATTCGTATTCAACTCTAGCACTACTTTATGGTTCTACTTCTGGCGGGCAAGTGGGCATTTGTGGAAATACTTGGTGTTCCTATTGCCATTCCACCCTCGATTTTCCTTCCAAAGCGTTTGTTAAATATTCAACACCTCTTCAGCTACTCCACCCTCAACTGGCGCTCCTAGTGAATTAGTTTGTCAAATTGGCGGGAGTCGAGAGCATGATCTTCCTTTTCCAGTTGCCAATAAAGCCAAAGGTTTCTCGAATCAAACCTTTAACTTATTTGATAACCCTACAGTCGCTTTACGAAAGATGCTTTGATTATTCAAAGAGTTCCTTGCCAAATCCTTAAACCAATTATGCGTTTGCCAAAAAGGCCGGCTTCCTATACAGCGTCCAGCCTTCCCCTCAGTTACTAACAACGGTCTATGGTTGGATGTCATATGATGCAAATGGTATATATATATATGTATGACACTCTGTTCATCATGTATATGTGGTAGACAGTTGTCTGATTTAATCTTAAAACTTAAAGCTAAACTGCGGCAGTTAAATTACAAAAATAAGGCTATATTATATCCTAATTCCATATGAATTATGATAAATATTGCATTATTCTTGCATATACACTTTGTACCATTACGAGTTAGTTAACCAACAAATTAAAGTACCTATACAAGTGACCAATAAGAAAAGCATATTTATCATTACTAATTAAGATTAAAACAAAGAAAAATTTAGTCCTTTAGATATAGATAAATGTGGAGTACAATTCATTTCACTATAGTAAACTCAGTCCAACACATATTACATTTTCATAATTGATGTTTTGTATGAGTTACTTTTGAGCTTCCCACTAATAAGTAACTCGAACGCCTTGGTATCTTAGAATCTCCCCAATAAGCTCTCCTTTCCCAGATCCTACGTACCTTCCACATATCTCTCCGTCCCTGATGAACAAAAACGTCGGCACCTCCACCACGTCCATGTCCTTGAGGAACTGCATGCAGCTGTCGTTCTCATCACCGTTCATCCTCGCGAAAACCACCGAATCCATTTGCCTTGACAGCTTAATCACCGTCGGGTACACCTTGACACATGGCCCACAATGTTTGAGCCCCACGTCCAGAACAATCAGCTTATGGTCAAGCTTGTGGTCTTCGATGAGCTTCTCAACGTCCTCCCTGCTGTGAAGCTGAACCACACCCGAATGGCTGTCACCGTAGTACAACACATCACCCATCAGCTGGTCCGGTCCGATCCCTTCTTCTTCATGGATTTTCTCCATGCTCTTGTAGAAGCTAAAGTGCGGGACTTTCGTAATTTTCTCTCTTTTGCAAAGCTCCCTAGTCTCGTCCGATTCATCACCCATCACGAGGATGAATTCGACATCGTTGCATGTCCTGCTAAGGTCTACCATAAACGGGTAAATTTTACTGCTATGATAGCTGAAGCTAGTGGCGTATTCCACCACAACAAGCCTGTTTTTAGCCTTCCTGAGAGCTTCATCGAATTCCTCAATGCTGTGAACCTTCTGAACTCGCTCATCACTCGGAGCATTCTTGGTCCCAGGAGCAGCTGTAGCCTTGGTAATGAAGCGAGAGCTTGTGCTTGTTCCTAGCTTTGTTGAAAAAGATCTGGGCCTAGTCGCAAGGGATGGTAGAAAAGAAGCATGAGAGCAAAGAGAAGTGAGTTTTGGGGTGAAGTGAAGATCGGAAGTAGGTGGCTTAGTTAAGAAATTAGTGATTGCAGCCATTGAGGGGTGAGGGGGGGAAGACAAGTGAGAAAGAAACTGTGTTTCTGGAGTTGGTACAGGGGACTGCTCCCTCGGGAACAAAAAACAACCATGGAATAAAGATGAAATCTAAAAATCTAATCGTTCAAAAATGGTAACCACTCGTTTTGGCTCGTTCCATTGATATTATCCACATATGTTGCTGGCATTGTTTTCTGCATTGTTATTGAGCACTCGGGATGGTAGATTTTTGTACGATCACTGACTGGGCTGGATTTTTTCATAGTCCTTTTCGTTGTTGAAAAAGAAATATAGATATAGTAGTACCATTTTGAGGATACTATTAACCAAACCCTTTGAGATATCTAAAAGGTCTTCTTCACTGAAATTAGTTGGGCTTCTATAGCTGAACATTTGGGCTTGATTTCCTCTTTTCATTTTTTAATTTTGATGGCAATGGGAGTATGGCCAGGTTCAGTTTCAAAGAGAATAAATTAGATTTATACCAAGCCAACCCCCAAAAAATTATATTTATTAAAAATTCACATAAAAACCATTCATTATAATAAATTTAATTATTTATCGTGTATGGTGTTTTAAATTTAAATCTTATTATGTTTATTTTTTTATTAATTTGTTATATAAAACGACAAAAATATAGCTTATTTTGTACATGACAGGACAATTTAATGATTACATAATTGAGTCAGTGGCCAATTGATCCATAACACTAACCCAATAAAACACTTAAAATAAACTATAACTTCTACCACACACACATACTTGTGGAAACAACGTTTTTAGAATATAAGTGTGCGTTTAACAAAACAGACAATAAATAATGAAATGTAATATTTGAAGCTAATGATAATAACACATATGTAATATGTACAAAATTAAAACAAAATTTTAGTTTATTTTATGCGTATAACTAAATTTAAATGGATAAATATGTCATATTAAGAATATTAAATGCTTTCTAATGATTTGTCATGTTATTGTCATTTTTCTTGAGTTGGATCGAGTTAACTTGCGACACCAATTCAATCAGTAACATTATTAATTATATACAAACAATGTGGATCAACCGGTTTGTGTAATAGTTTTAAAAACGAATAAAAAAATAAAAATAAAACTTTAGTTGTAATAAAGAAAATATTTTATAAATATTGGCTGTATGGATTTAAATTTCATCTTTTATGTTAAAATTTTACTGGCTTTATTAAAAATATAAAAGGACAAAAATATCATTTCAGTGATATAATTTATTCATACATGAAAAGGTAATTTTATAATCTTTAATTGAATTAATGAACATTTAATTTATGACATCAACTCAATCAAAAGTTGAAATATGATTATAGATTAATGGATTAATCCTGTTAGTATAGATATAAATGCAAGCTCTTGTGTTGAGATAGACATGGTTGGTTGATTGCCATAGAGTATGAAAAAAAGCAGAGATGAAACCTGTCATTATAACAAAAGTTTTCATGCCTTTCAAAGAAAACAACCAAGTTTCATGACACCTTTTTTAGTTAATTTATTAATGTTAAATATTATTATTATTTTTTAAAATTTAAAATTTTATTCTTAATCCAAACAATAGTAATTAAATTCAATTACTAGTATTGCACTATGCATACATATGTAGATTCAGTTCATATTCTTCAATTTGATCACTTTTTTTAATATTATTACACATATAATAATATATATTCACCGCGTCAGATTTTAAAAATAATAAAATTTAACAATTATTATTTAGTGAGAATTGATATTTTAAAAATTAAAAAATATAATATCTAAAAGTAACTAAATTAAAGTAAAAGAATTAAATTCACAACTTTAATAAAGTAGATAGAGTAATACCAAAATTTAACCATTTACTAATAATAGAAATTAGTTTGTTTTTTATAAAGTGTGCGAAGACAACCCAAACTCATGTCATGAAATTGTTGGCATCATTGGGTTTTATATATTAAACCGGCAGTATTAAGGGCGACGGTAATAGATTTTATTTTTCATAAAAGGAAAATTAAAATGAATAGCAGATTTCACTTTCCACATGTAAAAAGCATTTGCGTCACTTAATGGCTGATTTCACAGCAATTTAATTATCCTCAATGTGAAAAGTGTCCTGTATAGGTTCCTAGTAAAGCCACTTTAGACGACCCTCCTTTCCATTTGCCAAATCCGTAAGCTCCCATTTGTCAACCGTCATTATCGAATATAAGACTAGATTACGAACTCCAACACTTGGGACTTTTTTATCAAACTTGATTTAACCCTTTCATACAGGCCTAGGTAGAGAGCTACTAATATAATAATAATGATCAGGTGCATTAGGAGAGGAAATGTTGACAGATCCAACATAATTGTGGCCCACGTAACCTCTAACATGTAGCCCTATATAAAATGTGACAAAACATACAAAAACACCGAACAGATGTGCAGAGATCCGAACAGCCTTTTGGTCTTTGGCGTTTGCCTTGCCTGCCAGCGCTCGCCATCTAAAAGCCTAAGCGGCTTTGCAAAACTTCCTAACCTTACATGTGCCCTTACTTCTCACACTACCCAGAGTATTTTCTTAGTATATGTCCTTTTAACTATATATATAACGAATCACAATTGTAGTTCATTCTTTTCCAGTTTAAAAATAACGTGACCTTAGATCTACAACCTTGATATTTTCTTTATCCTACAAACGAATCTATACAAAATTGGGGTTGAATAAATCGAGACGATGAGTAAGGAAAACTCCGAGGAGATTTTAAGGGAGAGAAGTGTTTGGTTTGGATCCATAGTTTGAGAGCTTAAGCTTAGATAAGTTGATCTTGTGTTTCAACCAAGTTACAAACAACCACTCGAAATCGACAAAAATTTCCATCCATTCAAAAAAAAGAACAAAAATTTCCTTCCTTTTCCTTCATCGCCGACGATCAGACTGGAATTTGAATTAAAAAAGGGGAAAGTACATGATTTCGACTAAGAAAAGTAGAAAAATAAAATAAAAGAGAAACCTAGGAAATTAATGTTTTTTAGGAAGGCTGTAGTGAAAAAAAAAAAAGAGATGGAACTGGAAGACAATGCAGCAAATAAATTACCTCAAGGCCTAAGATTTTTTTAAAAGAGAAATAACTAAGATTGGGTAGGTGGGACTTGGGGTTTTCTGAGGAGAATCATGTGCATGGGGGAAAATATCCCAGAATCCCCACCTCTGGTCAAATAATCGGCTGTCTTGAACAGCATCTCGTGAACATCAACGGTTCCTTTAGGAGCTATCCCTATGGCAGCTAGAACAGTGACGAGAATGTGGTTCCTCCAGTAGGCGATTCTCCCCATCTTAAGCCTGGTCCACCAAGGTAAGGCCGGTGGCTTGGCTAGATCCTTCTCTTTAACAACCTGGAAGCCCACCTTTTTTGCAACCTCCGCTATGTCCTTGTAGTTCCTGAGACCAGGCAAAGCATCGCCTATTTCGATACCTTGAATGACCTCCACGTGTTCAGGGTTATCACCTCTGTACTTGTCAGTCGTCACCCACTCGTACGACACGTATAGAGATCCCGGTTTCAGCACCCGGAACACCTCCGCGTACACTTCTTCCAGTTTCGGCGCGTGGCACGTCGCCTCTATCGAGTACGCACCATCGAAGGTATTGTCTTTGAATGGCATCTCCAAAAAGTTCCCGCAAACCACCTCACAAAGCGAATCTAGCCCAGCTTTCTTGTTGTGAAGCCTGGCTCGGTTCACTTGGTACTCGTTGATGGTGATGCCCACGACATTGGCTCGCGAATGAGTCGCGATAGCACGCATGGGCCCGCCGACTCCGCACCCGACGTCCAGGACTCGATCTCCGGGCTTGACTTCGATCATATCGACGGCCATCTCTTCGTGGAGGCGCGTAGCGTCCCGGTGAGATTTCCCTCGAATGGAAGGAGAAAAGTGGAAGGACTGACCCCAACCCCATTCGTAAATATCGGTGACTAAGTTGTAAAAAGTATCGACGAAATCTGGAACCTTTTCGGCGGTTTCGATCTCCTTTGGTTGGCGGAAGAAAGACCAATACTGTTTGTAGTTGTCCTGAACTTTCTCGGCAGAGATGGAGCCGCCGGAGAGATCGACGGCTCGCTTGCCCTTTTGCTCGGCCGGCCCTAAAAGGCAGACGAACCAGTAAAGACCGCAGGCAAGAAGAGCCCCAGTACAGAAGAGACCAAAAGGATCCATGAGAAAAGGGCGGAGACAAAGAGAGAAAGAGAGAGAGAGAGAGAGCAAGTGAGTGACAGTGATAAAAAGCGGGGGTAAACTACTAATAAACTACAGCTCTCAAGAGTCCCCTAAAAATCAAAAACAGAATCTACTTACAGCTATCGTTGACGCGCTATGCGCGTGTTGATAAATTGTTGAACAAGTTTTTATCAAAACAAACTCAACCATGATACGTCTAGATTTACTGTTTTACCCTATGTACGCCTAGATTTACTGTTCTGCCCTTTATTTTATTATAATAAGCTTTTTTTGACCTTTAGGCATAATCATCTTTTTGCACCCTCAACTTTGAAAAGAAAAATTATTTTAACTTTTTATTTAATTTCTTGTCATATCAATAACTAATTAATTTTTAAAAAAATTAAATTTTTTTATATTTTTTAAAATTTAAAAATTAATTAAATATTAACATTTCATTGTATGCCATATCAACAAAATTAAAAAATTATTAATTTTTTATCTATTTTTAATGGTTCGATAAAAATAAATAAATTTAATAGTTAAAAGAACGAAAATTAAATAAAGAGTCAAAATATTTTTTATTGAAAAATTAGAGGATTAAAATAGTTATTATATATTTGTTTTAAATTGATTGGATGTGATTTTTAATTAAATATTGAATTTATAATATGAATAAATATAAAAAATTAATGGATAACTATGTTCCTAGTATCTCTCGTTGGAACTGAAATAATAATATTTCAAACAGATTCCAGAAATCATAATATTTGAAAAGAGAAATGTTAGAGAGGGGTTGAATATTTCTGTTAATCTGTTTAATTTTAGGCGGCCCATTGGAATCATAACGTTTCAAACTGTAATCTCACTGAAATTATAATATTTCAGAAATAAATCTTAAAGATTCAATCTTCGTTGGGTTGTGTCCCCCAAAACAATATTGTGTTAATTTTCTTAAGCTACATTTTTCTCAAATAATTTCAAATAAAAGAAAATATAAAGATATATTTAAGATTTTTATTTTAATATTATATTATCCTTATTTTATTTTAATATTATAATATCCTTCAAAAATAAATCAGAATAATTTAATGTGATTTTTTACTTTATTTAAAATAATGTGTTTTAAATAACGTGAATATTTTTGAAAAATAAGGATAAACCTATAAAAGAAAATTTTCATAATTTATTATTATCAAACCATCTAGTTATATTTCATACTTAATTTTAAATCTTTATAAACTGTTTTATTTTATATTGTTTCTTTTTCCCTTTTTAGCTCAATATTCTTTAAAAGAATTAAGTAAGGATCAAACATCTCCAACAGTGAAGTACATCTTAGTGTGTAAGTTTGGGATGAAATTATAGATGTGTTACTAACCAGATGAGGTAGGTTACTGTATTTAGGGACATTAGAGTATTGTAAACCTGAAAACATGCTGTAATCACTGCCAATTGAGTACTCCTAAAATTTTATGGACTCCAAACAAGAACATCGAGCTTCTTCCTCCATATACGGGTTTACTATTAATATTGCATTCCATGTTCTAGTACTTGTATACAAATTTGATCTAGTCCTCCTTGGTGTTTAATTTTGACGTGGTTGAACCCAAGTAACCATCAATACTCCCAAATGGGGATAGAAGTACCATCTCTCACTTTCCATCTAATAACACCCTATCCGGATCAAAATAAGAAAAATATTTTTAATTTTATATTATTATTCTCTACTTTTTAAAATTAAAAGAGGTAAATAATAATGTTTTTTAAATAATGATATTTATTTTTCTATAATAAAAACGTAAAGAAAAAAGAAAAAGAAAACTTATATTTATTTGTATTCAAACTAACATTTAATATTTGAAAAACTATTAACAGTAATATTATTCTGCTTAGATGGGTTATAATAAGTTTCTGGTGTTAAAAGGGTAAACTACATAAATAGTTACCCAATTATATAAAAGATTTAATTTTAAGCACTCAAAATAAAAAAAAGTTTATAATTTAAGCACCCATATTACGTTTAGTCATTTTAGTCACTCTCGTTAAAATCATAAAGCGCAAGTTGACGTAACAGTTAAAAATTTGATATAATAACAAATTTAGCCCTCAACTTTTATATATTATATTGACTTCGTCATAATTTTAAAAAATTAACTCTCAATTACAAATATTTTAAATTTGATCCTAATTTTAAAATTTTCAACCAAACACGTTTTATTGAATGTTTTCCATTTTCTAATAAAACAAAAAACATAATTTTTATTTTCTAAGATCCTATATATATACACGAGAGTTATTAATATTTATTTATAATAGTTAAAATTAATATTGGATTGTGTTTAAAAAAATTACTAGTATTTATTTGTAAGTCTACAACATTTTTTTATTTAATGGTGAGATGTATGTTATTATTCATTGATGTGCAGAAGATTTATATAATAATAGTGCATCAAATATTATTTCATTAAAAAGCCTACAAGTCCCTAAATGTGGTTAAATATATTCATGTGTACCGATCAAGTCTTAGTTTGATTGGCATGGGTCTTACTGCTAGTATAGGAGGACGTGGATTTTAAGTATACTGAAACACATTATTCTCTTATTTAAAAGTTCGGGAGGAATAATGTGCATAGTTTCTCACCATGATTTTTTATTTCGTTTGAAATGTTTCGTGAAACACCACATATACGCAAGGACGAAGCTAGAAAATCTTTTTAGGGGGGCCAGATGAATTTTTAATTTTTTATAGTTTATATTTTTATAATTTATAAGGGATTAAATTGAATTTTTATAATTTTAAAGGGGGCCAAAATGTAATTTTACTATTATTAATTTAAAATTTTTTTAAAAATTTAAGAGCTAGGCACCATGCCACCCCTGCATATACGCATGGGCAGCTCCTTCGCCTTTTCTCGTGTTGTTGAGTAGGATTGTATACAATCCCTCTTTTCCCTTCCAAACACACTTTCAAGATTTTAGGTCGTCTCTCCTTTTTTCTTTTCCTTTTTTTTTTTTTGCAATTCTTATTCTTATTTAATTTGGTTTTGTTTTAAAGATGGGTAATTGAAGTAAATGCAGTTGTGAGAAACTTGCATGAAACCAATCAACTTCATTCGGATTTCTCTTAACGTTACTTAAATAATATAGTAAGATCATGTTTTTAATTTTATTCTTACTTTATTATTAAAATAATATTTTAATTATAATTTTAAGACCAAATTAATTATTAACTCATGGAGTTAACGTATCATGTTTCGCCTTGTTAAGGGATAATGTAAGTTAGTGAACGTGTGACTAAAATCTAATAATCCAATAATATTAAAATTTAAAATTAAAATTTTAACTTATCTTTAAATTTTTTAAATTTTAATAAATAACTAATTATTAAATTATTAATAACTATTTACTTAAAACACAAATTTACTTTTATCTTTCACGAATAATAACACCAATAATGAATTAAGAATCAATTAGTAAATTAAAATTTTTTAAATTTATAAAGTAAGTTGCATTTTATTTTACCAAGTGTGATGCATATTTTTAACTTTGACTAAATGCGGTAAAATAAATTTTAAAAAATTTGATGTTTGTCACGGGCTCTCGCCCGTCCAGCATGACAGACAGCCACACCTGAACAAGTATGTCATTCCGCTGTTTTGAAACGAAAAGTCACCATTTTTTTTCAATATTGTTAAGTGACATTCCTGAAATTAAATTAATTTGTAACCACAAGAAAAAGACAAATATATATAGGGTGGGTGGCCAGAATAACAAATTAAGTACATATTTTAATTGCAAAGAAGAAAAAAAAAAAAGCTTCCAACTTTCGACTATCTAGTTGTGGGGAGAAGAGAATTGTGTCATTTAGGTAAAACAAGAAAGAGAAAAGGGACAAAAGCGGATTTTAGGTGGAGAACACAAAATACACAATGGCAGCACTGCAGGATGGAACCCTACCTAAAGCTAGAGGGTAAGATGTGTGGTATAGTTGTAGTTATAGATCAGGGAAACAAATGTAGGCTGGCCGTGTCAAGAAATCACGTGGAAGCTTCATTTAATAATCATGCAATGCAAACACACTTTGTACTTCTACTTTCTCTCTTTAAAGGAAGAAAGAGAAAAGCATCACCCAGTAGATGCTTTTTTTCCTGCCATTGGATCTGTGAATATCTCTGTTTTTTTTCCTTTTTAGATAGCAAAGGACCAAACACATTCACCTCCTTTTTAACTCCCTGTCATGTTTTAAATGGTAATAATAAAAAGAAAATGACGTTAAAAAAAGAGAGGAAATACATATGTAAAAAAGCAAGGCTCCATATCAATATTCATTGGGTTAGTGATAGACAAATCAGCTTTTCTTCTTGTGGGCTTAGAAAACAAATACTAAGAGTTTTTTTTTTTTAAATTTAAGGATTTCGTCTAATTTTAACTCTTAAATTTAATTAAATGGCTATCTGTACATCATCACCCTCCTTTAATACTGCGGATAATGTGGTAGAGAACAATGATACTCAGGTTTTGATTCGTTTTAATTATAATAATAATAATAATTAAGATCATAAGCTAAGATTCCCTGCATTTGGATGGATCCTATCCATTTTAGTATCTAACATAGATCGATATTCAGGCCCAACTTCATACTGGCCGAATTACAACACCTTAGGCCCAGAATTAGGTTGCTGGCCAACATGAAGATAATAAATGGGTTCAATCTGTACGTCCATCTTCTGCCATCTTGATTTAAACCCAAAAACTTAACGTTGAGTAATTTAGTATACAGCCGCGTGTTATTTTATACGTATTACAATAATTTAGCATACAAATAATTATCAACCTTGATATTTTTGAATTTAAGATGGAGATTCAACCTGTTAACGTGGCAATAGTTGAAGAGTGATTTTTTTTTATTTTTTATTCACACGTGATAAGTTTGAAGTATAGACTGATTTGGTGGTGCGATTTGGACTTCAAAAGTGGAGTTGACAAGTCTACCGTATGTCCATGAATTTCACCATAACATGGTGGGAATAGCTATCAAGGACAACACTTAAAACATTGATGCCACGTTAAAGTCACTAACAGTTGATCATTAGGCTTAGAAAATACCATATAGGAGGCATCTGGTAATGGCAGGCTAAACAGGGACAAAGCAGACAAAAGTTGATCGGCACAACTTATCACATATAGACCTCGATATTCCTTTATCTCTTCGTAGACTTTTTGCCACTCAAAGAGGTTGGAAAATTGAGATCTTTCTATGACAAGTAGAACTTGCGTGTTACGCAATGCAACAGAATGTGGATTGTGGAGTCCAGGTTTTTACTTGTACCATACCATTTCTAAACTAGTAATCTTCAAAAATGTGGTACAGCAAGCAAGCTGATACGAACTGGCCCTTAAGTGTTTTCCGGGTAAAATAGAGTTTGAAAGGCTATTAATTTTTTTTTGGTGGGCAGGGATAAAAATAAATTTAAGAAAAATTAATAAAGTTTCAATGTGTGTATTAATGCATTATCTTTAAGGTTCTATTAAGTGTTTTTCGCGCAAAATAAAGGTTGAAAGGCTACTAATTTTTTTGGTGGCTAGGGATAAAATAAATTTAACAGAAATTAACAAATGTTTCAAGGTGTGTCTTAATGCACTATCTTTAAGGTTCTATTCGTCTCTACCTATACCTGGTGTGACAATGAGTTTCAAGTAAATCAATATCGAAGATACAATGGATCTCAGTGATTATTTGCATTTTGCACTAATGAAAATAGTCTACTAAGCATTAAGCAGAGCATAAGAAAATCAATTTCTATAAAGAATTTTTACAGTAATTTTTTATAGAACAACCTAAGAATAATAGAAGATGGAGGAAGAATAGAAAGAACATTTGAGATTTTTTTTGGAATATTTTCCAACTAAAATTCCACTACTATTTATAGGAATACTCATGTCTCTTCGTAGAGATATAACTTTCAGTGAGTATCTTTTTTGAATAATCACATCTTTAAAAGAGACATAATTATTCAACTAAAATATCTCTTAAATAGATATTACAATTAACTAGTTATAATTCTTTGTCAAAAAATCAGGTGATATAACTCTTCGTATTTAAGAGATGTAACTTATTATTATGAATAGTCATAACTCTTGATCAATAACCAAAATATATAACTTTTGTTTAATTACACTATTTCGTTTATAGTTATTAGAACACTATACATATTTGAAAATATTCCCAGAATCTCCCCCCATTTTCAAAGTATTTTAAAATTTTTTTAATCTTGGAGATCAATTTGCATAAATGAAAGTATTTTACGATTGAACTTTCACTTAGTGAAAACATGTTAAAGTTAATCGAAATTGCATGCTAGACTAAGGTTTGAGCCAACTATTCCATTTGATTAACTGAACACGTCACGCAAGGATTTCAACATTGGTCAATGTATAGTATCTAGGGGCACTATTAAGGTCATGTGTCTATGTCCTCTTTTCATGAGTGCTGTTAAAGCTAAGCCCTTGAGCTTCTAGAAGCAGTCACACTTCACACTATCACAACAGATAAAAATATGTGAAATTGGGTCCATTAAGAGTATGTTACCCATCCTTCCCTTATCATTACCAGTACCTAGCACTTTAATCTTAGGATGGATTTATTTATAGTGCTAGCAGTCACATACTAATGATGTACTGTCTCATTGAACTCGAGACTTGACATTATACCAAACGTTGAGTTGATGTAATGACCCCTAACCCCATACCGTCGTTGGAACAAGGTTATGAGACATTACTAATCAGTACAGTACAATACAGACATTAATTAAATATAAACGTTCAGACTCATCATAATTTTAAGATGACGTCCCTTTAATGGGCCTTCGCGTCCAATATGAACAGTAAAATCAATTCGGGACTAAATGCGAATTACTACGAATTTTTCTTTCAAATTTCAAATTCATACTATATACCATTGCCAATCATAATTTACTTATTTTATCAATACTTTCACAACCTAAATGACTCTCATAAGACATCCTAGGTACATGTCATTACCAATACTCAACATGCTTTACCTCATCGAGTTCGGGATCGGCCTGGGATGTTGATTCAATGATCTAGCCTTAACTTAACCTGTGCACGGAAACAAACCGTACGCTGAGTATACACTCAGTGGTATTTCTATAATTTGAACACTTAAACAATTATAAAACATATTAATTTATATATATTGAACTATTCAAACTCAATGAGTATTCAAACATTCACTTTCCAACCAATGTTTTGGTCTACTTTAAATTCAAAATCATTTATTATTTTTCAATAGCAATTAATCAATCAGTAATATTCATTAACGATCAGTCAATTAGAACAATTATTTATTTTGTAATAGTCAGTTATTCAGTATCAATCAATTGATCGGTTATCCAGTAACAGTCAATTATTCAGTAAAAATCAAATATACAGTAACAATTAAATTATTCAGTAACAGTCGATCTTTCCAGTTCCTTTATTTACCCCTATTAACATGACTCGGACCTAGACGGATACACGGATCCAACCAACACACCAGTACGACACATAGTGCCTCATCGGCCGAAGCCAGAACAGTTACAGTAGCAGTACGGTACACAGAGTACCTCATCGGAACAAATCCGGAACAGTAACAGTAACTGTAACAGTAACAATATCCGACACACAAAGTGCCGAATCGGTAACAGTAACGGTAACAGTAACAGTAGTCGGTACATAAGTGCCTGATCAGTAAGCCAGCAAAACCCGTACTCTTCCATATCCTATGGCATGCTAACTATATCCGACTAGCCCGACTAGTTAATAGGGTATTTAATTCACTTTCTAGTTTTCAATTAATTCATATTTTAATTAATTAACTATATTTTTTTCAATTCAATATAATTCCATTCACTTTTCACTAATAAATATTCAATTTGACAATAATCACAATTTTCTATCAATTTCATCACACTCCCAACTACATATATTTTCCAATATAACAATTATTTATTATTCAATTTCCACATCAATATTCATTTCAATTCAAACATTCACATATATTCATAAATTAATTCAATATAATCAATATTCAATCCAATTCAAATAATCATCTCAAAACACCTACTACATATATATATATATTAAATAATAAATCCAACAATTTAAGTATTAAGTTCAGATTATAGAAATACAAACTGTATTTTCTCGAGCTAACTCCGTTGTCTTTGCCATTTTTCATTGCTTAGCCGAGATTTCCCGAGACAACATTAGTTACGAGAATTAAAACAATTCATATTCATTAATTCACTACTAATTTATATCTAATTAATACAATTTCTATTCAATTTCTACTTTAATCTCAATTTAATCTTAACTAAATTCACTTACTTTTTCTATCTTAATTCATACTTCATTTCTATTCAAATTTTGTTCAAACTCATACTTAACTATTGATTTACCAACATATTTTCCTAATTTCGAAATTTCATCAATTTAGTCCCTACAACATAAAATTTATGAATGACTTTACAATTCAATCCTTATTTCATTTCTAACTTGAATTTCTATCAATTTAACCCTTATTTCATCATTTTACTCAACATGAACATTATTTAGAAATCTAATAACTTTTAAAATATCAACTTAATTTCATCAAAACTTTGTTCTAAAGCTTCTAAAACATCAAAATTAAATAAAAAGGGCTAAATTGACATACCTATTTAAACCTCAAGCTTCAAACCAATTTTCCCTTTCTTCTTTCTTTTCTCCTTTCTTTCTTTCTTTCTTTCCCTGCTTTTCGTTTTACCTATTCAGTTTCTATTTCTATTCTTTTTCTTTATTTATTTCATTAAACCATTATATATATAATAACTTAATAATTATCCATTATAAAAATCTATTTAATAACAAATATTCTTTTAACATTTGTATCCATTATAATATCACACTTGTCTTTCACTAATCTATTTATTATATAATAATTATTTAATAATATACTTATATAATAAGTAAATATACATGTATTTTACAAATATATGTATATTAGTATCACACATGTCACTATACATACCATACATTTGTCAACTTTTTATTTATTTATCATATAATATTAATTTAATAATAATAAATACATTAATATTTACTTAAATAATAAGCAGATACATATATGTATTACAAATGTGTGTATTATATTTATTATACTTGTATTTTATTTTTGCCATACACTTGGCACTCTTTTTGGTTTATTTACTTATTTAGTCCTTTTAATTTTCTTTATTCTATAATTAAACTTTCACACTTCATTCAATTTAATCCTTTTATCCTATTATTCTTAATTAAATTAAATTCACTTAATTAAACTCTAATTAACCACTCATTTTACTTCGTAAATATTTTTAAACAAATATTTACGAATCCACTTTTCAGAAATAAAGACCCAAAAATACACTTTTTCGACATCAGTAAAATTCAGGTCATTACAGCTGAGTTTCCATCATGGGTGACTCTAATTAATGGGCTTGAGTCTCGTCCCTTTTGAGGTCTTGTTGACTACATCTCTAGCAAGACTTTTTGTCAAAAAATTTGCCAAGTTTTCACTTGACCTCACATAATTAATAACGAGCACTCCATCAGAAACTAATTGTTGGACATAACTATGTTTTAATCCAATATGTCTAGATTTTTCATTATAAACTTAGCTACATGCCTTTGCTAGAGTATCATCACTATCACAACAGATAGAAATATGTGAAATTAGTTTAGGCTATAGAGGTTCATCATAAAGCAAATTTCTTAACCATTCTACTTCTTTAGATGTAGCAACTAATGCAATAAATTTAACTGCCATAGTGAAATTATTAATACATGTTTGTTTCTTAGAACCCCAAGAAATGACACCTCTACCAAGAATAAATATCTATCCACCAGTAAAAGCATGAACTTCCAAACTTGTAATCCAACTAGCATCCGAATATCCTTCTAAAATTAAAGGATGTCCTCTATTAGGGATGTAAATGAACAGAACGTTTGATGAACTGTTTATGAACTATTCGTACAACGTTCATTTTTTTTGTTTTATTAAGCTAAATAAACGAGTATGAATAAAATTTTTATGTTCATTTAATAAAGGAACGAACACGAACAAATGTGTGTTCGGTTTATGTTCACGAACAAGCTCGTTTATTGACTCGTTTATTTATTGATGATATTTTCTTATAAAAATATAGAGCTGTAAATAAATAGAGCGTTCGATGAACATGTTCGTATATATGTATGTATGTATGTATGTATGTATGTATGTATGTATGTATTTATTATTTGTTTATTATTTATTAACATTGTTCGTGAACATGTTCAATTATATATTCGCGAACATGTTCGATTAAGTTAAGTGAACATGTTCGTGAACATTAAACAAAAAAAATGAACAAAAATTTGAAATTCTTAACGAACACAAGCTGAACACGAACAAGCTTAAAAATAAACAAACGAACATGAACAAAAGTTTGTTCGTTCAAGTTCGGTTCATTTACAGCCCTATCTTTTATGGCACAACCCATCGTTAATAGTTTTCTTTAAGTACTTAAGTACTCTATTCAAAGCTTGCTAGTGTAAAGTACTTGGGTTACTTGAGTATCTACTCATTTTCCCAACAACATATACAATATCTAGTCTTGCCACAAGTCATTATGTACTTAAGACAACCAATTAGACTTGCATATTTCAATTGACCAATTTTCTTACCAACATTAAATCCTTTTTTTTAGGATCTATGGGTGTAGATGTTGGTATACAATTGAAATGATCAATCTTTTTAAGCATCTTTTCAATGTAATGTGATTGTGATAAAGCTATAGTGCTTTCCTTTCAGGTTATTTTAATCCCAAGAATAACATCTGCTACACCCATATCCTTTATAGCAAAGTTGCTTGACAAGAATTTCTTTGAGTTTTCTACTTGTTTCAATTTAGTGCCAAATACAAGCATGTCATCTACATATAAGCAAATTATGACACCATTTCCTTTCAAATTTACTATATATGCACTTATTGAATTCATTTATTTCATAGCCATTAGCTAGAACAACATTGTCAAACTTTTGGTGCCATTGCTTTGGTGCTTGTTTAAGCCCATATAGAGATTTTCCATTATTGAATCTATTTCATTATTTATAGCTTCTTTCTAAAAAGTAGAGTCTTAAAATTTCATTGCCTTTTCAAATGTAATAGGATCAAATTTCGTATTATAACAATAATGTATCTTATTGCCTAAACTTTCATCTTTACCTTCTACAATGAACATAATAAAATTTAGTCCAAAATCTTTGGTCTTTTTAATATTTTACTTCTTATTAATTCTTGAAAATATTGATCATTATTATCAACTTGTTCCAATGAAATCTCATTCTCACTTGAAGAATGAATCAATGCATTCAATTTCTCTTTCACTAATTTTTTACGTTTAGGTGTTAGAAATTTGACAATAGCTCTACAACCCCAAACCGTCAAATAATTAAAATTTAGTTTCATTTTATTCCATTGTTCACAGGGGGTTATTTTAGTTTCCTTATTAAGAACTCTGTTCAATATGTGACAAGCCGTTGTCGGAACAATTTCTCCCTAAAATTCTTGTCTATGACCTGAAAATAATAACATTGAATTTACCATTTAGTCAAGGCTTTATTTGTTTTTTCTTTGCACTACTCCATTTTTTTGTGGCGTGTAAAGAGTTGAAACTTGATGGATAATCCCATTGAATTCAAAATAATTGGGGTTATAGTATTCTCTACCTTTATTTTATCTTAAGTACTAGATAAATGATTCACACTGAAGTTCAACCTTAGATTTATAAACTTTAAATTTATCTAGCGTTTTATTTGTTGAATGCAATAAATATACATACCAATATCTAGAACAATCATCAATAAAATTATAAAAGTAATAAAATATTTTTTCCATGTAATGTAGGAGTATTATACATGTCACATAAATTACTATGTATCAGATCAAATATTTTTGTTTTCTTTTTAACATTAGGGAAAGGGTTTCTAGTAATTTTAGTCAACATACATGTATTGTATTTTTTAATATTATTAATAAAAAAGAAATTAAATCTAACTTATGCAGGTCATTCAATTTTCTATAATTCAAATTATCTAATCTATACTGTCATAAACAATAATATTCAACCATATAAGCACAAACAACATCTTTATTCTTAAGAATAATATTGAGTTTGAACATACCCTCATACATATACCATTTTCCTACCAAAAATCCTCCATTAGACAAAAAAAAAACTTATTCTAACTTATTTGACATACTTCCAAACACTAAATTCTTCCTAACTTCTAGTATATAATATACATTATTCAAGGTTAAAACATTTTCAAAAGTGATTTGTAGTTCGATGCGGCGGAAGAACTTTTCATGTACAAGTTATTGCCATATTCACATTGTTATTATGTGAAATTTGTGAACATGTTTTTATCTTTGTATACATGTTTGGTTGCTCAATATCAATCCACCATGCATTATCATCTTGTGCCAAATTAATTTTAAAGTTTTATTCGCCCTACGTATACTCGGTGTGCAAGTGAGTTTCAAGCAAATTAAACTCGAGCATACAATGAAACTCAATGACTATTTATGTTTTGCATTGATAAAAATAGTCTGCTAAGCACTGAGCAGAGTATAACAAGAAAATTAATTTCTATAAAGAATTTCTGCAGTAAATTTTTTCAAAACAATCTAAGAATAGTAGAACATTGAGGAAGAATAGAATGAACTTTTGAGAATTTTTGGTATATTTTACAAATGAAATTCCACTCCTATTTATAGGAATTTTTATGCCTCTTTATAGAGATATAACTTTCAATAGATATCTTTTTTAATAATCACATATTTAAAAGAGATTTAATTATTCAACTAATATCTCCTAAATAAACATAACTATTCAAATAATATTGTTTGAATAATTATATTTTTTTGTCAAAAAATTAAATACTATAACTCTTCGTATTTAAGAAATTTAACTTATTATAATGAACTCTTAATCTGTAACCAAAATATATAACTTTTAATTAATTAAATTATTTCATTTATAATTATTGAAATATTATAAATATATAAAAATGTAGTAATAGTTCTGCAAGCTTGGGGCTTATAAATGTTGACCTCTGTCACAACTCGCTCATTCCTTAATGCTATATGTTTTGTTACTTTCAACTTCTAATTATGCTAGATTTATTTTAATTACTCTTTATTGCAAGATTCCTGTTTTTTTGGATGAATGAAACTTTAGCTCATAAAAGAAAATATAGAACAGTATGTCGTCATCAATCAAATATACACACATAATAACCCCCCCCCCCCGCCGGGGAATTAGTTCAAGTGACGTAAACCCAATCCAAATGCCAAACACCAAGCTTGCACGCTTCGAGGCGTAATCAGATACTTCACTAACGCTTCGAAAGGGGGTCCTTATTTGATTTTTCTTTTTTCAAATTTGTGTAACCCTTTGACAGGTCTTGCAAGCTACGCATTCTTACATAATTATCTTTAACTTCACTTTTCGGCTGTATTAAAAATAGAGAAAGGGAAAAGAAGCATGGTTAAAGCTACAACCTGTGACATTGCCTCCTTATTTTGGCATCAAGAGGATCAAGCAATCTACATTGAAACCCCCCCCCCCAAAGCATCCGCCTAACGTCGAGTTTGTTATTGTTCTTATTTGTCTGTGATTTCTTCATGTGGAAAACAAGCTGTCAGCTTATGACTCACCAATAACCACTACAAATAGCGAAAATGACATGCGAAACTGTGATATAAAATCGGCAAACTTTACACTTCACTTAAGCTTTAAATAACATCCTTTACAGTCTTCTTGTTTTCAAATTATTTGCTTGTAGATTGAGAGAGCTATAGCTTGCAGTTAGAGAGAGAGAGAGAGAGAGAGAGAGAGAAAGAGCAATGGGGAAGCTGTCAGGGCTAAGACACCTCTTCATGACACTCTTCCTCCACAACTTTGCCTCCTTCATGGTGATTCCGGCCATCACGGACGTTACAATGGCCGCGCTTTGCCCCGGAAGAGATGAATGCTCTCTCGCCATTTACATCTCCGGATTCCAACAAGCGGTAATAATATCCTAGTGCCACTTTTTTTAAGGTTTTCTCTTGCATGTATATATATATATGTTCATTGTCATCCAAAACCAAACATATTTAAGATGCAGTTCCTTCCCATCTCCAGTTTATCAGAAACACACACACACAAGGGCGTCCTTAAATTAGACATAGTTGAAGGTTTTGGTTAATCTTAAATGGAAAAAAATATAGTTGTGAAATACAATTTCTAACAAACTGTGATGTTAACTATTAGGAATCAGAAATGGTACTCTGTTTTGTCTTACTAACTTAACGAAACTTCCCTTCTATATCAACTTTCAAAAGAGATGCTTTCCAATTCTGTCTCCTCCCCATTGAACACACGTGGACCAATCTCAAAACCTCCATGCACCTTCTACATAATTTCCACTATTTCCCTTTCGTAGTCTCTTTTACTTTTATAGTTCAACATTCGTGATTTTTACAGGGTTCAATGAAGGAAATATTGTTAAAGATAGAGTCTAATGAATCAACAGTTGCTTAGTGTGTAAACTTGGTATTTCCTTCTTGTACTGAATGTTAACGAATGATAGGTACTACATTAACTTTTCTTTAACTTGATCAAAATTTTCTCTTTAATTCGTAATGTTTACTAAATATGAAAAAAAAAAGAAGGGATAAAATTCGTTAAATTCATTATTGAGTAACTCACAAGCAATGTGCCATTCTCATGGATCCTTTTAAGTGTCGCCTGAATAAAAAGAAACATGGATAAAGAGCTCGATCGAATCTCATTTAGCAATACTCTTCCTTGTCACCCTGTTTTTTTATTATTATTAAAGTAATTGCATCCATGTTTTTGTTGACATTTACGTTAATTTAGATAATAGTGTTTTATCATTTGCTGGGCATTTTTCATTGAATTGACTGATTAAACCTCTTTTGAGTGATGAAGTTTCTGCATTATAAATCAAATCAAATATGTTTGTTTTGTTTTGTTTTTTGTTTTTTTTACCATCTTCAAGGGTCAATGTTGTCTGTTTAATTTTATTTGTATCTTTCAAGGGTACAGTAGCAGATTTTGATTAAGGGCAAAAATTCCTTGTTAACATGTGATTCTAAAGACAAAGTTTTTGAAGTTAATGAAAGGAAACTTCCCCTCGGTTTTTGGGAAAAAACAATATTTTATGGCTATTTCCTTTCAATTATGTGTGTGAGAGTGAACAAAGTAGAGTGAGACAGAGAGGACCCACGCTCACATTAATGTCACATGTGTTGCCCTCTTTTCCCTTCTTTCTTGGAATTGGAACTTCTGTCTTTTATAAACATGAAATGGCCAATTGGCATTCCCTTTTATCTTTCTTTACTCGGGGTTACTACTGACGATACTATTAACTAACAAAAGCAGCCATTAACATAAAGGGCCACACGATTTATGCAGATCATTGGGCTTGGATCCTTTGTGATGATGCCTTTGGTTGGTAATCTCTCTGATAAGTACGGAAGGAAGGCTTTGCTTACAGTACCCATCACTCTCACCATATTTCCATTAGGTAAATTGCAGTGCAAAACTCTGTATACGTATATTTCATTTTCTGAGTTGAAAATGACAGAAACTATGTAGCATTTAGTCGTAAGTCCTGAGGACTTAAACTAGAAGGGAAAGCTTCAACCTACGTACCAACATCTATTAACCAAAATAGGAACCAGGGAGGAGTGGCAATAAAGAATTAGCAAAACCTAACCTGGATAATATTGCAAGTTGACTATGATGTTGCAAAATTGTTTGCCACTGTTGAAGACCGAAAAACATGGAAATGACGCACTCCTCTTTTGGCAGCAATACTGGCTTACAGCAGAACCAGGAGCTTCTTTTATGCCTACTATATCCTCAAGATTCTCACTGCCATGTTTTGCGAAGGAAGTGTCCATTGTCTCTCTCTTGCTTATGTGGTAAACATCTGTTTCGTTTCTCTTCATTAAATTGGCCTTTCGGACCTTTCCTAAATTGCCATTAAGCTCAATGAGCGACTGCCTCTGTACTGCGGGCTAGTTTTATTTATCCTAACGGTCTTTACCCAAACTCCCTCCATGATTTTTCTGCCGTTAATGTTTTACAGTGTCTGAAACTTGAGATGTTTTTCAGGCAGACAATGTTCCGGAAGGGCGACGAGCTTCAGCTTTTGGGATTCTGTCTGGTATTGGGTCTTGTGCATTTGTCTGCGGAACTCTGTCTACTCGCTTTCTCTCGACTGCCTCCACTTTCCAGGTTTCGACAGCAATGGCGATGCTTTCAGCGGTTTACATGAGGGTTTTCCTCCCGGATTCGATCATAAATGATAACCTTTCAACCCCGATTATCTCCGAAGGAAAATCTGATGATGTTGCTAATCAAAACGAGGAGCCGGGCAAGAAAATGCAGGTGTTCAAAACCATGCCTTCCATGGAGGATATGCTTGCCTTGTTGAAGAGCAGGTGTCTGAAGTTATCCTTTGTTTGATAAAAAGAGTTTTAGCTGGCATTAAAGCTTTTACTTCAATGCTTTTATTGTTTGATTCTTCTTTGAACGAAAGTACCTAATATTCTTAATTGAACGGCAATGGTGTAACAGCTTGACATTTTCACAAGCGGCAATTGTTTCATTTTTCAGTAATCTTGCGGATGTTGGCCTCCATGCTTCATTACTGGTACGTTTTTCGGCAATTTCCTGATTTCAACTTTTATAATCTTAAATTGTTCTACCAATAGATGAACCAGATGAACCTTTGCAGTACTATTTAAAGGCCAGGTTTCACTTCAACAAAGATCAGTTTGCTGATTTAATGGTTATAACTGGAGTTGCAGGGACCATATCCCAGGCATGACACTTCCTTTTAGTCATTCGGTTCTTCTTTTATTTGCAATTTCTCTGTTGATCTGAAAATGAAAACAATCTTGCAGCTGCTTCTCATGCCCATACTAGCTCCTGCCCTCGGAGAGGAGAGATTGTTGTCCGTAGGCCTATTTTTTAGCTCTGCACATGTAAGCTACATTTTCCATTAATATTCTGTATATTTAAACTGTTGTAATTGTAATGTTTCCTAATTCTTTATTTAATAATTTATGGGTTTGAATGCAGATGATCTTCTATAGCATTGCATGGTCCTTCTGGGTAAATATTGAACTTAACCAATACTCAAAATTCTAGTTTCCTTGAACTTTTAATACGGTTAACTGTCGTTTTGCTTCAAATAAAATGGCAGGTACCTTATGCAGCGGCCATGTTTTCCTTATTCTATGTTTTTTCACAACCATGTGTAAGCTTTTACTTATTGTTTACAAAATCTTACATACTTGCAGCATACCAATGTTTGTTTTACAATATGCAGATAAGGAGCATCGTGTCTAAACAAATTGGGCCCTGTGAGCAGGTATTATTTGGTAGATAAAGCTTTGTATGCGTTTGTTAAAACAGGCTAATGCCTACTTCTTTTATTCAGGGGAAGGCTCAAGGGATTATTTCAGGCATAGGTTCCTTTGCCAATGTTGCTTCCCCCTTGGCTTTCTCTCCTCTAACAGGTTAACCAAAACTCGATCCTTATACTGATTCAGGATTTAAGACTGACTTAGTTTACTCATTCTTCCAGCTTTGTTCCTGTCCGAAAGAGCGCCATTTTATTTCCCCGGTTTCAGTATTATGTGCGTCGGGTTTGCCTCGGTAAGAACACAACATGTTATGGGAGGAATAATTCAGTCCCATGTCCTGTCACTTCGGAGTTGTAAAATGCAGCTGCGAAGGACATTTAATCTGCAACTACATGATAGGGGTAGAGTTACTAATTGAATTTTTGTTGTTGTTATTATTTTGTATAAAGCAGATGATAGCTTTTGTCCAGAGTCTCATGATAAGGGCCATCCCTCCAATTTCAAGTCAAAGAGTTGGCAACTGCAACTACATGGAAACAGCCTAAGCAAGGAATGTCTGTTCCAAACGCTGAACCCATTCCTCACTGGAAGTTGGAATGGTCCTCTATCAAACCATTTGACTTGTGGTATGTATCTTAGATATAGAGCTTAGAGGCTACTCGATGGGTGGTGCAGCTACCTCGTCCTGGGAGCACCACATTTATGATTTTTTCCTTTGTATGTTTTTTTGTGAGTGGCTCATTATGTTTTATTTATTTCATTAGAACTGGGAATATCCCTTCAACTATGTATCATTAGGAGTCAGTTTAAATTAAAAAGAAACTTTAGATGGCAAAGCAGAATTAAACTAAATCATCTGTTGGGTAACCAGAGCTAAGATGTTGAAGGGTAAAACTAAAATCCGGTTACAAGCAAATATGAGACAAATTTAAAGTACAAGATAGGAAGATACAAAAGCATCATAGTTGATTTTTCAAGATCACCTCATCCATCCCCAATACTCAAAACTCTAGTGCTCAAAAAGTAGAAGAGATGTGTGAGATGATACATACAAAGCACAAAGGGGTTGAAAAGATAAATGTATAACTCAGTTAACTGTGACTTTTCCAACCATACCTGCACCCTGGTGAGGAGAACAGTAGAAACTGTAGGTTCCTTTCTCAGTCAAGGTAACAGCGTAAGTCTCGTCTTTGGCATTGAGTAGCTCTTCTTCAGGCATGGAGATTTTGGATACGTCGACGCCGCTTGGGATTTCGTCCTCATCGAACACAACATTGTGTGGGAATCCGGCATTGTTCTTGAACACAATCTTCTCCCCTGGGCTTACGCTGAATTCTTTGGGAATGAAAGCCAGACCCCCATCGTCACTGCCGAGCAAGACTTCAATGGCCATGGCATTGCTGGCAAGGATTACGCTTGCAGCAGTTGCCCCAACAGCAACACCAACGTCTTTGAGGGAGGCCTTGATGCTGCCCCTTGGGACTGGAGAGGCTGCAACCTTGGCTGTGGCGCTAACTTTAGCTGCGGTTGCACCGGCTTTAAGGCCGGTGAAAGATGGGATAGCGACAGCGGCAGAGGTGATGGTGGCCATTGTGCAAGGCTTGCTGAATATATCCAGAGTCGCAATGAGAGTAACTCAAATGGAAAAACAATGAGAGGTTGGCTTTTAATAAGATGAGGTTCGATTTGTGTGGTTGGAATTAGAGGAGGAATAGGTGTTTATCAGGTTGCTAAGGTGAATGGATGGAGAAATGGGTCATCCACTTTAGGATTGATATGATTGGCTAGCCCAGATAACTATCCCACGACGTGGTATCTACCCTCAAATATGAGGTGGAGAAGAGATGGAGTGGATGAGAAAAGATTATGCCTTATTAATAAAGCCATGGTAGCTCAAAATCGGATTTGCCACGGAATCTAAGTTATTAATTTATTAATTGGATTTGATTCAATAAATTATTAAAAATTTTAAAAATTGATTTAACTATTTAATTCAATTTATTCATATCGTCTCCTAGATTAATTAATCTAATAATTTTTTCTCAATCGATGCCTTAATCAATGCTCAATTTAATTAGTTCAACCGACTAATCCGGTCTGATTCAAACATTATTGATGATAACTACCAAACAGTTAAATCATTGGATTTGATATTTTTTTTCATACTTAATCTACTTAGCTAATCATTCTCTTGTTATAAAAATTAGTATTTTAAGTTATTTTTCCCTAAATTTAGGGACATTGGTCATTTTTTGAGAGAGAAAACAAAAACGCCTCCCTCAGCTAAACATGTCCCCCATAGCGCATTTCTTAAAACCATAATCCAACCCTAACCTTACACCTAGGAATCCCAAGATAAAATTCACACATTCCATCCAATCTATTTCGTGGCAGATAATAATGTTATCTTTAAATTTTTTTCAAAAAAATGCTTTTACCAATAAGTATTTTTTACTTGTCAAGTCCAATCTTTTTCAACAATTTGAAATTATATTTCATATTCGGTAGTAGAATTTCCTATAAAATGAAGACATATTGTGTAGAAGTTGACATAGTTAAATTTCGAGTAGATTGTTTTCATAAGGAGGTTTGCATAAGGAGGCCATTGTTGATGTTAAAATTTGACGTTTAAAAATTGACCCAACAAAGTAAATTAGTTGAAGTAAGTGTCGCTATTTTAATTTGAATAGTGAATACTTTTTTTCTGTAGTATGTTTTCGTTTTAAACATGTGAAACAAGTTATTTGGGTGATGATGAGTAGATGAATTAAAGTTGTTATTTATTACGATAGTCAAATTTATAACACCGATATTGGGGTTATTTTTGTATCAGCCCAATCTACAAAATTGGCTTTCTATCGGAACATAAAATTGAATGAGCTTCGGTCAAGAATTAGAAGAAAATGTCGACTTCAAATTGCAGGATAATTATGAGTTTGAAATATAGATATATTATGCCACTGAACCTTGTTAGATATGATATATTTGAGGGCAAAGGCGACATGGATGTCAAGGCGATGCTCGTTAGGCATTGCTCTAATGAAATTGATATACAATGTCGAGGAAAATGGTTAGAGATCAACAACAATTCCTGTAAATTTGTTTTGGGAACAAGAAGCAAAAAGTCTAATCACATGGTTGTGCAGTGGTTTTATAGCATTGTTACAAAGCTCCTATTAGAAAATTTCAGAATTATCGATGGGAAGACACTCATCGGTTTCAGTCCTCGATTTCAACCTTGGCATGCAGTCAAGGTTAGTTGGTAACCCGAACTTGGAGTGTAACACCTCTAACCCGTATCCGTCGCCGGAATAGGGTTACAGGGTATTATCAAAATTTACAGAACATATAAAAGAAATTTTATATAATTTACCAATCATATCAGAATTCAATCACACCGTCCATTATGTGAGCCCTCGTGGTCCAAAACATATATTAGAATCAAATCGGGACTAAACCAGGTACTCAGAGAATTTTTCAAAAAATTTCAAAACTTTTCTTAGTTACACACGGCCGTGTCCCAGCCCATATCTGTACCCATGTAACTCTCTGGCTTGGGTCACACGGCCAAGTCATATGCCCGTGTATTAGGCCATGTGTAGGTCCAGGGGTCACACGGCCAAGCTACACGCTGGTATGCCAAACCGTGTGAAAAATCCTGAGCATTCTGTTTTGAATTTTAATGATACAGGGGACACAGAACCAAGTCACACCCCTATGTGCTAGGCCGTATGTCACACATGGCTGAGACACACATCTTTGTCTCTGCCCATGTGGACAAAATAAGGTCATTTCCAAGCATTATTTCTCATCCAATTTTTCCCCTACCTACAATGACATTTTAACACATTTTCGAGCCAACACAAAATTGTAACACCCCTAGCCCATATCCGTTCTGAAATAGGGTTATGAAGTATTACCGGACTTTAAGGATTAATTACGAACATTTCATAATTTTTAATGCATATATTATAACTCATTAATATAACACGCATATGGTCCCTTATATGAGCCCTTGAAGCCCAAAATTGTCGTTAGAAGTAAATCGGGACTCGACCGGAGACTTCAAGAATTTTTTCGCAAAATGTCAAAAATTTTCTGAGAAACATGGGACACACGCCCATGTGGCTCACATGGCTAAGAGACACGCCCATGTCTTAGGCCGTGTGGGCATTCGATGTGAGGCACACGGCCGTGTCCCAGCCCATGTTATTACCCGTGTAACTTTTTGACTTGTGCCACCCGGCCAACCACACGCCCGTGTTTAGTAGGGAATTCACATCCTTTTATTTTTAATGGACAGTCACGACACACCAAATTAACTATTACACTTTGACCTAATGGATTAGTGACTTGAGCATCATAATCAGTAGGTTCAACAGACAATTTCTTTTCTGATGCTAATGCAGTACAAACATAAGAATGTGTAGACCCAAGGTCAATCAATGCATACACAGTAACATTAAAAAGATAGAATGTACCAGCAATTACGTTTGGAGTTATAGCTTCCTCTTTCGCTTGGATAGCATAAGTACGTGCAGGTGCCCTAGCCTCTGACCGGGCAGTCGAATCTCTCATATCCGAATGAGCAGTCCTAGTAGCACTACTCTGACCTGAACTTCTACTTTTTTGAGAAGTGGCTAATTGTTTTTCTTTTTGTTCTCCCTCCTCTTTTAGCAGTTAAGGACAATCTCGTATAAAATGATCAGTGGCCCTGTACTTATAACAAGCTCCTGTTTGCCTCTACATTCACCGAAGTGATTTTTCCCACAATACTTGCATTTAGGCCTGGGAGCATTCTTTACACTGCCCACACTAGCTGTAGGTTTAATAGTTACCCTGAAATCCTGTTAAGTCGTCTTATTCTTACTTGATCATTCCGACATTTAGGTGAGTCGACTGAAATCATCTCTAGACTTTTTAGCCAGGAATGCTGAAAATAATTTGGAAGAGCTTCTCTTGTAGGGTTCCTTATTCTTTCATTCCTGTTGCATTTTTTCTATTGTACACCTCTTCTATTTTTTTAGCACGATCTGACAGAACAACAAATTCTCATCTTTCCGTACCCCTAATCATCATTCTAATTTTATCATTTAACCCTTCCTCAAATCGAATACACATTTCTTCTTCAGTTGATATAATTTCCCGAGCATATCTACTGAGGTATACAAATTCCCTTTCGTACTCGGCTACTGATCGATTACTTTGTCACAAGTCAAGAAATTCCATTTTCTTTTTATCCAAATATCTCTTGTCAATATATTTCTTTTTAAATTCACTCTGGAAAAATTCTCAAATGATTTTCTCTTTCAGCACCACAGCCACAATGGTCATCTGCCAATTATATGCTTCCTCTTTCAATAAAGAAACTGCACATCTTAAACAATCATCTGGAGAACAAGCCATTTCTTCAAAAATTCTCATTGTATTCTGAAGCCAATATTCAGCTTTAACTAGATCATCATCTGACCTACCCCAGAATTCTTCGGCCCCAAAATTTCTAAGTTTTTCTATAGGAGTATGTTTACTGGATTCAATTACTGGAGGAGGTGGAGGTGCAACCAGGGGTGCTACAGATAGTGTAGTAAGGGAAGGAGGTTGTTTAAGCCTGATTTCTTTCTTACATAAATTCATTAAACCATTGGTTCATAAACCTATAAAACATATTTTTGAGTTCTTGTTCTTGTATCGGAGAAATTGAGACACTACTACTTGTCCCATGCTCAGATTTTGTACTTTGCTATTAGTTTCATTACATTCTGTAACACCCCTAACCCCGTCCCGTCGCCGAAAATAGGATTATGGAGTATTACCGGTCAATACAGTACATTTATACGTAAAACAAGAATAAATGCAATATTATACATTTCTTTATGTAGCTTTAGTGGGTCTACAGTACTTAATAAGAACCATTAAACAAACTGGAGCTCGCTCGGAAGCTTAGAAAATTTTTCGTAAAATTTTAAATTTTCTTCTATCTTAATTCATACTTCATTTTTATTCAAATTTTGTCCAAACTCATACTTAACTATTAAATTTTCAGCATATTTTCATCAATTTAGTCCCTACAACATAAAATTTATGAATTACTTTACAATTCAATCATTATTTCATTTCTAACTTGAATTTCTATTAATTTAACCCTTATTTCATCATTTTACTCAACATGAACATTATCTAGAAATCTAATAACTTTCAAAATATCAACTTAATTTCATCAAAACTTTGTTCTCAAGCTTTTAAAACATCAAAATTAAGTAAAAAGGGCTAAATTGACTTACCTATTAAAGTTTAAAGCTTCAAAACCTTGATTTTCCCTTTTCTCCCTTTCTTTCTTTCTTTCTTTCTTTCTTTTCTTTCTCCCCTTTTCTTCTCTGTTTCGTTTGCTTTGTTTCTCTTTTTCATTTCTTTTATTTCATTGTTTTTATTATTAAACTATTATAATATTTATTATTTATACATCTGTATATTTATTAATACACATGTATTCATTTATCACCTTACACTTGTCATAACTTTTATTTATTTATTTATTTAATATAAAATAATATTAATATAATATACTTTAATTATTATTATTTTACTTATATAATTAGTAAATACACATGTATAATACATGTGTACCATTTATATTTGTACACATTTAACTTATTTTAACCATACATTTGTCACCCTTTTTTTGGCTTATTTGCCTATTTAGTCCTTTCATTTTTCTTTATTCTATAATTAAACTTTTATTCTTTATTCAATTTAATCATTACACTTAATTATTCTTAATTAAGTTAAATTCTCTTAATTAAGCTTTAATTAACTATTCACTTAACTTCGTACATATTTTTAAATAAATATTTACGAATCCACTTTTCAAAAATAAAGACCCGAAAATGCACTTTTTCGATAACTGAAAAATTCGGGTCATTACGCATTCAGCATATTCAGATTTATCTGACATCTTTACAATCTATAAAAAAACAAAGATTAGATCAGATCATACACATCACATTATCACATATTTATATGGCATGTATTTCTAGACACTTTACACGTTACATTCGTTCCGAGAATAGACTAAATCGAAACTCTAATACCAATAAATGTAACACCCTAACCTATATCCATTGCCAAAATAATGTTATGAAGCATTACTGGACTTTATGGATTAATTACGAACATTTCATAATCTTTAATACATATATCATAACTCATTCTGTAACAGCCCATTTAGACCCTACTCGGAACGGTGGTTTCGGGACCATGAATTAGAGTCGAAAAATATTTTAAAATTATTTTCTGTGTTTATTCTATGTCAATTTATGTCTGAAAATTTCGTGATTTAATTTTGTCGTTTAGGTGTCCGATTAAATAAAAGGACTTAATCGCGTAAATTAAAAAGTGGGTAATTTGTTTTGTAAAGGGCTTATTTGTTGCTGGCTTTCTAAATGGGAGTAGTTGTGATGAAATTAGCCCATTATATATGAAGTGGACGGTAGTGGGCATGATATATGTGATTTTATAATTTATTAACTAAGGTTAAAAAGTAAAATAATAAAAAAATAATATATATGTTATAATTTATGATAAATAAAACAAAGTGCTCATATTATTATTTCAACCATAGCCGAATATAAGCAAAAGAAATAGAAGTTAGGTTCGGCCATCTTCCAAGCTAAAATCAAGGTTCGTTTTTGTTCGGTTTTTGATAATTTTTACGTTTTTGAGATCGTTGCTTCGAGTACTACAAAGCCCATGCTTGAATTTTTTATTTTGATGAATATTTTGAGTTGTGCCATTGTTGATAGCTTGTGATTTTTGTAGTTTGATGATGAAAAATGAAAGATATGTTTTAGATTAACATATTTTGTTTTGAAATTTTTGATAATTTTGAGTAATTAGGACTTAATTGCAAAAATAATAATTTGAGGGACTAAAATATAAAATTAATGAAATATATGGACTTGTATAGTAATGGGTAAGTTTCAGCTAAACATGGGTAATTGGAAATTTTGTGTATTTTGTGTTTTGTGCAATAGGGACTAAATTGTAAAAATTATAAATATCAGGGGTAAACTGGTAATTTGCCTATTTATGTGTTATTGGCTAAATTGAATGAAAATATGTTTGAATGAGCTTAATTTAAATATTTTTAGATCAAGAACTAAAGAAATCGGATTTGGATCGGGGAAAAACGAGAGTTGTCGACTAGCCGCCCGATTCTGTTTTGTACCGTCCGAGGTAAGTTTATAAGCAAATAGACATGTGTATTTAGTAATTAAATGCCAATTTTATATGCTGTTATGAAATGTAGAATTTTTAATATGCTATGGCCGAAAATGATTAAATTTGACTACTACACTTCCGAGTTCGATTCGACCGAGTTACGACGTCCGAAAGTGCCGCATGAACCTTAGGAATAGTTAGGATACATATGTCATGACATAGGATTCAAATATATGTGTGCGAGTAAGACCATGGCATCGTTATATGATTCTGATATGTGTTTACGAGTAAGACCCTATCCGGGACAGTGGCATCGATATGTGACTACATGTAAGACCACGTCTGGGACGTTGGCATTGAAAGACTTGTGTGATTATCCGAGTGTCCTATCCAATTTCGAATGGTTCATCGGGCAAAGGTAAATTGGATACGAGTGTGTATTACGGGTTAAATGGCCAGGTATGAATTAGTTTGTTGTTTTTTTAATGTTAATATAAGTTTATACTTAATAAATTGTTTGTTCATGTGAAGTTGATATTAATAAATTTAAGTGCTGTTGGTATGTGAATTCGGCTTTGTGATTTTAAAAGTTGGTCATCAAGAAATGATTCATAATTATATGCAAGTGTGTGATTATATATATAAATGGCCCTGTTGGTGATATACATATATGTATAAATATTTATGCGATATTATATTGTAATTTACTAGCTTATGTAAAAGTATATGCAGGTTTGATTATAATATAATTAGTTTTTTTGAAAGTTGTAAGATAATAAGACAATTTGGCCTTTTGACCATTCGGCCTAGTTAATGTCTAGGTGCGAATGTATACATGGGGATTTATCTACAGGTTGTAGGTCGAGATTAAATAGTATATAGTTTTTAATTACAATGTATTAGCCTAATTGAGTGGAACACTTTGTTAGGTTAATTATTTTCTTATGACTTGCTAAGCTATAATAGCTTACCGTGTGTATATTTGTTTCTATTTTTTTTTAGATTTTGGAAATCAAGTTATCAGCTCGGGGATCGTCAGCGAGGCTCATCACACTATCTGCTATTTTGGGTACCTTTATAAATTAAATGCAAATTATGGCATGTATAGACTAAAGTGTGCTTGACTTGATGAATTTTGGTTTTGTATAAAAGCCATAAGAAAATGGCTAAATTATTATATTAATGATTGGTTATGATAGGTAAGACTTGTATTAATCTTGGTTACTAAGTGGTGTGCCTTGAATGCTTAATGTTTGTGATAAGCACTATATGTTTTGATAATGGCTTGCAGATTATGCTAAAAATTCTTAGTCAAATGTTTAATGAGTCTATCTATTGATAATTTATGATGGAAGTTTGGGTGCATATATGATTTTTTAGACAGTAAGGTTCGGCCTTGAATGAGTATAGATAAAACGTATGTATGGTATATTCATTATCATGTGATGGAAATATAAGATGTGACATTGTTTTAATGTTAAGTATTTATATTCTAATTTTATTAGCTTAATTAATAATGATAAATACTGCATGTGGTTCATGATTTAAGCTGTCAACCATTTGATATATTTTGGATACTTTAATATCAAGTGTGGCCTTGGATTTTTGGGTAAATGCGTACCTTGCATGAGCATAAGATGATTATGTTACATAAATACATGTATGCTAGGTTTTGAATTGAATCTATATACAAGACGTAATTATAATATATAATAGACTTGTCTTGATTATATGTACATTCGGTCATGTAGCCTATTATGAATGACATTGGATTAATATAAATTATAAAATATTAGGTAAAAAGAAAAGTATATGCAAGTCACAATTGTAATGCTCATTTATTCAATTAGCACATGCGTACATGCATTTGGCCTTACATGTTAATTAAGTTTTCATGAGCTTGGTACCGGAGATGTATTACTAATTATGTATTTCTAATATTTATATGCTAATGGTTATATGAACTTGTTAAATAAGTGTAAATAATGAATGCGTATAACATATATTTGATAGCCAGTCAGACCAAGGGATGAAGTAAGTTGACTTATTATCAAATGCTTGCTATTAACAGTATTAATATGTAAAATATATGTCGTTCATAAAAATTTCCATGTTAATGCCGTATTTATAGAATTGTTGATGCAATATAACTTAATATAGTTACCTATAAACGTTATGCCTAATTTATATCAATAATATGAAATGTTCAAATTAAAAGTTCCGTTAGCTTACGTTTTAAATCTTAATGAATTTTTCGAAACATATTCTTGTGATTATTTAAATGTTTATTCAATTGTTCAGAATTGTGTTATATTCTGTAATGCCTTTATGACCCAATTCCGGCGACGGATACGGGTTAGGGGTGTTACACATTCATATAACATTCATATGGTCCCTTACATGGGCCCTCGAAGCCCAAAATAGGCGTTAGAAGTAAATCGGGACTCGACTGAAGACTTCAAGAATTTTTTCACAAAATGTCAAAAATTTTCTTAGAAACAGGGGACACACGCCCATGTGGCTAGACCGTGTGGTTCACACGGCCAGGAGACACGCCCATATCTTAGGTCGTGTGGGCATTCGATGTGAGACACACGATCGTATCTCAGCCCATGTTCTAGGCTGTGTGCAAGGTGCAGGGTTCACACGGCCAAGCCATATGCCCGTTTGCTAGGCCGTGTGCAAAAACCTAGGCATTTTATTTTGAAATTTCAAAGTGCAGGGGACGCACGGCCAGACCACATGCCCATGTGCCAGGCCGTGTGTCACACACGGCTGAGACACACGTTTGTGTCTTTGCCTGTGTGGACGAAAATAGGACATTTTAAGGCCACTTTTCTCACCCTTTTTAACATCAACTTGCACACAACAATCTCATATACCAATATATCCTAAGCATGCAACCAATGCATGCCAAAACATTTTCTCAACATGACATAACATCTCAAACAATTTCATTACTTATACTTACCTATTTAACTGATTCTATAGATTTATCAAATTTTATTTCTAACTACTTACATACAAACATTTAAGATTCATAACCACATTTCAATCTATTTCATTATCAAACCAACTCTGTACATGCCATATAAACCAAAATTTACATTACAAAAACTACCAGATTAATCTAGATAGTGTGGCTTTATGTGTTGATCCGATCCTTCGACCTCATGCTAATCTACAAAGAACATTAAAAAACTCGAGTATGTTTAATGAAGCTTAGTAAGTTCACTGGCTTTAAATATAAATCTTACCGAACGTACTAAATAATTCATTTAGATTAAGTATTTCACTACAGTTCTTGCCAACCACAACCTCGATTGATGAATTCACATAATTGAGCTCAATATCAATAACTATTTAATTTCTTTCACATTAATTCATGTAATACTTATCAATCCTTGTCAAATTAGAGAACGTCTTACGGATTTGAGTACATCATTTTCTTAATGCCATAATCCAACTATGGTCTTACACAATTGTCATGGCCCTGCCATGGTCTTACACTCATAATGCCAAAACCCAATTATGGTCTTATCATCAGGATGCCATAGGCCAACTATGGTCTTACACGTATACATATTCTGCCATGGTCCAACCATGGTATTACATTCAAGGTGTCATAACCCAGTTATGGTCTTTTCATTAAAATGTCATAGCTCAGCTATGGTCTTACATTCAAACATTGACATGGTCCAACCATGGTCTTATCCATCTGTAACACCCCTAACTCGTATCCGCTGCCAGAACAGGGTTTCGGAGCATTACTACCATTTCCAGATCACTAAAAAAAATTTAAATACTTACCAATTCAATGCATCATATAAATAAATATATTACCATTCAATCAACAGTTTGACACTTGTATAAGCATCAAACAGCAACATTGTTAGTATACTTGCACATTTCATATCGCACTTGAGTTTAATAATAGTCTTAACTTACATAATTTCCTTGTATCAACATATCAAATATAATCATATATGTACATGTCATGAAACATATCATGCTCTTACCGTTTCTTCATAAGCACATATCATTCATTTCATTATATCGATATTTCATGCTCCATCATTTCCATATATTTTATGTATATTTATTCCGGTAATAGCTTATATCAAACTTAACATAAATTATATTCCATGTACTTATACTTATTTCGTTTATCTATCTTCATAATTATTTCATATAACCATTCGTCATCTGATACATATTACCTGAATATCAATTATTCAAAGATGTTAAGCGTCTCCCATCCACGGTCTTATTTATCTTTGACATGATGCCATAGTGTCTTTCAACTATGGTCTTACTCATTTTCTGTCATGTTGCCATGGTATCTTTCAACCATGGTCTTACACATTCCATATCAGGTTGCCATGGTATCTTTCAACCATGGTCTTACACATTTCATATCAGGCTGCCATGGTATCTTTCAACCATGGTCTTACACATTTCATATTAGGTTGCCATGGTATCTTTCAACCATGGTCTTACACATTTCATATCAGGCTGCCATGATATCTTTCAACCATGGTCTTACACATTTCATATCAGAGAGCACACTCCCGCGAACCTCATCCTTACAGTGGGATTACCAGTCCAGGCTAAATCCACTGTAATATAAACTCATAGAGTATTGTCGAGATTACCAGTCCAGGCTAAATCCCCTGCAACAACAATTACTCTAATGAGCTTGGATCTGAATTACCAGTCCAGCCTAAATTCAGACCCTAATTCGGATTACCCGTCCGGGCTAAATCCATTTTACACGTATTCTTCGGGAGGGCTATATCAGAATAGGATCACCCGTCCGGGCTAGATCCTTTTTATCGTCAATTCCTTTTCAGAGATCCATTGAATTTTCCTTTCATTCAATTGGGATTTATTTTCAATTTATATCGAGTATTATCAATATTTCATCAAATATCATGAATTGAACATTCAAATCATATTTTCATCACATAACCACATATTTCAAGTATTTAAAATACAATTCAAGTCAGACAAACTTACCTCATTGCTTGTTTGTGTTTATAATTTCATTAATCCGATATCTTTTCTTTTCCACGATCAAGTCTCATATTTGAGTCGTCCGGATCTTTATAAATAAATTTGATCATCATTTTCATTCATTTAATCTTCTAATGCATTTAATTAATGCTCTAGGCAAAATTACCATTTTGCCCCTAAACTTTTAATTAATGACGATTTCGTCCTTAGGGTCAGGAAAATAAAATTCTTGCAATTTAATCCTTATTTCCAGCTATTATTCTTATATATATTGATGACAGTCCATGAATTCTATAAAATATCAGAATTTTCCATAATTTCAACACTTTTCAATTTAATCCCTAAAACATGTTTTCCCCCGATCTTGAACTAAATTAATAATTTCATTCAATTTTGTAATTTAAATAATAAATAATCCATTTCATGCAATTTGGTCATTTTTGACATTTTTACAAAATTACCCATAAAGTTTTACTTTTATTCAATTTAGTCCCTAAGCCTAAAATATGCAAATTAGCCATGCTTAATAAATATTCATATATGTTTTCCTCCTCCTCCTCTCTATTCCACATCCTTGATGTATGTAGCACACTTGTAAGTAACATTATCTATAATCTTTATTATTTACTTTTATGAATATTCAAGCTGTCCATCTGTGTCATAGTCACTAAATTATTTATATCTGAAGCTATAGGACTCCAAATTAAGATCCGATAATTTTTCCTGAAACTAGACTCATATATATTCTTACCATAAAATTTTCAGAATTTTTGGTTTAGTCAATAAGTACAGTTTATTCTTTAAAGTTACCCCTATTCTGCTGTCTGACAATTGTGACCCTTCTTCACTAAAAATTAATTATCTCTTGTACAGAATTCGAATGATGTTCATATTTGTTTCTATTGAAAATAGACTCATTCAGGATTCTAAACATATAAATTTAAGCCCCTAATTATTTTTATCCAATTTTTTTATGATTTTACAAATTCAGAGCAGGGGAACCCGAAATCATTCTGACCTTGTCTCACAAAATTCATCATATAAATTTAATAAGCTTTAATTTCATATTTTATTCATCCTATAATTAGATTTCTACAATTTTTGATGATTTTTCAAAGTTAGACTACTGCTGCTGTCCAAAAGTGTTTTAGTACAAGATTAATTACCATGTTATAACATCCTTATTTTCTTTTTCTACACCATTTCTCATCACTTTCTCTTATTTTTTCTTCACTAACATATCAAGAACATAGGATCTTATGTAAGAAAACTCTACTATAACATTATTTCCATGCTTTATCAATAATAACAAACTTAAAAACATATTGAAATCTTGATGTACTTACCTTTTCTTATTGACTTCAATCTTTAACTTGCTTTTTCTCTCTCCTCCAGCTTCGATTTCTTGAATCCAACTTGATATTCTTGCTCCCCATCATCTCCTTGCTATCTTTCTCTCTCGATGGCTATGGAAATTCTTTCAATTTTTAGGTGAAAATAATGAGTTTTTGGTGGAAGGACTAAATTGTAAAGAAAGCAAACTTCTTTTCTTCTTCTTATCTTACGTTAGTTTGCATGGGAAAGGAAATGTGTTGATAATTCTTCATCTTTCCTTCCTTTTATACTAAATAAATAATAATATAATAATAAACATCTCATAAAATATTAATAAAATAATATTTATCTAATTAATTAATTTAAAATATCATCAACATAATCATTACATTCTAGAATTCTCTCTCTTACTAATTGACCATTTTGCCCTTCATGATCTTTTAGAATTCCATCCTTGAGTCATCACTTAATTTGGTAAAATTGCGATTTAGTCCCTCATAATTTTTTTACCTATTCAATTTGGTCCTAATTCATCAATTTTTCTTGGTTTCTAGATCATTCCACCCTTAAAATATTTGCACCATTAGTCCTTCAACTTTTTTATATTTACACTTCAACCCCTTAAATTTTGAGTATTTACTCTTGTGCAACAAGACTTTTCTCATCTTTGCAATTTAGTCATTTCTTGAATTAATATATCATAATATACTTATCAATATTGACATCACTCAAAAATTCTCTTTTTGTCACTTTATTTCCTTATTTTACTATATCACGGATAATATTTTACTGTAAAAATTTTCGGGGTATCACACCGTCAATTCATCTTATGTCACAGAACAATCGTACTTAATCCTACGTTTCACTTAATTTGAAATTTCAATTCAATTTTCATATATTTACAATAATCATAATTCAATAACAAAAATATGAAATAATACATTATATCATTCCTAAATTAAAAATTAATCATGAAAGTTCAACCATATGAACTTACCTGGGCCAATTCATAGAATTTGTTGTAATTCAGGGACTATTCATCTAATTTCCCTTTTTCACGATTTTCTTCGGGTTCTTGATTTATAAGATAAAATTATTCATTCATTAGAATATAATTCAATTCTAATTCACTTCACAATTTATGCCCTTTAATTTTTAAAATTACACATTTACCTCAACTTTTACAGTTTTTACAATTTAGTCCATTATCAATTTTCCCACCAAATAAGCTAATTTTTTTTTCTCAATTAACACTTTATCTAAATATTCTAAGCTATTACACAACCTTTTGTAAACACAATTTAATACTAAACCCTACGATTCAATCTTTTCACAATTTGGTCCTAATAATCAATTTATATTGAAATCACTTGATAAATTCATCATATAACAAAATTAAAGCTTCAAATCCATATTAATTCATTATACAATTCCAGCATGGTAACTTTCAAAATCACCCATAAAATCAAAAACTAATGAATTAAATAGTTGGACCTAATTGTAAAAGTCTCAAAAACACAAAAAATTTAAGAAAAGAGCAAGAATTGAGCTCACATGTAGTAAAAATATGAAAAACCAGCTTTGGAGGATCTCTTATGGCTGTTTTGTGCTGAAGATTGATGAAGAAATGTCTAGATGCAATTTGTCACTTATTTTTATTTTTACCTTAATTTCCCAAATGACCATTTTGCCCTTAAGTCATAAAATTTCAAGATTTTTTCTCTGCACAAATCATTTCAGCCTTCTAAAAATGTGTAATTTCCTTTTTGGTCCTCCCTTATTTACCACTTAAGCTATTTAATCCCTATTTCTTTAATTGGTAAGTTTTGCACATTTTTCAATTTAGTCCTTTTTAATTAATTAACTATCAAGACGTTAAAATTTTCTAATAAAAATTTAATACTAACCTAATAACACTCCATAAATATTTATAAAAATGTTTACGGCTCGGTTTATGAAATCAATGACTCGTTTCCTCGTTTTCGAAACCAATTAATCTAATAAATATTTCTAAAACATAAATCACTAATTCATATTTTTTCCTAAATTTATAAATTGCTCATAAATACTAACTGAAAAATTTACAAGCTCATTTGTTAGATTTTAATGATCTCAAACCACTGTTTCCGACACCAATGAAAATTGGGCTGTTACAAAAACATTCAAATCAAGCCAAAATCAAGTTTTATACATGACATATCATCACATGTATTCATGTTTTCAAACTTACCTAATTGACCCAATTCACATATATGCATGTTTTTACCGAATATGTTAGTTTAATCCAAACATGCATATGATTTCCATTATTTAAACCATTTTAAACACACATGTCAAACATGCTTAGACCATGTATATACATAACAAAATATATTAAACACAAGCCATACAAGTGGCTAGTTTCAATCAAACTTTTACATGTCATCATTCGCTAATTTAACTTATCCATGCCATTATAACAAAAATTAACTTGCTATATATATACCGAGAAGTCTGAGGGATAGTGTGATGTGGCTTCGACCAAGTTCCAACCTTTACGAGCTTCCTAGTACTATAAAATAGAAAAAATAAAACAAAGTAAGCTTTTAAGCTTAGTAAGTTCGTATAACAGGAAATTAACGTGAATATCCTCATCAAGCATTTTAGTCATGTAATTCACGTGAATAACAATAAACAAGTATGAACTTATCATTAATCAAATTTCCTTATTCATGTACTTTCCACATCATGTATTCAAACTTTATATTCAAGTCATGCTCATGTGATCAAATATATGTCCATAATCTTTTATCATAAATTCATATTGTCATTTGTCATAAATTTATCCATTAAATCACTTATAATATCGATGGATACATGGTTAGTACACACAAAGTGTACATACTATATTCCGTCAATTCATATTCAGGAATGCTCATTGAGCATTTAAACATGAAGCTCTTCCAAGCCAAATAACAGAAAGCTCATGTGAGCTTGTAATGGGAAGCTTATCCGGGCTTAATAACAGGAAGCTCATAAGAGCTTAAATCAGAAAGCTCATGTGAGCTTAATGGGTAACTCCGAAGAGTTATTATTAGGAAGCTCATGAAAGAGCTTTTAATCAGGAAACTCTGGAGAGCCTTATATTGGGATGCTAATAAGAGCTGCGTGTGTCCGCAACACATACAGGATCACTACCGATTAGAATGCTCATAAGAGCGTATAAACAGGAAGCTTAGAAAAACCATATATCAGAAAGCTCAAGAGAGCTTATATCAGGATGCTCATGTGAGCCATAACGGGACGCTCTTGTGAACTATGGTGTGTTCACAACATATGCAGAAGCACATTTTGGGAACCCTGTATCCATTTAATTTCATTTGTTCAAACGGGATTTTTTATTGTCAAGCATTGTCGGATATGTGATTTATTTTCATACTTAACAATTATACAATTCACATACATATAAATCAAGCATATCACATAAACATTTAAAACACAATTAGTTACACGAATTTACCTAGACAAATGTTTGTGTATGCAAAAGTCTATTAATCCGACACTTTTTCTTTTCCACGATTTGACTTCGTATTTGATCTATCCGGATCTATACGAGTAAATTTAACTCAATTTAATAAAACTCATATTCGATTCAATCCAATTCACATCTTAGGCAAAATTATCATTTTGCCCTTATACTTTTGATTAATTCCAATTTTGTCCTTAGGCTCTGAAAATGAATTTCATGCAACTTAACTTTATTCCAAGCCTAGCTGAATTTTTCATATAACAATAACAATTCATGTATTTCGCAAAAATCAGAATTTTTCCATGAATTTTACATATTTTCAATTTAGTCCTTAAATCACAGTTTGATGAAAATTTCCTTTACAAAAGTTATTTATTTATCAACAATCTTTCCATTTCTACCATAAAAATTCATAATTCATGCATATTCATCCATGGAAAAACTTTAATACTTTGATAACTTTGCAAATTAATCCTCAAAATAGCTAGATTAGGTTATTAAGATCTCGAAAATATAAAAATTACTAAAAACGGGATAAGAAAACATACCTACTTAAGCCAAATAAGATTGCTGAGTTCTTTTCTCTTAGATAGGGTTTCCATGTATTTTAATTTGGGGAAGATAATGAAATAAGATGATATTGTTTATTGTCATCTTTAATTATTTCAATTTTTAATTTAGTCCTTTTCTTTATTTAATTTTCTATGGATGATTCGTCAAATTTATCTACTAACTCCTCTTAATAGTCTATTTTCCATGTAAGGACCTCCAATTTTGAGTTCCATAGCTATTTGATCCTTTTAGTTACTAGAATTAAACTTTTGCATTTTATTGAATTTGATCCTTTTATCAATCAAACATGTAATCAATAAAATTTTCTTAACAAAATTTTTATACGATATTCCTATCATATTATAAACTATAAAATAATATTAAAATAAATTTTCTTTTGGACTAGGATTTGTGGTCCCAACAGTACTGTTCCGATTTTATTAAAAATAGGCTGCTACATGGAAACTATGTCACATCCTGAAATTGAGTCTAGAAGTTTTGAGGGTAAATTAGGAATTTTAGCTCAAAATGGGTTTGAAAATTTTGAATTATGGTAACTCGAAAATATAGTTGACTATGGCTTTTTGAAAGTTAAATCAATTTTTGAAAATAATGTAAAAAATATATTTAATTTTTAAAAGTGGATTGTTTTGCAAAAGGGTTTAAATTAAGAGTGGTCTAAAGGCAAATAAACCAAAACTTTCAACGTCCCTTTAAACCTCAAACACCGTTTATCTATTTTGATCTTCCAAACATCAATCCTTTTAATTTCTATCATATTCCAAGTATTAAACCTCCCTAGAATTTCAAGAAAAGTATAAAAAACACCATTGATTTTACCATTGTTCAAGTTGTGGGTTTTCTTGGATTTGCACCAAATGTCCATTTTTCTTCCAACGAAAGTAATATTCGGTTTTCCTATTAGTTTTTGATAATATTTAGCCTTTTAAATTGAGTTTTTATTTATTGAATCAAAAGTTTATATGGGTCGTTAATGGCAAAATTCGAGATTTTGAATGAAATTGACGTTTCGAAGTGTTTTTCAACTCATTTTTATGTGATTAGATGGTTACTAAACTCTTCTTTAAAGTTTCGCTAAAGTTTTTCGTGTTTTGATAAGTTTTTTATGATTCAAGCACGTATGACGGATTGAATGAAAGCGAGCAACTCATCTTCGGATAAGGAGACAACTATCCCTGCTCCATCTGTGAGCGACTAAAGGTCCCTGAGGCTGGTTGACTTCATGGTGTGAGACAGTAGTAATCCAGAAACAAAAGATATTGATATTGAGTTTCTTCTTAAATAGAGTGATAAACTGATGCTAGTCAAGCTTAGATGTGAACACCAGAGATACATGTGAATTATGATATTTGTTTTTCAGATTTTCACTTCTCCTAATCATCCTTTAAGAAAAAAAACACAATAAAACCATGTTATCCATATTTAAAGATAAAATATTCATTGTATATTTATTCCATTCTAATTCAATTTAAGAAAAGAAACTAATAATTAAAAAATTGAATATGAGCTTGATTTTTGGTTTCTTTAATCAAAAGACTATAAATTGCAAGTTAGAAACTCAGAAATGAATTTGATCGGTAATGCTCATCACTTGTGAATAAGTTTGCATTACTTTTGGATATTTTTGGTGTTAAGCCCAATTTCTACCCGGGCCCAATCAAACCAGCCCAAATTAAACACCCCACTAAACCGACCACTAACTCCATCACCCTACTAAACCATCCACTACCTCCATCACCCCCACACCCTACTAAACCATCCACTACCTCCATCATCCCCACTAACTCCATCACCCTACTTGTTATAAGTTGTAAAATTTGGCTATAAAAGCCATGGAAAAACTATTGTAAGGGGGGGATTTTTTTTGAGAGAATACACATACGAAATCAAAGAGAATACAAATCAGATTTTTAAGGTAACTTTTTATATTATTCAATTTTGTTTACTTTGGCGTTCACATTTTTTCTTTACACAAACGAAAGAAGGGAAAAGAAAGGGAGTTTACCTATGATTTTATTTCCTTTCTGATTTGGCCCCAAAGTTTTCACTTTTAATTCAATTTAACCCCTTTTTTATTTTTGTTATTTTACTGTTAAATTAATTAATTTGAGCTTTATTCGCATTATTTTTATATTTGTTTTTTATTATTTTCTATTAATTTAATTAATTTGAGTTATGTTTTATATTATTATATTATTTATTTATTATTATACATTTAATATGTAAATATATATATATTTTTAAGGGAAGTTAATTATTTTAAATATAAATTTCTATTATACATAGACTTATTATATTGTTTTTTATATACCATTGTTTATTACCTTCGATATCTCCGATTACTTTAATTGTTGCGAGCTATGCTCTTATTTAATTTCATTCTTATCCCTTGCCATGATCTCTTTCAAGCATTTCGCATTGAAATATAGATTAAAATATTTTCACAAAGGAGATTCTGCTTATGACTCTAGAAGTTTCTAAATAATACGGGAACCCGAAACAAGACTGTTGTTTAGAATTTACCGAGCCTAAGGGTTGGAATTGTCTGAGGGACTACCCCTTAAGATTTTCTGTCAAATATATCAGAGACAAATATTGCATCGAAGGTACAATCTTGACGAATAGCAAGCAATGTCAACCCAAGCTTTAAAAGGGGATCATTCTCGAGAGAAAGATGGAATTTTGCATCCATGCAAATATCGAGCATATACATCTGGTCATGACACCCAAGGAATGGTGTAGCAGACCAAAATTAATGGAAGAAGAGTCAAATCTTGTACCCTTAAAATTGCGGGGGGGGATGAATTGAAGAGGAATTAGATTATATTCCCCCGAGTTGCAGTAGAAGAGTTTGAAGATGGTGCAAGCCTTATATCCCATGAAGTACAATGGATTGGACCTTGAAATTATAGTGGGGCAAACCAGTTGAAGAAAATTGATTGTTTCTACGAGTTTTCTGTCGGAAAGTAGTAGCTGAACAAGAAAGACTCATGTCAGTGAAGCGATAGCCTTAACAGACAGCGAGTTATGGTAGCCCAAGCATTAAAATGGGATTATTTTCATAACATTCTGCATTCGTACAAATTTCATTCATAATACATTTAGTTAGGGGCATTTGATTCATGTTGATCATAGCATCCAAATCATTTAGCATAAGCATAAACCACAGGAAATCACTTCTCCAGATGGATTCCCCAGTGGACAGTGTAGCAAGATTGATTAAAATTACAGATTTCGGCAAGCCTTATCCTACTGAGCAGGAGTGGAACAGGCTAAATATAGAAAATCTCATCCTACTGGCAGGAGTGGAATAGATCAAATTTCGACAGATCTTATCTTCGCTGATCAGGAGCGGAGCAGATCAAATTTTGGCGAATCTTACCTCCATATATCGGCAATGGAGCATATTTCAGCCACCAGCCTTATCTTCACTGAGCAGGAGTGAAGCAGGCTAAATGCAGCAGATCTCATCCCACTGGCTGGAGTGGAACCGATCAAATTTCGACAGATCTTATCTTCGCTGAGCAGGAGCGGAGCAGATCAAATTTTGGCGAATCTTATCTCCATGTATCGGCAATGGAGCAGATTTCAGCCACAAGCCTTATCCCACTGAGCAGGAGTGGAACAGGCTAAATGTAGCAGATCTCATCCCACTGGCAGGAGTGGAACAGATCAAATTTCAGCGGATCTTATCTCCATGTATCGGCAATAGAGCAGATTTCAGCCACCAGTCTTATCTTCACTGAGCAGGAGTGGAGCAGGCTAAACTCTAGATCTTATCTTCGCTGAGCAGGAGTGGAGCAGATCAAATTTTGACGAATCTTATCTCCATGTATCGGCAATGGAGCAGATTCAAACCACCAGTCTTAACCCCCTAAGCAGTAGGGTAACAGGCTAAAAACTACAGATCTTGTCTCCTTAAGCGGTAGTGGAGCAGATCAAAGATACACGCTTTAACTCCCTAAGCAATAGGGTAACAAGCTGAAGATTATAGATCTTATCTCCCTAAGCAATAGTGGAGCAGATCAAAGATACACGCCTTAACCCCCTAATGTAATACCCCTCGCCTGTATCCGACGCTGGGACGGGGTTCAAGGTGCTACCTGACTTTTACTAACACTTCCATACTAAACAGGGCCATGAAATCGCAAATAATTAAAAACTTTTATTTTCACATACAATCTGTCCCATTTAAGGGCTTACGAGGCCCAAAACATACATCCGGAGTGGTTCGGGACCCAACCGAGAACTCATGAAAAACTTAGAAAATCTCTTGCATCAAGGCTTCATACGCCCGTGTGGGTATAGAGCACACGCCCGTGTGTTAGGGACACGCCTGTGTCCCAAACCCGTGTCCAAAAACCTAGACAAATACAAGGCTATTTTCCAAGCCATTTTGTCACACTCACAATAGATACACGCATACTTATACAATAACATACAACATGGCAAAATTAGGTACTTAAACATTCCTAACATGTCATGATTATGGCAATTTCACATGCAATAGATATCATAAATTTTACTCACATTTTAACCACATTCATACTATAATCATTATAAACTCATCACATAATACCATAGCACCTGCATGCATAATTAAAATAGATTTACAACCCCATAATCAAAAAAGGCCAACACATATGGTTAAAACCATATCACATACTCTAATATTTAAACTCCTATACACGCCATAGGCTCAAAGTACTTGAAATCACTACACCAATAGCATTAGCTTGACAGTGTGATAATATCTCTGACGGCCTCCAACCCGAGCTAACCTGAAAACTCTAGAAAACATGGGAAAGAAGAGAGGGGTAAGCTTTCACTTAGTAAGTTCATATGAAAACAATAAGCACTCATTAACTTGTTTTATCAATGTTTACAACATATTCTCAAGTTCACTACAAGCTATCTTTCTGAGCAATAGTCACTAAATTATTTATATCTGGAGCTACGAAACTCCGAATTAAGTTCCGTTAATTTTCCCTGAAACTAGACTTATTTTACTTTCTTTCATAAAATTTTCAGAATTTTTGGTTGAGCCAAATAGTACATTTTATTCCTCAAATTTACCCCTGATTCACTGTCTGACAGTTTCGACCCTTCTGTACTAAAGTTCAATTATGTCATAGTACAAGACTCGAATAATGTTCTTGTCTGTTTCTCTTGAAACTAGACTCATATTTATACTTACTAAATTTTTTCTAGAATTTTTGGTTAGGCCAATTAGTACAGTTTATTAGTTAAAGTCTCCCCTATTTCAGGGTATGACCACTCTGACCCCTGTGCACTACAAACCGAATTTCTCACTGTACAAAATTCCAACGACCATGGCATTTATTTCCCATAAATATAGACTCAATAAGGAATCCATGAATGTAAGGTATGACTCTCAATAATTTTTGTACAAATTTTTATGAATTTTTAAATTCAGAATAAGGGATCTCGAATTCATTCAGACCCTGTTTCACAAGAATTCAAATATCACATAATATGGAATTATTTTTCTTCCCCTGTTTCTTTCATGTGAAAATAGACTCATTAAGCTTTAATCCCATATTTTATTCTGCCTCTAACTCATTTTCTACTATTTTTAGTGTATTTTCAAAGTTACACTACTGCAGTAACTCTAATCTGTCAAGGCTAAATTACTCATTCATGATCATTGTTCACAAAATTAATACAACGTCGTTTGTATAATCATCACCGAGACATTCATATCACATTTTCATTTATCATCTTACCATATTGTTGTTATGTCGAGTTTTCAACCCGAGGGTTAAGTACATACCTGTTCAAAGCATCCATTTCACAACATTTACCAATACGTCCCTTTCATCTCGAGTATTCCTCCATTTGAGTAGAATTTTACCCTTTGAACACATCGGAATATAATTCGGATACATGGAAAGTTTGCACATAAGTGCCACATATGTAGCCAAGCTACCATGTAACCCGCTCATAAGTGAACTCGGACTCAACTCAACGAGCTCGGATGCCTAGTTACATCTCACGAACTCGGACTTAACTCAACGAGTTCGAAAATTCGCATCCATAAGTGAACTGGGACTCAACTCAACGAGTTCGGATGCTCAACCATCCTAGTGACATGTCACTTGTATCCTAATCTATTCCTAAGGTTCAAACGGGATATTCCTCGAACACATCTTCTTGTCATCTTCCGTAAAATACCGAAACCAATACTTGGTAGCACTTTATATTTAATAGATAATACACATAACTTGCATTTTATTCGAAAATAACCACAAAGCATATATTTCATGATAAAAATCAGCATATCATATAGTTAACATCAATAACTTAAAAATAACAATTATGTTACATTATTTACACATGAACTTACCTCGATACCACAAAGGTGAAAAAAAAAGACGTAATTATCCCTTAATCGATTTCTTTCCGTTCTAGGTCCAAATCTCGATTTTCATCATCTAAAATATCACATTCAACTTATTAAAACAATGTACTGATCAAATTAGTCCATTGACACACCTGGGAAATTTTTACAATTTTGCCCCTATATTTTTCCAAAATTACCAAATTACCCCTAGGCTCGTAAAATAATTTTTATCACATTTCTTTACTCCTTGAGTCTAGATGAACCATTTTCATAACTATAGCATTTCATTATTTCAACTATTTCACACATTTACAACTCAATTTTACAACTTAGCAATCTAGCCCTTTTTAGTTTTCATGCAATTTCTTTCACAAAAGTTGTTTATTAGACAACTAGGACTCATAATATTCCATAAAAACACAGCAAACAACACATTTACTCTCATGGCAAAACCCTAGACTCTTCATCATTTTGCAAAATAGACCCCTCATATGAAAGCTCATGCTTTAGGGGTTCCAAAAATGTAAAAATCATCAAGCAAAGACATTAAAATCACTTACAAGCAAGAGAAATATGTTGCTGAAATTTTCCAGCTTCAAAGCCCTTTCTTTGCTGCATATTTCGGTGAAGGAGAAGAGAAAATGATAGCTTTTTCTTTTTGATTTGTTAATAATAAAACTAGTCAAAATTGGTGACCAAATTTCACCTAATTTTGACTTTTTAACAATTTTGTCTCCCATGGCCGGCCATCACACTTTCAATGGCCTAATTTCAATTTAAATACCCCCAATTTAAGATACAAGGCAATTTAACACCTTAAGGTATTAAAACACAACTTTTACCTTTTACGCGATTTAGTCATTTTTTGAAATTGGACTAGAAATTGCTAAAATTAACTTACCAAAATTTACATGCACTTATAAAATTATATTATAACACATAAAATAATACTAAAATAATTTTCTCTAGCCTCGAAATAGTGGTCCCGAAACCACTGTTTCGACTAGGCCTAAAATCGGGCTGTTATACCTAAGCAGTAGGGTTACAGGCTAAAATTTACAGATCTGGGCTCGTCGAGCAGTGGCGGAGCAGATCAAAGATACACGCCTTAACCCCCTAAGCAGTAGGGTAACAGGCTAAAATTTACAGATCTGGGCTCGCCGAGCAATGGCGAAGCAAGTCGAAGACTCACCTTAACCCCCTAAGCAGTACGGTAACAGGCTAAAGTTTACAAACTTGGGCTCGCCGAGCAGTGGTGGAGCAAGTCAAAGACTCGCCTTAGCCCCCTAAACAGTAGGGTAACAGGCTAAAATTTACAGATCCTGGCTCTCCGAGCTGTGGTGGAGCAGGTCGAAGACTCGCCTTAACCTCCTAAGCAGTAGGGTAATAGGCTAAAATTACAGATCTTATTTTCGTTGAGCAAGAGCGGATCAGATGAAGTTCCAACAAATCTTATCTTTATTTAGAAGCAATGGGATGCAGTGGGTTGCGATAAGGTTACACCAAGAAGCCAAGATCTGACAGGACCGGGCAAAATTGGCCTTTGTAATCTTTGCTTCTTTCCCATTACATGACAACGAGCAAAGAGGGGCAGCTGTTAAGCCCAATTTCTGCCCGGGCCCAATCAAACCAACCCAAATTAAACACCCTACTAAACCGACCACTAACTCCATCACCCTACTAAACCATCCACTACCTCCATCGCCCCCACACCCTACTAAACCATCCACTACCTCCATCACCCCCACTAACTCCATCACCCTACTTGTTATAGGTTGTAAAATTTGGCTATAAAAGCCATGGAAAAACTATTGTAAGGGGGGATTTTTTTTGAGAGAATACACATACGAAATCGGAGAGAATACAAATCAGATTTTTAAGGTAACTTTTTATGTTATTCAATTTTGTTTACTTTGGCGTTCACATTTTTTCTTTACACAAACGAAAGAAGGGAAAAGAGAGGGAGTTTACCTCTGATTTTATTTCATTTCTGATTTGGCCCCAAAGTTTTCATTTTTAATTCAATTTAACCCTTTTTTATTTTTGTTGTTTTATTGTTAAATTAATTAATTTGAGCTTCATTCGCATTATTTTTATATTTGTTTTTTATTATTTTCTATTAATTTAATTAATTTGAGTTATGTTTCATATTATTATATTATTTATTTATTATTATATATTTATTATGTAAATATATATTTTTAAGCAAAGTTAATTATTTTAAATATAAATTTCTATTATACATAGACTTATTATATTATTTTTTTATATACCATTGTTTATTATCGGTTACCATTTTTATATCAAATTATTATTTACTATTTCTCACTATTACTAATTTAACATTGTTATTCTAATTTTTTTATTACTATTATCCTCCATATTTAATGTTATCGTCAACATATTTTTTGTTATTATCATCATGTTTTTAATATTATTAATACTATTAGCATAATGTTTATTACATTATTGTATTTATTATTACTGTTGTTTTATTAATTATTTCTATTAATTACTATTATTATTATTTTTTATTTTTTATATATGGTTAGCATTATTCTCATATTATTATTTTCATGTTGTCTATTATCATCATTTTTAAAAAAATCTATGTCCTTAATTCATTTATCCATTGATCTTCTCTCAAAATTTTTCAAAATAAAGGCAATGTTCGGTATTTAAAGAATTCGAAGAATCGTGCCCTAACGTACTGGGTTTCGTTTTCTTTGTTTGTCTTGAATATTCGAATATCCTCTTACCAGTTCACTCTCAAAAATTTTCAAAATAAAGGCAATGTTCGGTATTTAAAAAATTCGAAGAATCGTGCCCTAACATACTGGTTTCGCTTTCTTTGTTTGTCTTGAATATTCGAATATCCTCTTACCAGTTCACTCTAAAAAATTTTCAAAATAAAGGCAATGTTCGGTATTTAAATAATTCAAAGAATCGTACCCTAACGTACTGGGTTTCGCTTTCTTTGTTTGTTTTGAATATTTGAATATCTTCTTAAGGCTAAAACGCACGTTTTAAAGGCAAGCTCACAATTGAGGGTAAAAAATGTTTTGTCCTAACGTACTGGATGTAATGTTTTACCTTGAGCTGAGATGGTCTTTAATACATATTTGACTTACCTAAATGTTTTAAAAGCCAATAAAATGAGGATCGCGGTTTGAACTCTGTTCAAATCTTTAATTTTCGACATTAAGACACTAAATAATCAATCCAGTACCAATTTTGGGCGTGTCGAGGGTGCTAATCCTTCCTCGTACGTAACTGACTCCCGAACCGATTTTCTATTTTCGCAGACCAAAATTGTCGTTTTGAAAATTTTATTTATTTATTAAAAACAAACGTGTTTTGAGGTGATCCAATCACACCCTATTAAAAACGATTGGTGGCGGCTCCCAACTTTTCTTTTTCAAAAGTCGATTTCCCGTTTTCAAAAAATGGTTTCGACAGCTTGGCAACTCCACTGGGGACAAATAAGAGAGTCGAGCTGTAAATTGATTATTTTCTGTTCTCTTGTCGAAATTTAGAAATTCGGTTTTTCTAAAATACACGATCCTCGCTTTGCATTTTCTGTGTCCTTGTTGAGTTTTTTTTTTCGTTGAATTTCTTTATATACTCTCGCATTATATCGCATGACCGTTGTGGTCACACCTTTTAAGTGAGAGTGAGAAACTATGTTTTCGTGAGGTTTTCACCTCTGCATGGGCGAGTGGATCATTTCCGGAATACATCCGTACTTATGTCTTCGTGAGGTTTTCACCTCCGCACGGGCATAAGGAAATGTATTCCCCTGAACCGAACTTTATCCATATGAACCTATAATGGGCGAGGGTCGAGGAATCTGCTGGTTTAGGTACCTTTACTCTAGAACTAAACCACATATAGTGAGCTATAGGAACCCGTCTTAGGTAGAATTACACCTAGCCCTAGTGGTTTCCCGAATAGGCGTTTGATAATTTCTTGATTGCTTTGATTTCTATTCTTATGCATAATTCTGACTTGTGTTTTTCTTTCTTTCTTTAAGTGATTGCATAACATTTTCATCATAAAAGGAGGTGTCGATATACGGTTCGGTTACTAATAGAAAGTTTTGCCATGAAGGACGAATTTCTTGATAAAGTGAAAGACAACGCGTTTGTCCAAAGATGGTCGGAGAATGCACAGTTAGAGAAAGGTGGCAGTTTGACAGCGGGGTACACGTCGGAGTTATGGGACTTTACCCATATTAGTGTGGTTCAGAATGATCTTCAGGAGTTGAAAGAATTATGGAGTCGCTGGGATGAGGAGATGAAGCAACTACTTTACTGTAATTATGGTGATATTCCTTATCTCCTCGATGTTAAGGTAGATATGTATTTGTTCCGCGCCATGGCTCAATTTTGGAATTTCGCCTACAGTTGTTTTTGTTTCGGAAAGGTGGATCTAGCACCTACTGTCGAATAATATACAACTTTGCTTCATTGTCCGAGGTTTCAAGTTGATAAGATTTATTCTAGAGCTGTCAATACCCCAACCTTTGTAAAGAGGTTGATGAACATCACTGGATGAGTGAGCAGTGGGTTGCAGCTCGAGTCCAGTAGAAAGGCAATAGAAAGTGCATCCCTTGGGAAAATTTGAGAGATCTGTTCCGGACACACCCTAATATGAAGAAAAGAGTTGATGTCTTCGCCTTGAGCGTCTATGGTTTGGTTATTTTCCCTAAGGCTTTAAGGCATGTAGATGAAGCAGTCGCCGATCTATTTGACCGATTTGGTAAAGGAGTCACTCCTGTTCCTGCAATCTTAGCCGAGACTTTCAGATTTTTGAGTGCATGTCGGAGGGCAGGTGAGGCAGATTTATTAAGTGTGCACAACTCTTGTTAGTATGGTTTCATAGCCACTTTTGGAGGGTAAAAAAGGCCTTTTACCGACCTTTTCTCGGAGATTACTCACCTTTGAAGGACATAGTGACCATATCGAGAAGAGATGACATAACAGAGGAAAAATGGATGGCGATACTTCAAAATCTCCAAGAGGAGGATATCGAATGGAAGGCCCCTTGGACGGTTTCCGATGGGATTCTTTCCCGATGTGGGAGTTATGATTGGGTCCATTTGTTGGGGATTTGGGGAGCCGTTAGATAAACCCATTTGCTTGTATTGAGGCAATATAGATCAAGACAATTTATACTGATGACACATGGGCTAACTCAGAGTGGGTTCTCGTTTGGGGAGAAAGACTCCAAGAAAAATAGCCGCGAGATTTATAATGCTTGGAACCAAACCTGCCAGATAAAGGGAGTTGCTGTGAATCCAATGGTGACTCCTGAATATAATGAATGGTGGAGTAGAAGGGTTAATGACAATATCCCGAGGCTAAATTTAGAAGAAGCTCGACCGATAGAGGAATATCTGCGAGTGGTCTCCTCCGAATTGGAAATCATAAAGCAAGACTTCGAAAAGAAAACCTCAGAGTTAGAAAGGAAAATAGAGTAGTTGGAGGACGAAAAAGTGTACTTAAAGCTGGATGTTGATGTTCAAAAATCCGAGGCTGAGAATTTGAAGAAGAGAAAGAGATAGGTTGAGGTGGACCTGGATAGTCTGAAGACTGATTACAAGCAGCTGTATAAGTTAATGAGAAATATTGGCTTGGGTAAAACGTCTGAACAGTGGAGGCAAGAAATCCAAGAGGAAAAGGCTAGGGCTGATTGGTGGGAGAAAAAGTTCCATGATGCTCAAGCTCGAGAAGTCACTTGTAAAAAGAGTTTGGATGATAGCCAGAATGAAAAACAAATGTTAAGAGCTCGGGTGGCAGAGTTAGAAATGGCACTACAGCAACATCGGAGTCGTAATTCGGTGATTGAATTAAGGGCTAGCCTAAGTAAGATCGAGAATTTGAAGGGGAAAGTAGAAGAACTTGAGACTACACTTCAGAACTGTGAGAATTAGATTGAATTTTTGGAAGCAAATAATGAGCAACTAGGGGAGCAACTTCACCGATCTCAGGATCAGGTCCGAGGTAGGGATTACCTTATAGGCGAAGCTATAACTCAGATACGAGAGGTGGCTGATCATTTACAGACTTTGGCGGTCCAAACAGATGTGCTAAGAGTCAAATATGAGTTAGAGTCAGATCGAGGGCGAGAGTTAGCCTGCCTTCTTAAGAAAGTAAAAGCTTTGGGTATTAGGGCAAGACCTTATATGTAATTCATTTTATGTAAAAGGTTTTGTTTTTCAGTGAAGTTTTCTAAATGGAATTGAATTCGAATCGACGTCTCCTTTTTTTTTGCATTCATGTCATGCATTTGCATTGTATAGCATCATAAATTTTAAGTTGCATAAAAGAACCCAATTAATTAGTGATAATTTATCTAGTTACCCTGAAACATCGCTATTATACACGAAGGAAAACAATGGATATGGATTAGATATTAGAGAAATTAGAACAAATGCAAAAGGAGATACAGGAGCAACTGCAAGCTCAGATGCAAGAACAGTTGGCCAGGATCCAGCAGGAGATGAGGGATCAAATGTTGGAATCCCAGAAAAACATGCTGGAGTCATAGAACAACATGATGAGCCAGCTGACACAGCTGCTGAAGGGAGGGTCTAACAAAGGAAAGGGCCCTATGGGTGATACTGGGAATGACAATGATGACTTTGCTTGTCCTATAAGCTTTGCCCCAGTAAACATTCAAACACAGCCACCAAGGGTGTCTGTTAATGTTAAACCTCTGTATCAAGCCGGCACTTCGGCACCGGTAAACTTCCCAACGAGCTCGTGCTCTAAACTTGGAGACAATATGACAAATCCCACGATCCCTGATTTTGATGAGGTTGAAGGGGAAAAAGTAAGGGCGGAGCTCCCAAAGTAGCTCGAGGATCTGTGCAAATGGATAGAGGAGAAGTTCAAGGAGCTAGAAAGTGTTGATCATTATTGCGGAGTTGACACAAAGGAACTCAGTTTGGTCTCGGACTTAGTACTTTCTCCGAAGTTCAAGATGCCAGAATTTGAAAGATATAATGGAACCAGCTGCCCTGAGGCTCACATTACAATGTTCTGTCGGAGAATGACGGGATATGTCAACAATGACCAATTGTTGATTCATTGTTTTTAAGATAGTTTGACTGGAGCCGCAGCCAAATGGTACAATCAGTTGACCCGTGCTCAGGTCAAATCATAGAAGGATTTGGCACAAGCCTTCATGAAACAGTATGGCCATATGACTGATATAGCGCCTGACAGGATTACATTACAGAACATGGAGAAAAGGTCAGGTGAAAGCTTCAGGAAATACGCCCAGAGGTGGAGAGAAGTCGCTACGCAAGTCCAACCACCACTACTGAAAAAAGAAACGACTATGTTGTTTATTAATACCTTGAAGGCACCTTTCATTAATCATATGTTGAGGAGCGCGACTAAGAGTTTCGCAGACATAGTGATGTCTGGTGAAATGATAGAAAATGCAATAAGGTGATTGAAGATAGAAACAGGGAAAGCACGAGAAGGTCAGCCCTAAAGAAAAAGGAAAGCGAGGTAAGCAATGTGAGCTCAGGCTATTCAAAACCTGTCACCGTTAATCAATCGAGAACGGTAGTCACAGGCCAACAAGTTGCACCAAGGCAGGAGCCTAGCACAAAGAGAAATACGGAGATGATACAATTTACCCCTATCCCAGTGACATATAAGGAGCTATACAAAAGATTATTTGATGCACATGTTGTAGCACCGTTCTACTCAAAACCTGTTGCAGTCAATAGAAAATTGCATCCCTTTTAAGAAGTTAATCGAAAGGCTCGTTGAAATGGGTATTGTGAAGTTCGACAACAGGTCTAGCATAGAAAATCTGTTACCCAACCATGTTGATGGGGGGGTAAACGCAATAATTAATGATGCAGAGAAAAGAATTTGATAGGCATTCATCTTTGCATACTTGGGTGTGTTTTAAACGATGGGACGGTGGAAGAGATCCCTGTATTTTTTCGGGCTAATCTAGAGTCATATTCAAAACACACTTGTTACTTTAAGCCTAGAGGCAATAAGAATCCTTTTGTGAAATAGGCTTATGTCTTGTAATAGCCCGATTTAGGCTTAGTCGGAACAGTGGTTTCGGGACCACAAATCCGACGAAAAAAAAATGTAATGGTTTGAATTTTCAGAGGTGTCGGAACGGTGATTCGAGATCACTAAATTCGACAAATGGGTAGAAAATATTATTAATTTAGTAAGTATAAGTTAAATATGAAGTTAGGAAAATTTTTGAAATAGTGAATAGTGCACTAGAAATAAATATTAAAATAATTAGAATCGAAATGAGGTATCAAGACCTCGGGGATTTTAAACTGAGCCATAAATATTTTTATAAATATTTATGGAGTGTTAAAAAGTTAGTATTAAAGTTTCGTTAAGAAATTTTAAAGTTCCGATAATTAATTGAACTAAAAGGACTAAATTGTAACAAATGCAAAATTTTGGGAAATGATTAAATAGCTTAAATGATAAAAGGAAGAGGGCTTAAAAGGCAAATAGACCCAAGGTCTATTTGGGCTGGACGGCAGAGGCATGAAATCAGCAAGAAAGTAAGGAGAATTAAGGGCAAAATTGGAAAATTGCAAAATTTGCTTAATAAAGTTAGGACCCAAGTGGAATTATCTAGATTTCTCTTCATTTTTCTGAATTCTCATCAGCTAAAACACCATGGAAGGGCTTCTTCAAGCTGGTTCTTCATATTTTATTACAAGTAAGTTCAATTCTTGACTATTTCTTGAAATTTTTGTATTTTTATGACTTTTACAACTAGGCCCACTTGTTAAATCCATTAGTTTTTGATTTTATGAAAGAAGTTGAAAGTTGATATGAATATGTGCTGGAAGTATATGATGATTTAGCATGAAATTAGAGCTTTAAATTGTTCATATGCTGATTTTATTGAAAGAATTGAATAGAAAGTGAATGTTTGGGACCTAATAGTAAAAGAGTTTGAAGATAGAGTTATATGTGGAAATTCTGAATTTCAATAGTTGTGTAACAACTTATAATGTCTAGTAAAGTACTAATTGAGAAAATTAGATTAATTGAGGGGTTAATTGAGAAAGGACCGAATTGTATAAACTGTGAAATTTGGGGCAAAATGGAAATCAACATTTTGCACTAAAGCAGTTTTGGACAGCAGCAGTAGTGTAACTTTGAAAAATCACCAAAAATTGTAGAGATTGAATTAGAGGATGAATAAAATATGAAACTAAAGCTTATTGAGTCTAGTTTCTTATAAAAGAAATGATGTGAGCAATGGAATTGTAAATCATGAGATATAATAGATTTTGTGAGACAAGGTCAGAATGAATTCGGGTTCCCCTGTTCTGACTTTGGAAAATCATTAAAAATTGTACAAAAATGATTATGAGTTATAGTTTATATGGTTAGAATCCTTAATCAGTCTATTTTTAGAAGAAATAATCTAAAACATCATCCAAATTCTGTACAATGAGATAATTAATTTTTAGTGAAGAGTGGTCGGAACTGTCAGACAGCGAAACAGGGGAAACTTTAAAGAATAAACTGTACTATTTGGCTGAACCAAAAATTATGAAAATTTTATGGTATGAAGATATGTGAGTCTAGTTTCAGGAAAAATTAACGGATCTTAATTTGGAGCTCTGTAGCTCCGGATAAAAATAATTTAGTGACTCTGACTCGGATAAACAGCTTTGAATATACATGTTAGTGAATATTGAAATTATGGTTAATGTTGTTTAAGTGTGTTATACACATTAAGGATGTGGAATGGAGAGGAGGAGGAGGAAAATTGGGAAATATATGAATGATTCGTGTATAAATGGTCATATGTTTGATTATAACTCATAAACGATGAAATATGAATGATGCTTATTTTTGTGCATTATTGATCATGGTTTAAGCTCATGTGTGAAAATAAAGTTTCATAGTATGTGTGTATGGTATATTCAGTATATGATTTGGCATGAAATAATACCATGAATGGTTTATGAATTAACACATGTTGGTAAGCCTGATATATGAATAAATGATCAAATTGAGCGGAACGCCGGATTTGAGTACTTCTGATCAAGTGACAAAGTGATAAGTGGTAGCTTTAGCTACACTTATCTGATCAAGTGACAAGTGGAAAGTGATAAGTAATAGCTTCGGCTATACTTATCTGATCAAGTGACAAAGTGATAAGTGATAGCTTCGGCTACACTTATCTGATCAAGTGACAAGTGAAAAGTGATAAGTGATAGCTTCGGCTATACTTATCTGATCAAGAGACAAAGTGATAAGTGATAGCTTTAGCTACACTTATCTGATCAAGAGACAAAGTGATAAGTGGCTACACTTATCTGAACAAGAAACAAAGTGATAAGTGGCTACACTTATCTGATCAAGAAACAAAGTGATAAGTGGCTACACTTATCTGATCAAGAAACAAAGTGATAAGTGGCTACACTTATCTGATCAAGAAACAAAGTGATAGGTGGCTGCACTTATCTGATCAGGGACAAGTGATAATTGATCATACGTAAGACCATAGTTATACTATGGCAAAGTGAAAGTGAAGTACTCAATTTTCCGTGACCGTTCCCTAATTTGATTAAGGATGGTAAGTGACAAATGGGCCCAAAAGAATTAAAGTAAATGGATAAGTGGTAGTGTATTTATATCAGGACGATGTTGTTATTCAAACTAAAGTGATATTTTCATTGCTAAATTGAGAATTTCATAAATGTGTTATTGAATGGTATAATCAATAAACATTGAGTTAAATGGTAAATACGTATTAGTTTTGAATTTGATGTCATTGAATTGTACGTGAATTAAATGGAAATTGCTAGTGATATGATTTAAATTATGAGCATGAGAAATTGCGAATTGAATGAAATGGAAATGAAGCATTAAATTGCATGAGTATGTATCGGGTCTCGCAGGCCCTAATTATTATGATTATAATATTTTGAGGATATATTGTGAAAAGTTATAGAAACATGTTAATTATTTTGAAAGTTTTAATTTTGATGAAATTTTATAACTCGGTTAAATACGTTTACAAGTGTATGTGTTTTGGTAATGCCTCGTACCCTATTCCGGTGTTGGATACGGGTAAGGGGTGTTACATGTCTAGTGTCTTTATTTTAATGAAATACATTCTTTTGTTTCTTATTTCAAACATCTGTTCTTTACCATTTCATTCATGATCATACCACACAAGTAAATATTCTTGGTTTCTCTTGTTCTTCAAATTTTCTTTCATCCTTATAACAGGTCTCCAGATATCAATGATATGAGTGATACTGTTGCTAACTTAGAATCTCCTTTTGAGCGAGATATGTGTTTAGTAGGACCTCAAGACTTTGAAGATGACTGAGATTGTAGCTTATCTCCTGATATGTTGATGACGGTGAACAAGATGAGAAGTAAACCTCATGTTGCAAAGAATCAGTGAAACCCATAATCTTCTACTATATGGGGCATGTGTGCCGTCAGGCTGATTTCGCCAAAAGCCTCTGACGAGTATCGATTCTTCTTGTGGTCGTTAATTAAGTTGCCAAGTGGACAAAAGATGCCTAATATGTCAATGATACGAGGTCAATAGCCAGCATTTTTTATGTTAGTATGGAGTATCGAAAGGGACCATATCTGACGATGTACTAAATTTAAATAGCAGTACGATATCTGAAGCATCCGGGCTGTTCAATATTAAATACCATATCACCCGAAAAATGAACGGTGCAAAAAAAAAAAGGATCATGGGAGCCTCTATCAGAACCTCCACGGGGGCAACATTTTTCGTTGATTTATGGAATGAATGCAATTTTGGCAAGGTCTCTTCTCCACGAGTCTCGTCAGATTTGAGTAAATCCAATTCCGATGATCAAGTGAACCTGATTGAAAAAGGAGGTCGAAAATTATCCGTTACGGTCAAATGATACGAAGTGATAACGGAAAGATCATTCCAGAAAATTTCATCAAGGAAACTTAGTTTTGAGAAGGATTCTTCCCATACAAAAGGATCTCAGTGAAAATGGATGTCAAATTGGGAATGGCCTTATCCCTGGTGGGGGCATTGATGTTGATTAAGATAAATGGAAAGAACTTGCCTGACCCTGTGAACTTGGATTTAATCGAAGAATACTTCACTTTCAAAAAAAAAAGAAGAGAAAAAAGGAAAAAGAAAAAGAAGAGAAAAACAAAAAAGAGAAAGAAAAGAAAATCAAAGGAGAGACAAAGGCGAAAACCCGCAAAGGGCGCTTTGAGACCAAAGGGGATTTGAGTTGAAAACCCGAAAAGGGCGGCTCAAATTTGGATCGAAAGTGGGGCATACAGTAGTTTTACTATGCCTGAGTTAACAATGAGGAAGTATGCTACATCTCGGGGCATTGGCAAAGTACTTCGAATCACCTAAACACATATTGAGCTCAAATGGTCATCAAGAAGTTTGTACAGAGAAGCTTAGGCTGCGATATCTGGGGCACTTAATTTTCTATCTTACCCATGTTTACTATCCTTGGTTGCCTTATTCTTTTCGAGATACGCCCCAATCATTTTTATTTTATTACCTTGGATATCCCCGATTACTTTAATTGTTGCGAGCTATGCTCTTATTTAATTTCATTCTTATCCCTTGCCATGATCTCTTTCAAGCATTTCGCATTGGAATATAGATTAAAATATTTCCACAAAGGAGATTCTGCTTATGACTCTAGAAGTTTCTAAATAATACGGGAACCTGAAACATGACTGTTGTTTAGATTACCGAGCTTAAGGGTTGGAATTGTCTGAGGGACTACCCCTTAAGATTTTCTGTCAAATATATCAGAGACAAATATTGCATCGAAGGTACAATCTTGACGAATAGCAAGCAATGTCAACCGAAGCTTTAAAAGGGGATCATTCTTGAGAGAAAGATAGAATTTTGCATCCATGCAAATATCGAGCATATACATCTAGTCATGACACCCAAGGAATGGTGTAGCAGACCAAAATTAATGGAAGAAGAGTCAAATCTTGTACCCTTAAAATTGCGGGGGGAATGAATTGAAGATGAATTAGATTATATTCCCCCGAGTTGCAGTAGAAGAGTTTGAAGATGGTGCAAGCCTTATATCCCATGAAGTACAATGGATTGGACCTTGAAATTATAGTGGGGCAAACTAGTTGAAGAAAATGGATTGTTTCTATGAGTTTTCTGTCGGAAAGTAGTAGCTGAACAAGAAAGACTCATGTCAGTGAAGCGATAGCCTTAACAGACAGCGAGTTATGGTAGCCCAAGCATTAAAATGGGATTATTTTCATGACATTCTGCATTCATACAAATGTCAATCATAATACATTTAGTTAGGGGCATTTGATTCATGTTGATCATAGCATCCTAATCATTTAGCATAAGCATAAACCACAAGAAATCACTTCTCCAGATGGATTCCCCGGTGGACAGTGTAGCAAGATTGATTAAAATTACAGATTTCGGCAAGCCTTATCCCACTGAGCAGGAGTGGAACAGGCTAAATATAGCAGATCTCATCCTACTGGCAGAAGTGGAATAGATCAAATTTTGACAGATCTTATCTTCGCTGATCAGGAGCGGAGCAAATCAAATTTTGGCGAATCTTACCTCCATATATCGGCAATGGAGCAGATTTCAGCCACCAGCCTTATCTTCACTGAGCAGGAGTGAAGCAGGCTAAATACAGCAGATCTCATCCCACTGGCTGGAGTGGAATAGATCAAATTTTGATAGACCTTATCTTCGCTGAGCAGGAGCGGAGTAGATCAAATTTTGGCGAATCTTATCTCCATGTATCAGCAATGAAGCAGATTTCAGCCACAAGCCTTATCCCACTGAGCAGGAGTGGAACAGGCTAAATGTAGCAGATCTCATCCCACTGGCAGGAGTGGAACATATCAAATTTCAGCGGATCTTATCTCCATGTATTAGCAATAGAGCAGATTTCAGCCACCAGTCTTATCTTCACTGAGCAGGAGTGGAGCAGGCTAAACTCTAGATCTTATCTTCGCTGAGCAGGAGTGGAGCAGATCAAATTTTGACGAATCTTATCTCCATGTATCGGCAATGGAGCAGATTCAAACCACCAGTCTTAACCCCTAAGCAGTAGGGTAACAGGCTAAAAACTACAGATCTTATCTCCTTAAGCGGTAGTGGAGCAGATCAAAGATACACGCTTTAACTCCCTAAGCAATAGGGTAACAAGCTGAAGATTATAGATCTTATCTCCCTAAGCAATAGTGGAGCAGATCAAAGATACACGCCTTAACCCCCTAATGTAATACCCCTCGCCCGCATCCGACGCCGGGACGGGGTTCAAGGTGCTATCTGACTTTTACTAACACTTCCATACTAAACAGGGCCATGAAATCTCAAATAATTAAAAACTTTTATTTTCACATACAATCTGTCCCATTTACGGGCTTACGAGGCCCAAAACATACATCCGGAGTGGTTCGGGACCCAACCGAGAACTCATGAAAAACTTAGAAAATCTCTTGCATCAAGGCTTCATACGCCCGTGTGCTAGGGACACGCCCGTGTCCCAAACCCGTGTCCAAAAACCTGGACAAATATAAGGCTATTTTCCAAGCCATTTTGTCACACTCACAATAAATACACGCATACTTATACAATAACATACAACATGGCAAAATTAGGTACTTAAACATTTCTAACATATCATGATTATGGCAATTTCACATGCAATAGATATCATAGATTTTACTCACATCTTTACCACATTCATACTATAATCATTATAAACTCATCACATAATACCATAGCACATGCATGCATAATTAAAATAGATTTACAACCCCATAATCAAAATAGGCCAACAAATATGGTTAAAGCCATATCACATACTCTAATATTTAAACTCCTATACATGTCATAGGCTCAAAGTACTTGAAATCACTACACCAATAGCATTAGCTTGACAGTGTGATAATATCTCTGACGGCCTCCAACCCGAGCTAACCTGGAAACTCTAGAAAACATGGGAAAGAAGAGGGGGGTAAGCTTTCGCTTAGTAAGTTCATATGAAAACAATAAGCACTCATTAACTTGTTTTATCAATGTTTACAACATATTCTCAAGTTCACTACAAGCTGTCTTTCTGAGCAACGGTCACTAAATTATTTATATCTAGAGCTACGAAACTCCGAATTAAGTTACATTAATTTTCCTTAAAACTAGACTTAATTTAATTTCTTCCATAAAATTTTCAGAATTTTTGGTTTAGCCAAATAGTATATTTTATTCCTCAAAGTTACCCCTGATTCACTGTCTGACAGTTCCGATCCTTCTATACTAAAGTTCAATTATCTCATAGTACAAGACTCGAATAATGTTCTCGTCTATTTCTCTTGAAACTAGACTCATATTTCTACTTACTAATTTTTTTCTATAATTTTTGGTTGGGCCAATTAGTACAGTTTATTAGTTAAAGTCTCCCCTGTTTGAGGGTATGACCACTCTGATCCTTGTGCACTACAAACCAAATTTCTCTCTGTACAAAATTCCAACGACCATGAAGTTTATTTCCTATAAAATTAGACTCAATAAGGAATCCATGAATGTAAGGTATGACTCTTAATAATTTTTTTACAATTTTTGGTGAATTTTTAAAGTCAAAATAGGGGATCTCGAATTCATTCAGACCCTGTTTCACAAGAATTCAAATATCACACAATATGAAATTCTTTTTCTTCCTCTGTTTCTTTCATGTAAAAATAGACTCATTAAGCTTTAATCCAATATTTTATTCTGCCTCTAACTCATTTTCTACTATTTTTAGTGTATTTTCAAAGTTACACTACTGCAGTAACTCAAATCTATCAAGGCTAAATTACTCATTCATGATCATTGTTCACAAAATTAATACAACATCGTTTGTATAATCATCACCGAGACATTCATATCACATTTTCATTTATCATCTTACCATATTGTTTTTATGTTGAGTTTTCAACCCGAAGGTTAAGTACATACTTGTTCAAAGCATCCATTTCACAACATTTACCAATACGTCCCTTTCATCTCGAGTATTCCTCCATTTGAGTAGAATTTTACCCGTTGAACACATCGGAATATAATTCAGATATATGGAAAGTTTGCACATAAGTGCCACATATGTAGCCAAGCTACCATGTAACCCGCACATCACGAACTCGGACTCAACTCAACGAGTTCGAACATTCGCATCCATAAGTGAACTCGAACTCAACTCAACGAGTTCGGATGCTCAACCATCCTAGTGACATGTCACTTGTATCCTAATCTATTCCTAAGGTTCAAACGGGATTTTCCTCGAACACATCTCCTTGCCATCTTTCGTAAAATACCGAAACCAATACTCGGTAGCACTTTATATTTAACAGATAATACACATAACTTGCATTTTATTCGAAAATAACCATAAAGCATATATTTCATGATAAAAATCAGCATATCATATATTTAACATCAATAACTTAAAAATAACAATTATACTACATTATTTACACATGAACTTACCTCGATACCACAAAGGTATCTTCATTTAGAAGCAATAGGATGCAGTGGGTTGCGATAAGGTTACACCAAGAAGCCAAGATCTGACAGGACCGGGCAAAATTGGCCTTTGTAATCTTTGCTTCTTTCCCATTACATGACAACGAGCAAAGAGGGGCAGCTGTTAAGCCCAATTTCTGCCCGGGCCCAATCAAACCAACCCAAATTAAACACCCCACTAAACCGACCACTAACTCCATCACCCTACTAAACCATCCACTACCTCCATCACCCCCACACCCTACTGACCATCCACTACCTCCATCACCCCCACTAACTCCATCACCCTACTTGTTATAAGTTGTAAAATTTGGCTATAAAAGCCATGGAAAAACTATTGTAAGGGGGGATTTTTTTTAAGAGAATACACATACGAAATCGAAGAGAATACAAATCAGATTTTTAAGGTAACTTTTTATGTTATTCAATTTTGTTTACTTTGGCGTTCACATTTTTTCTTTACACAAATGAAAGAAGGGAAAAGAGAGGGAGTTTACCTCTGATTTTATTTCATTTCTGATTTGGCCCCAAAGTTTTCATTTTTAATTCAATTTAACCCCTTTTTTTTATTTTTGTTGTTTTATTGTTAAATTAATTAATTTGAGCTTCATTCGCATTATTTTTATATTTGTTTTTTTATTATTTTCTATTAATTTAATTAATTTGAGTTATGTTTTATATTATTATATTATTTATTTATTATTATATATTTATTATGTAAATATATATATTTTTAAGCAAAGTTAATTATTTTAAATATAAATTTCTATTATGCATAGACTTATTATATTATTTTTTTATATACCATTGTTTATTATCGGTTACCATTTTTATATCAAATTATTATTATTTACTATTTCTCACTATTACTAATTTAACATTGTTATTCCAATTTTTTTTATTACTATTATCCCCCATATTTAATGTTATCATCAACATATTTTTTGTTATTATCATCATGTTTTTAATAATATTATTATTACTATTAGCACAATGTTTATTACATTATTGTATTTATTATTACTGTTGTTTTATTAATTATTTCTATTAATTACTATTATTATTATTTTTATTTATATATGGTTAGCATTATTCTCATATTATTATTTTCATGTTGTCTATTATCATCATTTTTAAAAAAATCTATGTCCTTAATTCATTTATCCATTGATCTTCTCTCAAAATTTTTCAAAATAAAGGCAATGTTTGGTATTTAAAGAATTCGAAGAATCGTGCCCTAACGTACTGGGTTTCGCTTTCTTTGTTTGTTTTGAATATTCGAATATCCTCTTACCAGCTCACTCTCAAAAAATTTCAAAATAAAGTAGTGTTCGGTATTTAAAGAATTCGAAGAATCGTGCCCTAACGTACTGGATTTCGCTTTCTTTGTTTGTCTTGAATATTCGAATATCCTCTTACCAGTTCACTCTCAAAAATTTTCAAAATAAAGGCAATGTTCGGTATTTAAAGAATTCGAAGAATCGTGCCCTAACGTACTGGGTTTCGCTTTCTTTGTTTGTTTTGAATATTCGAATATCCTCTTAAGGCTAAAACGCACGTTTTAAAGGCAAGCTGACAATTGAGGGTCAAAAATATTGTGTCCTAACGTACTGGATGTAATGTTTTACCTTGAGGTGAGATGGTCTTTAATGCACATTTGACTTACCTAAATGTTTTAAAAGCCAATAAAAGGAGGATCGCGTTTTGAACTCTATCCAAATCTTTAATTTTCGACATTAAGACACTAAATAATCAATCAAGTACCAATTTTGGGCGTGTCGAGGGTGCTAATCCTTCCTCATACGTAACTGACTCCCGAACCGGTTTTCTATTTTCGCAGACCAAAATCGTCGTTTTGAAAAATTTATTTATTTATTAAAAACGACCGTGTTTGAGGTGATCCAATCACATCTTATTAAAAACGATTGGTGGCGACTCCAAACTTTTCGTTTTCAAAAGTCGATTTTCTATTTTCAAAAAATAGTTTCGACATTTGGGTTCAGCGCATTTTGGTTTTGATATTCAAATTTTTAGTACAGCGTGGCATTTAAAGTCATCGCTAAAAAGTGAAACGCAGCATGGGAAAATCTAAGACGCTTTTAGAAAACCATGCCATAATGGTAATTTTTTTTAGCCAAATTAATTGTTGTTTTTGATTTATCTCCATTGTGATTAATTGTGATTTTTAATTCATGCCATTACGGTTCATCGTAAATTTTTTTTTGCCTTTTGTCACCAAAATTTAAAATGAACATAACTTGCAAAAAGATAGATGAATTATATCTTACTCATAACTTTTACATTTACACGTTTTAGTTGTTGAGCCTAGGGATTCAAATTTTTAGAATTTACTGCATTCCTTTTAGTTTAATTTTTACATCACAGATATATAACATTATCACAAGTGTGCAACGCATATTATGCTTTGATTCAAAATTCGAGACCATATCATCAAGAAACAAAATCAAATGAAGCAATAATTGAGCTTCAGAACAAACACTGATATCTGTTGCCATTTCGGCAAATGACCTACTAGAGCAGCTGAAGCACATAGGAATTGATTAGATTAGAAAAAGAAAAATCATTAAGAGATTGATGCCAAATAGAGATAAGATCACAGCATTTTTGGATCAGCAAATTTAGAATGACAATAAGGCTGCACCCTTGTGGCTTCCAGTAATAGAGCTCATTGAGACTGAGTCAATGCATTAAATATGGCAACAAACTAAAAAAGGCCTTCTTTCTTCCTTTGTGGCCACCTTCCAGTTCCAACCGTCCATAATCATATATTATCATCTATCAGACTTCTTATAGTAACTTTTTACTAAATATCAGTCCAAACAACCGCAAGACATTAGCAATGGAATTGAGCAACTGTACCTATTTTCTCTTCTTAACTTGGGATATGATCGAATCAGCTGGTTCTTAAATAACGCATTGCATATATAAAAATTTCTAGCCATCGTGCTTTACATCTTATTAAAGTGGCAGAAAAGAAGGTAAATAATAAAAAGGTATAGCCAAATTACTTAATTCCATGCACACTTTGCTTTCTATTAGGCATGAGAAAAAGTCGTAAGAGTCAGAAGCATGCATGGTCTGATCTCCAAAGCAAAGTTAAAAACGCTAGCTTGTCTTTAATTCTCCCAACCCTACAACAAGCTTTAGCTTAAACCACGAAAAATGGTTGAATATTAGATAAAACTATCAGGCTATACCCTATAGCCGATCAGATTCCAAAAAAGAATCTGGTGGTTTGACACAAAAGAAACAGTGGGATCAGTGTGAGAATAACAAAAGGGGAACACACAGAAATAAATTAGTAGCATTAATGTGGCATCCATGCATGCAACGCAATGAATGCATATAATATATATATATATACACACATGAAGATTAAACTTTTGAAAGGGATGACACGGAGGAAAAGTGTTGCATATACCAAGAAGAAAAAAAGAAAATTAATCCTGTTCATTCATTCATCCTTTCAAGAGGGAATATAGTGGACCAAGCACCGGGGAAAGGATGGAATTATTGTATGAATTGAGAAGAGGTAATAACAGTGTACATGGGAGTAAAACTGGTGATCCACCCATTGATCTGCACTAATAAATGGGGGAATCTTTGTCTGACTACCAAGTAAAGGTACTGCTAGTGTAGGGATACTATAACTCGGATGCGTTATGTTGATGATTTATTTAAAAACCAGTATATTTTATTCATCAGTATAATGTATTGGTGAAAATGAAAGAAAAGTAAATGACAAATAAATTATATAATTGGGCAGGTTTTGTGGTTGTAAATAAATATGTGTGCAGTGCAGATTCCTTCCACTTCTCGGCCCCATTTATGTAATGTTATTAAAGATTGGCCAACGCTCCCCATTTTTCGCATTAACTATCTTCAGCTACTAACTGCTTTTCTTTCTTTCGAACCCTGCTACTCTTTTGTCTTTCCCTTGATTTTTAGGAAATTAGACGGGAATAAAAACTAAAAGCCATGCTTTTATTTCTTGTGTTGAATGACCCATATTTAATGCAAGGTACAGGTTCAAATTATATCCAACAAAACACAATTTGTTAATTACCCATTAATGCATTTTACGTGCCGAAATGTTAATTACCCAAGTGATATTGTAGGGTTTTTAAAAAACTGAAAAAGTAATACGTACGGGCATTAAATGTAAAACAGATCTTGTTCGCCAGTAGCAGCCCAACAAAATTAATAAATCTATTTGGACGTCATCTGCAACAATGGAATCCACAATGACAACCGGGACTTTGGTTTCATGATTTTGGATGCTAATTTCAATTTGATGAAACGAGGAAAATGGAGTCCATGACCTTTTATCACTCTACTTTACCTACAAATGTTAAAAAGATGCACTCATATTATAAAGAGTGTTCTCAAATGTTTAATAAACGTTAAGACGTAGAATTTTCAATTTATTAATAGGGAATGAGCCGGCTCTCTTTTCTTTTTCTGGTGGGAGCTTAATTAAGTGGGTCCTAGTGTATTAGATGAAACTTTTTTTACTTCTTATTGGTCCTCCACTTGTCGTATAAATTCTAATTTTGTCTCTTTTGAAAATGAGATCATATTTTTTATATTTCATTACTGGTGCAAAACCAAAAAATATTAAAAGGTTCAGTTTAGTTTAATTTTTGCGTTTTTTATGTATTATGCAATGATTCAACTCCATTTATTTGTTGGTTTTTTATATTAATTTTCTACTTGTTTTTATAAAAATGTACATTATTTAATATAATTAAAAGTAATTTTCATAAATATTTTTTAAAATAATAAATTTTCATTTACATAGAAAAACTTTTATATAGTAACTTTTCAAATATAAAATATTACATTAAAATTCGATTAAGTAATTGCAAAATGTGGATTTTGGATTTTTGGAATATTTTTTGTCAACCCCCAGTAAAAAATGAGGTGTAATCAGTAAAAACACACTAATAAAAAACATGGGGTGGGAAAGAGTCAGGTTGACTGATGACCAAATTCTTTAACGGTCAAAAGGGGTAAAACTTTTGTTCTTTCTTCGAACAAAAGGGTAGAAATATTTCCTATTTACCTGGGGGTTGTGTATGAACTGGGATAGGGCATGAAGAAAGAGTCGTACTTAGAGGACGAATTCTGTTTATCAGCGTAGATATAATTAAGTAAGGGTATCTATAGTCTATACTATATATGAAAAGAAGAAATTTAAGAGTGACATGTTGGCTTTATGCTAAAACGGTTAGCCGATGCCGCATTCAAAAATGAAAAGAAATAAATGAATGGCCTCTCTCTCATAGCTTTATGCTAAAACAGTAGCACTTTTAATGCTATAACGTTTGAAACATAAGGAGGAGGTTAATATATGCTGTGATCAGTATAAGGAACTGGGGTGTGAGATTAATGATATTTTCTGGTTTTATAGATGAAAGAACGTAATGCAGGCCGTAGGGTGGAGGCTATTATACCTGATGATGGCGTTGCTGGCCTGTTTGGGAGGCAAAGGTACTGATGGAGACAGTGGCACTTGAATATCAGAAGAAGAGAATGAAACGGCACTAGGATATTGGCACGGCTCAATCAAAGCACAGCAAGCTACGCAGAGTTATATCTAAAGCGTAGAACTTGATTATTGTCTGAGTGAACCGAGCCAACATCGCAGTGACTATTTCAACCATGTTAGAGAATAACATGCTAGCAGTGACTCAGAAGAAGAAGAAGAAGAAGAAGAAGAAGAAGAAGGATATTGGAAGAAGAGAAGGTGGTGAGGAGAAATGGGAATTTGTTGGATCTAATTTAAGGACATAAAACAAGGGAGTGTTGCAGTGGGTGCATTAAAAACCCTCGACTACCAAAAGCCACATCGAGGACCAGAGCATTTAATAACAGCCTTCACCTTCACGACCCATCCCCCTAATATTCCCTCCCTCCCTCTCTCTTTTGAATACTAAAGTTGTCCAAAATAATGGAAAATTGAATCCTCTCTCGCTTTTCTCATGTTTTGCACTAACAAGCCAGGGGTATCAGAGGCGCAGACTGCCGACACTGAAGCGTAATTAATGAGGGGGGAATCCACCCCTGCCCCATCTTCATAACTACATCTCCCTCCCAACTGCTCTGCTCCTTAATTACTATTTGTAGAATCTCATCAGATTAACGACACAAATTTTGTCCGTTGGGTGCCTACCATTTAGTTCACTGCCGTAGAGTTGGTGGAACTTCAGTGAGAGATTTCTCACACCCTCCACTCCCTCCTCCTTCCTCGTTAGAATTTTATGTTCTCAAGGAATCGCTGAAAAGGACGTTCACGCTTTGGGCTCCTTTCCCGCTCATTCCACTCATAATTACCTTTTTTTTTCTTCTTTCTTTTTATGTACAAATTTGATTTTCACCCATATTATAGCAGCCGTAATTTATGATTTGTTGAACTTGATATTACCGCTTTATTTTTATTTTTTTACAGAAACAATCATAAAGGATAGCACACGAATTTCGAACGGTCGACATGATGCCAATGGCCTTGAAACTTACACAAGTCATTAGCACTAATGGATAGTCTAGTTTGTTGGCTACTATGTCAATTTTCTGCTGTACCATTATTGCTTTACTTAAATCCTAGCTGCAGTAATTAGAGACCTGATTATAGTTTATTAGAGAAGTGGAACTGGCCTACTAGGCCTGGGGAATCCTGAGGGAATGGATTTTTGGACTTAAAGATCTTTGGACCAAGAGGTCGCAAGATATTGCGATGTTATATTAGGGTAAATCTCAGAGCAAATGTATGGACATACGATGGGCTGCTTTCAGAGACTGTCTGGGCCTGGAATTATGCAATTGGAGTGATCTATAGTGGGGAAAAAGGAGAAGAAAGCAAAAGCTAAAAAAATGTAGTACGACGTACATAAGTACAGAAGAGGGGTTGGTAGTTGCCAAGTGTTGCGTATATCCTATCCGATTGTCCTCTACTGTAAGTCTGTAAGATAACACAATAACTCACGCATGCACCATACTCGGCCAATGCAACCACATTTCGCTGCTACTAGTTCCATACACCATGCATATAGCCCCTACCCACCTACAAAATTCAGCCACCTCCAAGCTACCTTTAGAATATCGCTTTCATACTCGAATATTTCTCTTTCTCGTCTCTCATTTAGAGATGTTAATGGGTATAACCAAGCTCAATTTAAGCCATTTAAAAAAAAAATCAATTTAGATTTAACTCAAGTTAATCATTTTTATTTAAAAACAACAATTTAATGTGTAAATAACAAGAATTAATATTAATGATTCATTTTCATAAAAAAAAATCTTGATTACATAATTAAAGAATAAAAGTAAATAACCTCACATCACGCCTTATGATTCTTTTGATTGTATTAATCATATAAATATTGATGCATTTGTTAATACTAATTTTATCTTTATTTTTACTGATGATGTATCCTTTAAAATTATTGTTTTATTCCTTAAAAGTTTTAGTGGAGTATAGTATCCACGGATTTAAAACTTAGTGAATATTTAATTTGTTGGAGTAGATATGAAGATTACTAAAGTCTTGTATTTTTAGTCAAAATATAAGGCCAAATGGTTTATGGGCAGCATAAAAAATAAAAAATAAAACAATTTGTATGAAGTTAATTTTTTTGCATTCCAATTCCAAGCATTTGACATGACATACTGCTTTAGAAAAGCCCAGGCCCAGGCTCCGAGCCTTTTGCACCCTACCCTTGATTCCTATAGGTTGTTGATGATAGGTCCAGATGTCACATTCTGCCCTCTGACTTTATTTAGATACCCAACATTATTTAATATATCTATCACAAACTCAACTGTAAAATAACTTTTTAACAAATCAGTTAACATCTTTTTAACATTTTACAATATGACTTTCGTAAAATTACTTTTAACTAAATAAACAAAACCACCAATAAATTTAAATATTTCAAAATAAAAAAAAATTAGGTATAGGATTTTTTCTTTGTTACCCCCTCTAAGGTAATATAGCCGACAATTTGGGTGAAAATTTTTCATGTAAAATTAAATGATATTCTGATAGAAATGATGAAATTAGGGTTTTAAATATTACAATGTCATATGTGTATTTTTTTTATATTTAATTTGGCTTTTGTTAAATTTTATATAAAAGAACAAAAATATTCCCATCCTTTGAAATAATCATGACTTAAACTTAATAAAAGAATTAATATAAATTAGTAAATGAGCCACAAATGTATATAATTATATATTCATTACACACGTGTGTGTGAAAATTAACATTAAAAATAAATACATTTTGTTGGATCTTAAATATGTGACATTTATGTTATATATTAAGAGTCATCCTTTAATCGTGTTTCAACTTAATTTAGGAAATAACTCAATAGTTTTATAAAATAAAAATATATATATATTATGCAGGGTTTTTTGTCTTTTAAATATTTTTATATAAAATCTAAATTTTATTGGATTTGAAGTCAAAACATGATAGTTTTTAATTTTAATTTTATCATTTCAATAAATATATTTTTCACCTGTATGTGAATGTGTGTGATAATATAATATAAATTATTTGTACATGAATTTAAACGCAATGCAATATAAAATGAGAACATAAGAAGCAGTGAGGATATATTAATTTTTGGGATGGATAATGCATTAGATGATAGAAATTGAATATAGAAAAAAAAAACATGTTGATTTGACCGCCACCCCCTATATCACGTTGCTTTCAAAACCAAGCACAACCCTGTATTTGTTATAAAATACAAGGGTATTTTTATAATGAAATGACGTTACGATATAGTAAATCCTATGAGAATATTCATCAGAGACTTGAAAATTAGGAAAGAGATTAGAGAAAGATTCCATGGAGATGGAGCAGATTAGGTAGTGGACTGAGACTGGAAAGAAACAAGTCCCATTGGTTTAGGTCCACATCCTAGCACATTGGATTTTATTAATCCAACTATAACCAGGACCTGCACAAAATAACAAAATCAAATGACGTATAGTCGTTATTATTAGCAATTTTAATATATATGGGGGGTGGTGATATAAGCAAAGCAAGGCAGCAATGGCATCGTTAGAATCCGAGTAGATTTGTGCTGGTGCGTTGCGCATTATGCCCCACTGCTTTAACCTTATTTTCTTTATTTTTTTTGTTTTTCCCCCAAACACAATCCAAATTTATTTCATCAGCTTCTTGTATATTTTTATCTTCTTGTATATTTTTATAAAAGGACGGGCGGAGGAGAAACACAGGGAGAGAAGGGGATGCCGAAAAGAGGAGCCTATGGGCGCACGCTGCGCTATGCTGATTTCATCATTCGCTAAATTTAAAAATAATCGCTGTCGTTTGTTGCTAATCCAACTCTGATCCTATAGCAAGAAATATTTTAACCACCGTTTTAGATTCTTAATCAATCTTTTTTTCTTAAAAAAAAAATCATTAGGACTTCTTTTTGGATTTTTTTATGGTAATGGCGGATACGGAGAGTTGCAGTAGTAGAGCGGTGGATTTCGCGCCGAGTCAGAGACGAAAACAGAGAGAAAAGATTGAAGTGTATAGTGAAGTTCTTTGTCGACTTAGGGACTTGAATATTGAGGAGTCAACGTTCCCTGCCTTTGAAGATGAACTTTGGGCTCATTTCTCTAGACTTCCTACTAGGTAAACAACACCGGATCCCGTCTTGTCTATATATTCGTTTCATTTCCCCTCGCTTGTTACTCGATGAATTTTGGTTTGTGAGTGAATTTCAAGTTTTGGTAGTATAGTTGTGTGTTGACTCGAAGAAAAGGAGAAGCTGAATTCAGCAAATTAACCATATCGACTCGATGTTAGTCGTTGCTGAGGTTTCGTTTAGAGAAGAGGCTGCAAGTTTAAACAGAGTTCGTTAACTCTTTTTTTTATTTTTTATTTGTTGGTTATTGGTTTCTTAGCTACCAACCTGAGCGTCAACAATACCATGCTTTTCCCTTATTTTGTCATGAAATGATAGTTAACTGGAATTACCATTCACTGGCTCTTTTGGCGTAGATTTAATTAGTTAAAGGTGTACTTCATTTGTTTGTTTTAGGTATGCACTAGATGTAAATGTGGAGAGGGCAGAAGATGTTCTTATGCACAAAAGATTACTTTCTAAGGCACATGATCCTTCTGGCAGACCTGCGATCCAAGTTCGGCTTGTGCAAGTATTTTTGCTGGATCTTCTCATTCATCTTTCGGATTACGCTTTGCCCCTTTGTTATTATGTACTGATATTTGATACTTGTTGATGAAAGGGTTGTCAATTCTTTTATGTTGGTTGTTTTATCATAATCCTTTGAAAGAATTAAAGTGATTTGCTCTGCCAGCTTCATCTTTACAAATGTTTCTCTTATACAGCTTCGTTCTGCCATGGATGGAAGCCAGGTTGAGTCGGTGCATATGAAGTTTACAGGAAAAGCTGATGCCCGGTGTTCAGATTATCCCAATAAAAAGAGGCATGGTTATGTAAACATCTGTTTGGTCTTCTTTCTTTAAAGGAGTCAAAATAGTCAATTTAAATATCTTAAATTTCTTGTAATGTCTAATTTCCTCGATGTTTTGTTGCTCCTTCTTTTACTTTTTCCTCTACTTTAGGGTGCATCCGCCACCTGCCTTTGGCACATCATCAGATCTTGAGTTTGTGCATAATGCTAAAAGAGTGGTTAAAGACATGGAAGTTATGTTTAGTGCTAGACCAATTCACTATCGGTAAATACTTCTAAAACATCTCTCTTCTGCATGTTGCCATTTTTGATTAATACATTTGTATGATAGAAATTCAATTTATGAACTTTGTGCGTATACAACTGCCTTGATTCTTCATTTATTACAAAAAAGCAATTTCTACCACAATGATAAAGGTTTTGCAGTTCCTCTTTGAAGCAAAGTAGAAGAGTTAAAAGATACAATCAGAGGAGAAATAAGGTCTTCCTAGTTAATAAATTATCCTTCAAGTGCTCATTGTATTCTGTGGCAAACTATTTTCAACATCTGGGCAAACCTGTGTTTGTACCCTGATTCTCCATTGCTTTGTATATTCAGAGTTAGATGCCTTATTGTCAACGATGTTGTTTTTGTTTCCTATCTAATTTTGTTTTTCCCTTAACATTTCCATTTATTTCGGATTCTTACTGGGGAATGAAAGGAATAAAACTTTGAAAGTTAGTCTTTTCTATTTATTTGTGGAAGTCTGTATTGAGTGTTTGTGAGATAATGCGTTTAATTCATAATTTGATAGGCTGATGCATGAGATCACTATTTCAACAAATGACAAACCAAAACTTCTAGCACAGGTAGTCAATGCCTCTCATTTATTCTAGTTATATACTTGTATTGATATTTTTGGATATTATATCTGGTCTGTAGTTATTTTTCATTTCATTTTTTAAAGATATATTATGTTGAAATTTCAGTTGACTTCTTTATTGTCTGAACTTGGGTTGAACATTCGGGAAGCACATGCTTTTTCCACGACAGATGGCTATTCCTTGGATGTGTTTGTTGTTGATGGTTGGGCACTTGAGGTACTGGACTCTTTCTTCTCTTCTGATATTATATCACACCAAGTCATTATTGCATGGGAAGAACGTCACAAAGTTTCTAATGGTAATGATAGAACGTGCGTCAGTCTTTTAAGCAGCATATTTATAGCACAATGTTTTCTGTCTTTCTGATTTATTATAGTCTTGAAGTAGTTTTTTTTTATCTTACATCTCGTCTGATTAGACGTTTACTTTTCTAAATTGTGTGCTTCTCCTTCAATTTCTCATTGTGATTGACATACTTTTATGTTTGTTGTTTGTAGGATACCGAGCAGCTCAAAATTGTATTGGTAAAGGAGATATCCAAAGTTGAGGTAGGCTGAGCAGTCATCTCATTTATAACTATATAATAATTCATTATTTTGATGTCACTTTCTTGCTAATGGTAGAATAGGACGATTTGTTAGTCACCTTTTACTTTTATATAATGGTTTATGTTGAACCCAAGACATTCGGTTGATCGGATTTTAAATCATCTAATTTTTTGTATTTTAACTGAAGTGAGTATTCTCTCCACTCCCCCACCCTCCCCGACCAAACAAAGAAAAGCACCTGAAGTGAGTATGGGAAATATATTCTTTTGTACTAACATTTATCTTACGACATTGATGATTATTTTTATGGGTAAAGAGAAATTACCCATGTTTCAGTTCCATGAAATTTGGTGTACATATAGGTGCGGTACATGTTATTCGGTGCAATGAATGTTTGGTGATTTAATGTTATATTTCTGATTCAGAGGATATGCCCTAATATTCTAGGAAGTTTTAACAAATTGAAATTTTTTATTATTCTTTTATTTTTGCTCCTGCCTGTGCCCCTTTTCTTTTATCATTCCAACATATGCTGTGTATTATTTTGTTAAAAGAAAGAGGTTAATCATATCGAGGAAAATACTGAAATATCTTGTTTATTGTGGTCTTCTATCAGTGCATTGATATCTTATAGTTTCAATTGCTTTGCAGAAGCTTTCCTCTGTAAGATCTCATGCAATAAATCATGTTAGGGAGCTAGAGAAAACTGGAAACAAACTTAACTCCAGCCATGTAAACATGCCTGGTAGTGGAAATGATGTTTGGGAAATTGATACTAGCCTGTTGAAGTATGAAAGCAAATTGGCTTCCTGCTCCTATGGTGATTTGTGAGTTCTTTATCCTTAAATGTGATGCTTTGTTTGTGCATAGTGCTTGTGAACCATATTTTGACGAATGCAGGTATAAAGGTACTTTTTATGGTCAAGATGTAGCTATCAAAGTTCTTAGGATAGAGCATCTAAATGAGAACCTCCGAAGGGAATTTACTCAAGAAGTTAATATCATGAGGTCTGTTCAATCACAGTTTGTAATTACTGTAGGCTCTGCTTCATCTCCTTTTCCATTTCCATAATATTACCTGTTCTTGATGATCCAATTCAATTGCCTGTGGATTCTTTAAGAAAAGAAAAACTAATATCTATGCCATACAATCATGAAATCATCTTTTTTTCTTGAATTTACAGGAAAATTCAGCACAAGAATGTTGTTCAATTCTTCGGTGCATGTACAACCCCTCCTAACCTGTGCATTGTGACAGGTTCATTTCATGCGACTTTCTATTTATTCCTAGTTGCCTGACTACACTTGCAATTTTCATTTTCTTTTCAAAGTTCATTTCCAATTTCAGTTTATATTCTTGGTCCTTTCTCAGAGTTTATGTCTGGTGGAAGCATTTACGACCTTCTGCATAAACAAAAATCTGGTTTTAAGCTTCCATTATTACTCAAACTAGCAATTGATGTTTCTGAGGGAATGAGCTACTTGCATCAAAATGGTATAATGCATAGAGATTTGAAAGCTGCCAATCTTTTGATGGATGAAAATGGAGTAAGAGATGCACGTGTTTTTGTTATTTATTTACAAATTTGTTGCCTTTAATGCGCAAAATAACTAAAAGTTTGACGGGTATGGAGGTAACTCAAGGCTTTTAAGTCACTAGTTTAAACTACAAGTAATTCACATGTACATGATATAATAGGTCAATATTAATTATTTTAATGTATAAAATTTATGATTAGATGCTTTTTCATTTCAGAAAAGTTTATCTCAATAAAGGCTATGTATAAAAGAAAAAAATTAAAAATGACTGAATTTTTTTAAATTAATAGAAAATCAATAATTAAAGTTAAAACTATTAATTAATAAATTATAAGAGTAAATAATGTCATTCACTATTTGCACCTTTGAAGTGTTACTTTTATATTTAGTATTGATAAAATTTTGGTTTAAAAAGAGTACTACCTTGAGGATTATGATTTGAGAAGAATTAGCACTGGTTAGTAGTATGTTGGGGGAAGAAAAGGGGGGGGGGGGGGGAACATGGCTGTTGTTAGATTTGCGGATGTAGAATCTTGATCATCTTTCTCTCAATAAACAAAGCTCAACGTATTAAACTAGGAAAAGTTTTCTAATAGAGAAATTTAATATTTTTGGAGTGAGGAAGAATTAGTTGCTAATAACATGAAGTATTGACCTGTTTTGGTTAATTTTTTTCCTTTAGTTTATGTTTATGCTTTATATATGCACATTTATTTAGCTGGGTGGTCCCTGATTTCAATCTTTCTTCTTTTTTTTTTTTTTTGTCGCAGGTGGTCAAGATAGCTGATTTTGGTGTTGCCAGGGTGCAAGCTCAGCCAGGTGTGATGACTGCTGAAACAGGAACATATCGTTGGATGGCTCCAGAGGTTGGTATTCTTGTAGAGTTCATTCATTCCTTGATATTTAACATTTGGGTTACTTTGTCAAAGTTGAATGTCCGCAATATCAGTCCATAACAAATCGAGTTTTTTTAAAGCCAGTTCTAGCATGCAATCCACAGGATGCTTGCCCTAAACGGGCCTTTGTAAAATCATTTAATGGCCACTAAGGGCTGTTTAAATTGCTTTTCAGTGAATGCTTGAATAGGTGAAGGATTTAAGGGATTGTTTGCTGTGGTGAAAATTGAAGGTCAGCAAGGGTTATGCTGCATTTACCGGAGCTTGAGTTGAGGTTGTAAGAGGTGACGGTCTCATAAACAAAAAATGAACACAAGTAGAGTAGAACTAGGAGAAAGGTTTTATCGAGTTAGTTTTTTGTTGGTGCATAGCTTTAATGACTTAAACCAAGTTGAGAATTGTTTTTGTTGATGACCTTCCAGATTTTCTATTCCTTTTTCGGCTTTAAGACAATCTTATGTTTCTGTCTTCAATTTTTTTCTGGGTTAAAGTTGTGGATCTTATGTTTCTTGTTTCAGTTTCCAGGCCTTAATTCATTTGTTTACAACTATAGTATAAGCAGATCTTGAAATTCAAATCTGATTATTGTTAATGCAGCACTACAACTAAGTGTTGCATAACCAATTCAGCTTTGTTTTAACTATTTCATTGAGCGCACACTATAATTTATGAGAGATGACTCTTTTGATGACATTCTAGACCCATGACTGTATTGATGATTAATATTATTTGCTTTAGCAGTTTCATCCAGCTCTCTGACATATTATCTGCTCTTGGTCCATGGAAGGTGATTGAACACAAACCTTATGATCACAAGGCTGATGTTTTTAGTTTTGGAGTCGTGCTATGGGAAATGCTTACTGGAAAGGTAATTCTTTGGCAATATTTTTGCTGAAAGAAAGCACCACTGAAAGTTACTTTATCTTCATGTTAAGGTTCTTTTTTGTTATTTGTTCTTCTAGTATTTGGTTTTACAGGCCAAAAAACCAACCTTTACTTTTTGTTATTGATGCCAGCTACCATACGAGAATTTAACACCCTTACAAGCAGCGGTGGGCGTAGTCCAGAAGGTATTCTTTTAAAGTATAGAACTAGCAGAACTATTCTGTTTTAGTGACATGCATATCCATTATCCTTGCATAGATGTATTTATTTATTCCTTCTTTCGCATGCATGAAGTAATTAGTGATATTCAGGGGGGTTATTGTCTTTTAGGTTAGTTAGTAATTGTTTCACTACTAGATTTCAAGTTCATGATTACCCAGCATAAGAGGCTTGAACCAACGAAGAGCTTTCCTTGTGAGAATTTCAGGATCTAAGGCCTGTTATTCCTCAGTATACTCGACCAAAATTTGTAGAGCTGCTGGAGAGATGCTGGCAACAGGATCCATCTCTACGACCTGAATTTTCTGAAATAACAAATCTTTTGGAAGACTTAGCCAGTAGATAAAGGAAAGTTGCAGATAACCATCATTTGCCTACCCATTTTGTTAATAAATACTAGATAACCTTGAAAAGAGTTGCAGACAAGAAAAAAGCGGATTGGCAGAAGGTGAATCACGAAGAACATATGAAACAGCTTTTAGTCCAGGAATCCAGAAAGATGGAATTTGTAGCCTGTAATATACATTCTTTTTTCTTTCCACGTGGATTTAAACGATTTTTCTTAAGTGATGGACATCAAAGCTACATGACAACTTATTATTGCCATCTTTGAATATATATTCTCTAGTTTTTGCACTTAAGAAGAAAAAAGTGGAGATGCAATTGCTTGATGGTCTACTCCAGTTTTTGCACTTGATTCGACTCAAAAAAATAATTTTTTTTTAAAATTTCGAGTTGAATGAATTGAGTTATTTAAATTAATCGAGTTATTCGAGTTAACTCGAATTTTTTTTTTAATTTTGAGTTCAAATTGAGTTTGGTTTTTGAATTTGAATAACCGAATATCAAACTATAATAATTTACATTATTACCTCAAAACTTTTAAATCTTTTCATTTTCCTCTCAAAACTTTTACTCTTTCCTATTTTTTCTCCATAACTTTTGTTCCCCTCTCATCTCACCCCTTTCTATCCCAAACCGATTACCCCCTCCCTCTTTTTTTTTTTTTAAATATTTCCCTCCTAAAATTTTAATCCTCCCATTTATTTCCTCCCAAACATTTTACTCCCTCAACCTCCAAAACTTTTTAGTTTCTCTCTAAACTTTTATTTCTCACCCTTTACCCCTAAATAAAAAATTAAAATTATCCAAAAAAATTATTAAACCTAAATAATAATAATTTTATTTATATCTACTATTTATATTATTAAATTAAATTTCACATTTTATACTATTTATATTGTTGAATTGTTTTATCATATTGAATCTTAATAAATTTTTGCTAAAATTGAATTATTGATGATGGCATAAAATATTCGTGTTAAATTTTTTTGGTATCAATTTAACATTCTATCTTTAAAATAATTATTGTTAAAAATCATTTTTTATACATTTAATATATTTTTTAATTTCAAAATACATAGTTACAAGAATAAAAAGGATAATTGAAGCAACTAAGCAAACAAAAAAGTTAACCCATATATAAAAGATTAATAAATAAATTATAAGGGGATTAAAATTAATAACAAATTTGATTACGGTAGTTGACAGTGATTATAAGAACCTATAATATGTTTTTTAATTTAACTCAAACAAATATATTTAATTCAATTTTATTCAAATTCTATCTCACTTAACTTAATTTGAGAAATTTTCAAATCGAGTTAAGATGATAAAATATGATTCGTCAATTCGATTAACTTAAATTTTTTTATTCGATTTGATCGAACGCTTACCCCTAACTACAAATTGGTATGCTGTTCCACGTTATATTCTACTGCTGGACAGTGGATTCCCCAATGTGGTGGCAGTTAAATTATTTTAATTATTCTTTCGATGGTTCTTCTTAACGAATAATCACTAATTAGACAAAGGCCATAAACACGTACGTGACAGCTTATTGGTCAATACTCGAATGCGTATTTGAAGAACGCTTTTTCAAGTAGAGAGAATATATGCAATGCATATGGTACCGTCGATATAAAGATCATTCAAGATATCGGATTCGATTGTGTAGGCTTTTTATCCCTTTTTTATTTTGTCTGTCTTTATCAACAATACTCTAAGCAGAGTTCAGAAACTTGAATCTTTTGTTGTTCATTTTTCAATTTATTTTCTACTCTTTTGGCTTGGTTTTGTTCTTATATAACTCAATGATACAATGTAACTCAAGTGTCCGACTCTTCAGTCTGGAACCAAACTAGAAGAGCACCATATATTGTGGAATCGTAAATACTAGAGCTCCAAGAGAAAAGCATCTGCGTGAGAATTTCTCGGTCGATATGGGGATTTATGCTAGGCACAAGGGCAGAAAAAAAAGAAGAAAAAGACTCCATTACCAAAAAATATGCTCTTGGAATCTTTCTAATCACATGACTCACGACACAAGCGTGTTTTCACGAATACAATTTTGGTTGGCTCCATCGTCTTTCAACGGCTAACAATTCTCCATTTTTTTCCCTCGGAAAAACTCCCTATTCTCCTACCATTTATAAGGTGCATTCAATGGTCAGTAGTTCTTCTCACAAAGGAGTTGAAAAATGGAACCCTTGAGAAAGTCTTTGAAATCATACTGTTCTAGTGCAAAACAGCAACAAAACCCTGAACAGCAACCTCTCCTGGTTCACTCCGACGACAGTCATACGGCAGAGTCCTTTGATGCTCGCAAGCAGAGAGAAGAAGTGGTCGTCAACATAGACGACTGCAGCGATGCTGCTGTCAAGGAAAATGGGAACAACACCTCAAGGGTTCAACAACCTTCAGGTTCATCCAAGAAATCCAAAGTTTCATTTCATGAAGTGTTGACTGAAGCTGTGCGGCAAAAGAGCAAGGACGTCTCAGGCCAAGCACCCCAGTGGTCTTCTGGTTTGGGTGGAGGACAGTTTTTGAGGTGTGATTCAACTGATTATCTTCGTCAAAACTCATGGAGGCAATTGGTGAATAAAACCAAGTCCAGGTTGCTTGACCCGCTTGAGGACCGATATGGAAGGAGCAACAGTATGTACTCTGAAGACGAGTTCAAAGAAAATAACAATGACGAGGGAGACAATCCAGATGAATACAAGGCACTGAAGTTCAATTTACTGACGATACTTCAGTGGTTAAGTCTGGTTCTAATTATAGCAGCCTTAGTTTGTAGTGTCTCCATCCCTGGTATCAAAAGTCTAAGGCTTTGTGACCTTCAGTTATGGAAATGGGAGATAATGGTTTTGGCATTAATCTGTGGACGACTTGTTTCGGGATGGGGAATCCGATTAGTTGTGATCCTCATCGAGCGCAATTTTCTTCTGCGAAAACGAGTTCTCTATTTCGTGTATGGATTGAGAAAACCTGTTCAGAACAGCCTCTGGTTAGGTCTCGTATTGCTGGTGTGGCGTTTGATAATAAATGACAAAGTCCAGGAGGAGACCAACAGCAAGGTATTACCATACGTAACCAAGATTCTCATATGTTTCTTGGTGGCTACCTTGATATGGCTCGTCAAAACCCTCCTTGTTAAAGTCCTTGCTTCATCATTCCATGTAAAAACCTTCTTTGACAGGATCCAGGAAGCTCTTTTCAATCAACACGTCCTTGAGATACTCTCTGGTCCTCCCTTGTTTGACAAAGAAGAAGAACAGGATAATGAACCCGAGATTGAGGACTCACAAAATACCAGCACCCTTCCTCCAAGGACTGAGGCAGCACAAAAAACCAGTAAGGTCAAGAATAGTCCCAGGATTTCAAAGCTAATATCTAAGAGGAAAGCTGAGAATATCCAACTCGACCACCTTCAGAAGCTGAATCAGAAGAATATATCAGCTTGGAATATGAGGAGGATGATTAATATGGTTAGCCGCAGGAACTTGACTACCCTGGATGAGCAGATACTCAACTGTGAGAGAGATGATGAATCTTCAGTGCAGATTAGAAGTGAACACCAAGCAAACGAAGCAGCTAACAAGATTTTCCAGAATGTTGCTAAGCCAGAGTCTCAGTAAAGTTCCTCTTTCCCTTGCCTCAAACTTGTAACTGTTTAATGTCCAATGATGCTGTAATGCTGATAACTTAATGGCATAAATCTCCTATCAGATACATTTACATTACAGACCTTATGCGCTTTATGGGTCGAGATGAAGCTATAAAGGCATTGCAAGTCTTCGGAGCAGGAAGTGAAGACGAAGAAATCAACAAGGCATCTCTCACCAATTGGCTGGTAATGGGAGTGGAATTCCCTTCTTTTTTCTTTTGTCTTAATTTGTTTAGAGACACACTAAAAGACCTTTTTTTCATCTTCAAGGTCAATGCCTTCAGAGACCGAAAAGCACTTGCATTGTCCCTAAATGACACAAAAACTGCCGTGGATGAACTCCACAACATGTTGAACATCGTAGTAGCCATTATCATTATCATAATTTGGCTCATCATACTAGGAATCCCTGTCTCCCACTTCCTTGTTTTCATAAGCTCACAACTTCTTTTGGTGGTGTTTATCTTCGGGAATACATGCAAGACTGTATTTGAAGCAATAATCTTTTTATTCATTATGCATCCATTCGATGTGGGTGATCGCTGCGAGGTGGATGGAGTGCAGGTAATAAAAAAACCACTTGCCTCCTTTTCCTTTGTCTCCAGGGTCAGTGTGTTGATTACTAACGTTTGCTGATTTGGGCCTCAGATGGTAGTAGAAGAAATGAATATATTAACCACAGTGTTCTTAAGGTATGATGGCCAAAAGCTTGTATATCCGAACAGCTTATTGTCTACCAAGCCCATCGGAAACTTCTACCGAAGTCCAGACATGGTTGAAACACTTCAATTTTGCATCCATGTTTCAACTCCACCAGAGAAGATTGCCACCATGAAAGAAAGAATTATTGGGTAAATGAAGCTTCTTGATTTAGCTAAACAAATGTCTAAGCATTTGAGGTTTACTAATACGGAAAGGGTGCAATTTCCAGGTACATAGAGAGCAGGGAGCACCACTGGCATCGTAACCCACTGCTGGTTGTCACGGATGTAGAAGAGATGAACAAGCTGAAGTTTTCGGTATCGTCGAAGCACAAAATGAACTACCAAAACATGGCGGAGAGATGGATTAGGAGAGGCCATTTACTTGAAGAAACGATTAAAATACTTAAAGAGCTTGACATTGAATATCGGTTGCTGCCTATGGATGTGAATGTGAGGAACATGCCTAATTTGGTTTCAGACAGGCTGCCTTCAAATTGGAGTACTTGTCTTAGCTAAGCTAATTACTGGTGTAGAAGATTTAATAATCTTGGTGGGAGTTTGAGAGCACTGTTGCTTCAATATCCATCTTTCTGTCTACTAGATAGTAAGTTCAAGACAAAACAAAGCACTGTCTCATCCCATGACTTGGGGGATAGCCTCTAAATATAGATGGGTATAGATTTACTGTATGTTTTGGGGAGGATGGTACAAAGAGTTGAATAACATTTTGTGAAGACAAATGATTATGTTAGATAATATCGAAGTGGCATGTATATATATAACAAGAATAATCACAGATATATATATATTAAGAAAGGGATTGTGCTTTTATTATTATGCTAAAAAAAATACTAAAACCAACAAGACTAAAAAACCAACAGACCCAAACCAAAACAGGCCCAAAGAAAACAAAAGTCTGTTAAAACCAAAACCAAAACCAAAACCAAAACCGAAAATAAAATAAAATAATCTAAAATAGATTTCAGTTATTAAATAAATTATAAGTTAAATATGTCTATATATTCTAGTAACAAATTTCTAAATTGATAGATTAATTAGAAATTAATGTTAATTTTTTAAATTATTCATAATTAACTTTTTTAAGGTGTCATCTTTAAAAAAAAAAGACAGCAAAACTTGAAGATTTAACATATCAATAGATTCAATAACAATCTCGCATTTTTTTTTAATAATTTAACATGAAAGATCTTAATAAATTAAATTTTATATTAAAGATAGAACAAACAAAACATTAAACTTTAATACTTTTTATAATCAAAGTATCTACAGCCAAAAACAATAAATAATCTCGTTGACCATAATGTTCTCCTAAAAATTAAACAATTAGCCATAAAATATAGGTACAAGCAGGTATAATCATCTCTTTCTGCCTGCTATATAAAATAGTGTGTATAAATTTCAAATACTTTGTCCAAGACTGAACGACAAGTGCATTACTCTGATGCAAGCACTTTAAAAATGATAATATTTCACCGTAGATTCGGCAAAACCTAATATTCTCAAGCCCATAATCAAGAACCCAAACATAGCCGTAGAAAAGCCCACAACATTATTGGTGCAACTTAAGAAAGATGTCCAACTTGTAAGAGTCTTGATTTTCCCCTAATGCTTAGAAAATATATTTTTTATTCTAAAAGTAATTTTAGAACAACTTATTTTTTGCTAAATTTTTTACTTTTTCAAAAGTATTTTCTTGAAAAAAAAAAGTTTATATTTTTAATTTTTTCTCTTAAAAGTACTTTTTAATTACTTTTAACCCATCCAATAAAATAATATTTTTTTAGTGCTTAAATACAAATGTATTAAAATTATTAATTAAAAATATTTTTTAAAATATTAATTACAAATATTTAATAGTTATATTTAAATATTTAAAATATAATTTTTATGTTCTAATTAAAGTTTATATATATTTAATATTTATTACTTAAAAACATTTAAAATTTATATTTTATATATTAAAATATTAACAACAAATTATAATAATTTTTTTATATTCTTACTAAAATATAATAATATAAATATTATTTAAATACATATTTATTACTTAATAATAATATTTTTAAAATATACATTTTATTTCTCAAAAATATTTTTTAACAATAATATTAAACACTGAAATTTTAAATTATACTTTTTAAAAAATATTCTTTTAACTATCGGAGAATAAAATTCTATTTAATCTCCAGAAGGATATTTTGAACGCATTTATTTAATTTTATTTTAACCAATTTCGACCGTACGCAGATCTTGACCATTCGGGGGTAAACAGTCCAAGCATTTACAACCCATTCTACAGAAATTTAGTAGACACGTTGCCAGATGATGATGTAGCATAAATAAAATAAACCAAATCCTCAATCCGACATCGCTTCTGAACGCAGCAAATCAGAAGCGTAGAGATTAGAATGCAAGTCTTCCATATATATAAAAAAGATGATTTATAAAGCTAAAACATCTATAGGAGGCAAGCCATCCAATATATAGCAAGCAGTTGTTATAATTATTTACATAGCCCTTTTAGTAATGAGGTTTGTCAACTTCCCCACCCTCCTGCCTCAGCTTCAGTCTCTCTTTGTACTCTTTCAATTCTCTCCTGTATCTTTCCTTGTCTTTCAATCCAATGTTCTGGTACACCTACAAAAAGTAACTTCATACTCCTATTAGCATATTGGGGAAAAAATGTATGCATTAAGAGACACTAAATAAGATCTCTTTCATCGTTTTGCAATTACCATCCTTTCTTCTGGACTGAGACTGTTCCAAGACTCTCCTATCATTTTAGTGAACTCCCTCTCTCTGTTGGGGTACAGTGATTTGAGTTTATAATGCTTTTCAGCAAAGAAAAAGTTATAACCACTCCGATTCGGTTTTGGATAGCTGGGGTCCCCGGCCCTTCTGCTTCTCCTCCTCCTTGAATGGCGAGCGCTGCGAACTTGCTTGTATGGGACAATGGCATTGCTATATTCAGAAACTGGGTGTTGTGGATGGTAAAGCACTCCACTAAGAACCTCGGAACCCAACCTCACAGATATCAGATAACCACAATCGAACTTCCCTTCGATCGTTCCCGTAACTGAGAAACAAGAAGTTCCTACAAAGAGAACCATCTCAGATAAGGTTATCTAATCAATTGCAAGCCCGGAGATGTTCAAAGCAGCATTCTACCATTATTGATTAAGAGTTTCAACAAAATGTAGTTAGAAATAATCCATTTAAACCAAGTTAAATGTCAATGTTACACATTGCTTCCAGAAGCAGTTGGGTGCAAATTTTAACATGAAATGCCTTGCGAAACTAAATGTTTGCTAGGTTATTATGTAACACCATGCCACTGAAAACATCGGAATGAACCATAGATAGAGACAGCAAAATATACAAATATCATAAATACCATAGCCACATATTACCATAAACTTATGGATAAACATAGCTGGACCCCAAATGAAAAAATAAGATTGAGAAATCACTAAGCTATCGACATACAGATTAAATATCAAAGACCCTAACAATAAAATAGCTAGATTTCTATGGTATCATAATGACCCTTGCCTATTTGACACTCATAAATCAAACCGAATTTTGGGGCATAAAGAAATTAAATTTTAACATATTTGTGTTGTGTGGATTGGGAATGACACTAACTCTATCCTCTCGTACCTTTCCCTATTGAAAATAATAAAATGGAGAAATTAGAGGATTAATATGGGAAAAAAGGAAGCACCTTCAATAAGTGGATCTGGGGATTCTCTTGTCGGTTGAGGGGAATATTCCACGAGAGCCAGTTCAGGCCTGCATGAAGGGTCGTTGACAGGAGATGCAACTGCACAGACATAGAGCATTAGAGTCATACATGAATTACTAAAACCACAAGGGAACAAAGAGGGTAAGATCAAATAACAGTTGTCTGCTACAAAAGAAAGAAAAACAAGGAAAAATCCATGCAATAAAAACAAGCATATGCAAAAATAAAAAAAATAAAAACACATACCTGTAGGAGTGTTGAGAGGACCCTTCATCTTAAAAAAATGAACCTGTTCGTAATGGTAAAGAAGGCTGAAGTAGTGTTTTCTAAGCACGAAAGATGCACTCGTCGTCGTTGGAGAGAACTTGAAAACACTTCCCACTTCCCTCCATTTCTTCTCTGAAACTACCTACTCAGCCATAGCAATCAAAGCAAAAGGTTGGTGAGATGTTTTACACTTTACATGATGGTGGCATTTAGATGAAAATCGCAAGAAAAAAATATGAAAAAGGATAACCTTCTCATAACCACCCCTTTTGGTGGCTTCTACATACAGAACATGTAAATCTAGCTCCTTTCCTCCAATCACAGGAATCCTTTAAAATACAGAAGCCGTCAAAACAAAGATAAATGCCAAGGAGCATGAAAAGACATTACCTTTCTTTAAAGGAGTAACAGTGTAAATTTGATAAGTTCAAGAAAACGCATTACATTTTCATATATCTAATACATAATCAGCACCAGAGTTACTCTCCAAAGAAAAAAAAAAAGGAGAACCGAGAAAAGGATGAGAATTACATGAACTTGGTGCCCAAGATGAAATGAAAGCGCCTGAGAGTATCCCAGAAAACGATAGGGTCCTTAACAACTTCCTCATGAGAGGTAAGAGAATCCGGGTACTCTTTCTTCTCAACAACCCCATTTCGACCCTTGGCTTTCACGGAAGGAGTTGTTTTGCTGCCACTGTCCATTAATGGTGGTCACCGGAGAAACCAGTCGAAAGAAACAAAGAAGTGCGAGAGGGAATACTAGTTCTACTTTATGGAGGATAATGACAAAGAGAAGAATAGTAGATGATTTGGTGATATGATTATAATTAAGGAAGGGCAGAAAAAAAAAGCTGAAATTAAAGAAACGGGGTCTTTTGGACGCTTGAGCAAGTAAGAATTACGCAAAATCGGCTTTTTCTGGGGATTTGGAGTGGCCAACCAATGAAGAATAAGGTCCTAATGGGGTTATTAAATTACACCGGCTATGTTCATTATTTATTATACACTGGTTTTTCTTTTCACCCTCTATCTTACCCTCTATCTTTTTCTCTCGTGTCATTCGAAGCCTGACATCTCTGCAGATGAAAGGGGGGATTTGATTTGCTCTTTCTGATTTTGCTTTCTCCAAACGATGACATGCACTTGCGCTTCTTGTTCTGATGATTTTCTGAACATATCTTAGGGTACCTCTGTTGGAAGATATCTGGCATATAGTCTTTTTTTGGGTTCCAGTTCTGTAGTGCAGCAGCGTACGCTTTTGATGGGTTGAAAAAGGCATCTCCATCGTAGATTTATAACAAATCAAATATCTTAAAAAGCTCCAAACCTTTCCTTTACTTGTCTCTTGATCTTTGGTCAAATTGCTTTCTACTTGGCTGGTAGTACTGGGTCATCTTTATATCCGTTGAACTTCTTTTATATGCCGAGTTGAAATAACGTATATCAGCCTTTCAGTAAGCTTGACTTTGAAAAGCTAGAAAAAAGAATAATAAATTTTTTAAGGGTTGAAGTATAATTTTCTCATTTTATCACTTTGCCATTTTTTTTCAAATTTTGAAGAGATTATGTTATAAATTTGCCATTTTTGGGCCTGTCTTCGCCGCCCCTGGTGACTAGAATAGCTGTCTAGTAAAATCGGAAGTATTCAACTGAGACTTCATTTATATGGGAAACAAACCACTTGTATATCCAGTGGATCATTCAATGCAGAGCACTATTTGGCCCAGGAAAGTCTCGAATAATTGGAACCATTTTATTACCACTAATGTTAGCTCAGGCTTATACTAGAAATTGTAGGCTTTACCCCGAAGGGAGCCCTTCCAGAAATTCTCGAAGGCCAGGGGCAAGCCCAGGCCTAAGAGGGGGTTTGGAAATAGTTTTCAACCAGCAATAGACGCGCCTCGGTTAGAACCTCATGAGCTGCGTCATTGCCCCAAGCGCAAAGATGGTTAAGTCCAGCTCGCCGTTGTCCTTTTATAGGACTTAGGAACCATCAGCAGCATATTCTCAAGTGATGTGGGATTTATAGCATCACTTCCCTGATCTTATCAGCCGCTCTCTCCCTGTGGCATTCAACCTTACTTGATTCTAGTTTTGAAGTCGCAAAATGGGAGATGAGAAAGCTTTTGCATGGGTATTCTTCAATTCAACTTCACTCTTTCATATAAATCAGATTCACTAGTATCTGTACCAATTATCATTTACGATTCCAAACGAGGATTCCAGCTCATAATCTTTATTTTATTTATAAATTTAAGACTCAGTCCATCAGTAGGCTTCGACCTGAATTTGAAGATGGCAGTCTCTTAACCAGTTAAAGAAAAAAAAAAAGGAATAAATATGTTAGAGGAGACTGGGCGTCGCACTTGATTTCTACTGCTGGAACTTCCGAAGATATTTGCTCCAAAGGAGAACCAGTTAAAGATGTGTCCTCATCAATTTACTAATAATGTAAAAAATTATACGTGATTAATACATCAAATAATAACAAATATTTAAATAAGCCTTTTTAATGTCTTTTAACATTAGTCACTGATATATTAGTTGGTATTTTATGATCACATGAAATTTAAAGTGGCAAAAGTTATACAGATAATTTTTGTTGATATAGATAAGTACTTTTTTTGTTATTTAGAAACATGTCATCAAACGATTCACTGTAAGAGATATATAAATTTTCAAAGAAACAACTAAATTTATCTTATTAAAACTATTTTAACTTAACAAAATTTAAAGTGGTTGATAAGAAAATAAAAAAATAACGAAAATATTTTTTTTTAAATGTTAGGCATAATGATTTTTTCTACCTTCTAACTTTACCAAAAAAAAATCATTTTAGCCTTCATTTAATTTTTTGTCTCTTTTAATTATTAAATTTGTTTTTTTATCAAATCACTTTAAAATTATGAAAAAATTAACGTTTGTCAATTTTTCAGATGTGGCGTGCACATGGATTGCCACATAGATAATATGATATCATTTAATTAATTTTTAAAATTTTGAAACATTAAAAAATTATAACTTTTATAATTTAGTTATAATTTTAAAATAATTTTAATGATTTTTTTAAAATTTTTAAAATTTAAAAAATAATTAAATGCTGATATATCATCCATGTGGCCATTCACATGTATGTCGCCACGTCCACAGAGTTAAAAAAAGTTAATTTTTCATTTATTTTTGGGTGATTTGACAAAATAACTGCAAGTTTATAAGCTAAAAAGGCGAAAAATTAAATAAAAGGCTAATATGGCCTCTCTCTTTTCTCTCTTTTTTTTTGTAAAGTTTGAGGGCCAAATAAGTTGTTAGGCCAAAATATTATGATTTTAATTTTTTTTCTTTTTGAGAAAACGAATTCATTAATGGGAAAACAGACCAAGGTAGACAATGATATAACAAAGAGAGCATTTAACCCAAAGCCATAAAGCTTACCCAATACACCCAAATTTAGCTCCCCTTATTGACATCCAAGCTGGACAATTTCTCTACATTTACAATACGGACAATGGAAGAATGACAAACAATGCAATCCATGTAGTTTGCTCTCAATTAAGCTCCTCTTACCAAAACATAAGCAACCTTATTAGCATCCCTATGAAACCAACACAATGGAAAGGATTGAAAAGCAGAGGCAATAGTAACACAATCCTTATGAACAAAAACATCCTCGTAATCATGATGAAAGGCTTGCCAAAGATGCTGACTAATGATCTCAATTATAACATTACTTGCATGCAAGGACATGAGTTAAGAGAGAGCCTCATGAAACAAAAAAGGATCAAGAGTTCTCTTCATAAAACTCAAAATGCATCGAATAAAATCACCTTTGTCATTTCGCAGAACTGTCGCCCATCCCATGCACCCATTATTCACGAAAGTGGCTTCATCAACATTACATTTAACTTCACCAGCCATAACTTACGCCAACAAATATCCTCACCCTCAACCATATCTTGCATAACCAATTGAGAAGAATGAACAACCTGCGCCCTCTTCCAATAGTGTAAAAATTCATCAACATACTGTACAAGTTTGTTTTCATCATAACCCTTTGTTTCCATACCACCTCATTCCTACTATACAAAATACCCCTAAATCACCCCCCACAAACCACCTTTTTTCTCTTGTTGTTCGCCAAAACTCGAATGATAATATCCTCTATTGAAATAGCAACTGGTTTAAGTCCTAGTTCATGCTACATAGCAATTGTGAAAGGACAATGAAAAATAATATGCTCTAAATCCTCATTTACTTGACAACATCTCAGGCAAAAAAGATCAATATCAACCCCTCGAGCCAAAAAGCTTGGTATTACAAGGCACAAACCCTCGTAACAATCACCATAAGAATTATTTTATTTTTGACGGCAAAGCCTCATTCCATAAAGTTTACCAAGGGCCATTGACATGAAAATCAATATTGTTGAAAAATAAGCTAAGAGTCACTTGATAGTCAGACTTGGTAGGATAGGATCCATTAGAACCAAAATGCCATGTATAAATATCCTCCATAGAATATCAACTTAACAGCATATGCAAAACGTGCTCAACATCATACGGTGCAAGCAATCCTTCCACCATATCCCTATCCCATGAGCCTCTATTAGGATGAATTAAATCACATACTCACATATGAGCACACCCAACCATAGGAACAATGTTAACAAAAAAAATTACCATCACCATTAACCACGATTCATTAAAAACACTAATCATGTTTCTTTTTCTTATTCACCGTCTAGTACTTTCAAGGAACACTACTTTAGCCATGTGAATACTTTTCCAAATAAAAGAGGGAGAAGCACTCTTCATTGAACTAAGAAAATTGCTAATTGAGAAGTATTTAGCTTTGAAATTCCTGCACGGAGGAGATTTAGGTTGGGTGAGGTATAGACTGTGAAAACCCAATCCGCCAAGCTTCTTTGCAGCACACAGGCTATTCCAAGTTGCCTAATGAATTCTTTTCCTATTATCCTCCAAATCCCATCAGAATGAGTTCATTTCCTATTATAGCCATTTGTCTATAATTTTTATTAAAAATGTTCAAATTAGATATTTATGTAAAATAAAAATAAGGTAATAAATTTTTTAGAGAGATGATATTTCTTTTTTAAAGGTTAGAGAAGACATATTTATAAAAGAAAAAAAAACTAACCTAAGGTGAATTATTTTTCTAATTATTTAAAAAAAAAGAGAGAATGTAATTGAAAGTTGAACAGCGTGAAATAATGAAATGCCGCGACATAAGGAAGTTTGCAAAAATTGTCCAGGTTGTTTTATTTATTTAAATTCCATATCAATAAAAAATATTAACTAATTAAAATTAAAATGAAAGATAGGGTCTAATGTAGTTTACTTTATTATATAGAGCTTTGCTCTCTTCTTTAAACCCCCCAAAAATATGAAAATGAAATTAAGAGTTCCTACATTAAAGGATAGAATTTATTTAAGTAAAAACCCATAAATGCTTTTCTAAAAATAAAGAATACTCATTGAACAAGGACAAAAAGTTGGAACCCAAGTTTTAAATGTTTCCAAGAAACCAAAAGGCCCAATTATTATTAATAAAAGTCTAAAAAATGCTTTAAACATGAATTGGGTTGGGCCCCGAAAATAACACCGAATGATGGTTCTTCGTCTCCTTATTACAGTTGGATTGTTCTTCAAGGTTTTAGAATTCCTTATTCTGCTCGGACAGGCTTTTTTATAAATATAGGCATGCATTAAAATATCATAAAGCCTATTACTCCACCGTCGTAATCTATTAGAAATTAATCGAGTTTGATCTTCATTCTTTAGGCAATCACTTAGGGTTTCCTTTTCTTGGTCAAGAATCAAGTATTTGCTAAGACAATGGAGGATTCGAAACACGCAGAAGACAAGCCGTGGCTGGCCATTCCCCGCCATAACCGAGAGAACGGATGTTCCATGAGATTTCAAAGCGTTACGAGCAACAATGTTTACGACTATGAACTTGCTGCATGCACTAGTGGAAAAACCATATGCGGATCCTCATCTGGTTTTCTCATCATGGTCGATGAAACTTCTCAGATTTCCATGATCGACCCTCTCACCAAAGCTCGTCGATTTACACTACCCACAATCCTACCTTCATTGCCGCCTAAACCTTCCACCGACATTGAACCTAGCGAGAGACGCTTGACCCACAAATACCCCGTTCATAAAGCAGTACTCTCCTCCCCTCCTGATCGCAATCCATACGATTACATCCTCGTGGTTATACACGGAGAGGAACGGGAACTGGCTTACTACAGTGCATTGACCCAAACTTGGATCGAAATTCAAGAAGCTGGACGTTATTACGATGATATTATCTTTCGCTTGGGGTTTTACGCTGTGGACGAGTACGGAAAGGTTATCCTTTGTGAGCCTGGTTTGCCTCCAACCGTTGACGAAATTACAATGCCATGGCTTCTTCGAGCAAGCAAGGTCTATCTTGTGGTCATGGGGATGCATTATGTGTAGCTATTAGATTTTTGAAGGAAAACCCTAACGTGGGATATGAAACTTATAAGTTCGAAGTACACTTGTTGGAGTCATACGGGAAAAGGATGCGTGTCGAAGACATGGGGGATTGGGCAGTATTCTTAGGTCAAAACGAGTCAATGGCTCTATCAATTAGAGTTGTCAAGGGAGCAAAGAGTAACTGCATCTACTTCACAGACGATAATTTCGATGCATATAAGTATGGAGTCGTTGGTGGCCACCATATAGGTGTATATGACACGGGGGAAGAGAGTTCCAAGCCACTGCAATGCTGTCAGAGTGATATACAGTGTGCTTGGCCCCGACTAGTCTGGTTGACACCATATAATAATGGATCGTTTTCATGAATATTTGGGACATAACAATTTTCATTTTCTTAGCAATTTATTAATGTCAGCACAATCAACAGCTACTGTTAGTTATAAATTAGATAAAGAAATCACTAATCTTGATTCTATATTAAACAAACAAGCTAATCTGTTTGCAATAATTGGTATATGACATCCTGGGAAAAAAACCCATTCGTAGGCAAGGCTGCGAGCCCCATAGAATCAAGTTCCTATTAACTATTTAATTTCTTTACTTTAATTTTTTTTATTTTAAAAATTAAGTCATAATTCAAATATAATTGTACTATTTTCAAAATTTTATACAGTAATTATGCTATCTTATATATGTAATGTCATATCAAATTACTATTTTTACATAATATTAGTTAAAAAAAAACTACAACAATTTAGTTAATGAATTTAATAGTTGTTTTATGTTTTGTGTAGAATTGAGATTTTAAAATTAAAAAAAATGTAGAAATTAAAAATATCAAATTGGAAATAAGTGATTAAATATATTATTTTTGCATAATACAATATTGATAATAGAATTTGACTTAACTGATTTATTTGTTTATAGTTTAGAGTGAGACAAAAATTTCAAAATTTAAAAATTTTAAATATATAAGCTAAATCTGTGCAAAGATTAAGAGTGGTAAAGTGATGTATGAACAAAAAATAAAAAATAAAGTTTCAGTTGGGTATTTAAGGCTGTGGTCTGTTTCTAATCTATCCCCTAACAAAAATCCTTTGATAAATGAAGTTCCAAAGCTCTCTGTAATCGCTCGTTTTTTAATGAACACAAATGGAGCGTTGAAAAAAAAAATGGAAGTGCACAGTAGTCAACGAATTTGCTTGTTTAAGCTTTGGATAAAAACCATTAATTGCAAATGTAAAAGTTGGTTACTGGTCAACAGATTTCTGTCTTTTGTCCTCTACAAGGAATTAGCTTTATGAACAAAAAGTTGTAAACAAATTTCTTGTCTTTGACATAAAAACGGAGAATCTTGCGCTCTCTCCTTTGTTTGTGTTTAAGCGGAATCGAAGTCTAATTTTTTTTTTCAGATGCAGGGCACCGTTTTCTAGTGTCTATCCAGCGTCAAATTTGGGCCGCAACCACTTGTATTGACATAACTTGAAAAATGTGCCCAATTTGCATTAAACTTGTTTGGAAGAAATTCGGGTTAATTTCAAATTATGCATTTACAATGTAGTACAAGTTGTGACAGGGTATCATGTTTTGAAGTATACATTGTTGATGCTAACCCTTGGTTAGTTTAGTTATGGCCAGCTCCATTTGTTTCCTACACGT